>NW_012121376.1:4534760-4548314 GCF_000951035.1 Colobus angolensis palliatus
GCCTTGGCCTCCCAAAGTGCTGGGATTACAGGCATGAGCCACTGCGCCCGGCCTAATTTTTGTATTTTTAGTAGAGATGGAGTTGCACCATGTTGGCCAGGTTGGTCTCAATCGCGACCTCGTGATCTGCCCTCCTTGGCCTCCCAAAGTGCTGGGATTACAGGTGTGAGCCACCGCACCCGGCCAAGCCTGGAATTATATCAGGGTCAGTTCCGCGACTAGGCAGAGATCCCCTCGGTAAAGGGTCTGGGTGTCCCTGCGTTTTGTATTCCTAGACCTGCACTGTCCTGACTGGCAGCCACCAGCCACAGGTGGCTCCAGAGCCCTTGACCCCTGGCTGGCTCGAGTCAAGGTGTGTTTTAATGTAAAATACACACCAGCTTTCCAAGACTTAAGGCAAAAAGAAGAGAAATGAAAACTACCTTATTTTAATATTTTAATATTAAATCAAATATTAACATTGATTTAATGTTAAAATTAAAGCAATTTTAATATTGATGACATGCTGAAATAATTTTTGGATAAATTGGGTTAAATGAAAGACGTTATTACAATGAATTTCACTTGTTTCTTTTTCCTTTTCTTTTTTAAACGTGGCTACTGGGAAATTGTAAGTGGCACTTGTGGCTCGAGCTAGATCTCTATCGGCCTTAGGCCTTGCCAGCCTGGCACCCCACAGGAGGTGCCCAGGAGAGCTTTGTAAATGGATGCATGGATGAATGAATGAATAAGTGGGTAAGTGACTGAATGAAGGAGTATGGGAGTGACCAGACCCTTGAGAACAGGACCACAGTGCATCACAGTCCCGGCTGGCCCCATCCCTGGTGTTCTCAGACTATACAGAGAGGCAGGTCCCTTGGTGAGGGGTCTGGTGCCCCCAGGTGAAGTGAGTGAATGGGCCGAGGAGCCATGCCCATGAAGGACTGCCCGAGCGTCCTCCAACCAGCCTACTCCCTGGGCAGGGCCTCACGGAAAGCCCCATGCTGACCCAGGAAGCAGCATCCTGCAGAACAGCTCAGGCCCCTCTGGGGTCCGGTGTGCACCCCTGGCCCCTCCCAGCCCCTGGCCGATGCATGTGACACCCCCATGCTTCTAGTGTTGCCTTCATGTGTTCATCCAAAGCCCACGGGGGCCAGGACCACACTGTAGCAGGCTTCGAGCCACCTGCTCTGCCTGCCCCAGAGGCCTCAGAAGAAGAATGTCAAAGCTGTGCTCAGTCCCCAGAGCATGGTGCCCAGGCCAGCCCAGGCAGGGGCCTGCATACCACAGCACCCACTTTGACGCTCGAGAAAAATTAACTTTGAAGCTGCCAGTCCAGGCACCTGAGCCAGGCAGGCTTTAGGAAGAGTGCTAAGGGTTCTAACTCTGCAGCCTCTGGTGCACCCATGTACAGATGGGGCACATGGTCTGAATTTCGCAGGGAAGCCCACTGGACTCAACAGCACTCCCCTCTCTTTTCAAAGATGTGCAGAAACCCCACTCATTTGGAACACTTGGGAACAAATATTTTACTTAAGGTCTCAGGTAACTGACTTTTAGCCCTTAAGCGCAATGCTTAGTTAAACATGGTAATGGTTTAGGGGAGGAGTGTCTAACAATGGCATTTATACTTTTCTTTATGACCAGTGGTGGTGTAGGGAGGTACGAGGCTGGACTCTGTGGGATCAAAATGCTCTTGGCACTACTGGGTGTGGAGTACTGGCCTGGGAGTCCCTCCAGAGCTCTCCCAGCAGCCACCCTGTTTGGATGTTGGGTCTCCTTTTCACAGTTCTTCGCTCCCCTGCTCTGGTCATCAGCTCTCCCTCCTGCGCAGGGCAGGGCGGCGTGTCCAACCTCCTTCCCTGCAGCCCCTCCCCACAGCCTACCTAAACCACCTTCAGACGGCTGCTGCTGCTGCACTCAGCTGGAAAAGCCAAGCTTATCCAGCGTATGTACAGTTAGGCCCAAAGTTTGGGCCAGCTCTTGCCTCTGATTACTGGGGGGTCTTTGGTGCCAGGCTTTGGGTCTCCCTAGGCTCCTCTGCTGCCTCCTGATTCTCTGTCAAGGTGTGGACAGGTGAGGTCGCCAGGTATGCCCTCAAATAAATGGCATTCCTGTCCTTCTCCGGATATAATTGGTCTATGAACAGAAATGCCTGTTGCACGAAGGCAGCAAGTTCCCTACAGTTAGCAAAGCACCAATCTATGTGTCTTCGAGATGGTTTCAACATCTGCTACTTCCTGAATTTGGCGGGAAATAATTAATTCAACAAAGCAAGTTCACCCATGGGCTGAGGGGGGCACAAGGCTTGAAATCTGGGAGCTACGCTTAATCCCTATCCACCTGGCCACAGATCCTGTCCCTTCCCCTACCCCACCCACCCCACGTCTCAGGGACTCACTTTACCTCAGCACTCCCCCACACAGCCATCCCACCTTTCCCTACCATGTCATCAACCCCAAGCAAAGCTGGGGCCTCCGACTCTTGTTTTGGGAGGTCCCACTCCTGAGCCCAGCAAGCTTATAAAAGATTCCACCCATTTACACCATTAAATACCATTTGTTCTGGAACATTTAAAAAATAATTTTTGTAATTTTTGCATTTGAAATTATTTGGCTATAGGTAACTTAAATGGTGGGTAACTTCAATTTGGCTATAGGTAACTTAAAACGGTGGACCAGGCGTAGTGGCTCACACCTGTAATCCCAGCACTTTGGGAGACCAAGGCGACCTCACCTGAGGTCGGGAGTTTGAGACCATCCTGACCAACACGGAGAAACCCCCTATCTACTAAAAATACAAAATTAGCCGGGTGTGGTGGCGTGTGCCTATAATCCCAGCTACTTGGGAGGCTCAGGCAGGAGAATCGCTTGAACCCAAGAGACAGAGGTTGTGGTGAGCCGAGATTGCACCATTGCACTCCAGCCTGGGCAACAAGAACGAAATTCTGTCTCAAAAAATAAAAAATAGGCCAGGCGCGGTGGCTCACGCCTGTAGTCCCAGCACTTTGGGAGGCCAAGACGGGCAGATCACGAGGTCAGGAGATGGAGACCATCCTGGCTAACACGGTGAAACCCCGTCTCTATTAAAATTAAAAAAAAAAAAAAAAAAATTAGCCGAGCGTGGTGGCGGGCACCTGTAGTCCCAGCTTCTCAGGAGGCTGAGGCAGGAGAATGGCGTGACCCGGGAGGCGAAGCTTGCAGTGAGGAGAGATCGTGCCACTGCACTCCAGCCTGGGTGACAGAGTGAGACTCTGTCCCCCCAAAAAAAAAAAAAGTAACGGAGGCCATGACTGCTTGGCAATGACGCATATTCAGGAAGTTTGGTGAAGCTAAACTTCATTTTGCTTCTAAACATACTGAAATCGTTGTGAAGACTACACTTAATGCCAGACTTTCTGTGTCTTAAGTAAACTTGTATTAGCTTGGATTTTGCAGTTTTCTCCATATTTTAGAACCCATAAGTTTTTTTGTTTTGTTTTGTTTTGTTTTGTTTTTTAACTTTTGGACTAGAGAATACATTTTCATGACCCAAGTTGCAAGAGGAACAAAGGACCTAGAGAAAAAGTCTCCCAGGACCTCTGCCCACCCCATTCCCTTCCTCACAGGCAGCCAAAACCCCTGGTTTCCAGTGGAAATGTATGGAAATGTTTTATGCTTTAAAAAGTGCAGGTCCAGATTCTCCTCCCTTTTTGTTTTATTTTTATATTTATTTTTATTTTGAGATGGAGTCTCGCTCTGTCACCCAGGCTAGAGCGCAGTGGTGTGATCTCAGCTCATTGCAACCTCCACCTCCCAGGTTCAAGTGATTCTCCTGCCTCAGCCTCCCCAGTAGCTGAGATTACAGGTGACCACTACCACGCCCAGCTAATTTTTGTATTTTTAGTGAGATGGGGTTTCACCATATTGGCCAGGCTGGTCTCGAACTCCTGACCTGGTGATCTGCCCACCTTGGCCTCCCAAAGCGCTGGGATTACAGGTGTGAGCCACTGCGCCCAGCCTCTCCTCCCTTTTTAATGCAATGATTGAACATTTGTATGGTCTTCTACACCTTGCATTTTTTCACTTGGAGATCTTTCCATAGCAGCACATAACAGCCCAGGCGCAGTGCCGTGCACGTGTAATCTCAGCACTTTGGAAGGCTAAAGCGGGAGGATCGCTTGAGGCCGGGAGGTTGAGACCAGGTTGGG
This sequence comes from Colobus angolensis palliatus, assembly GCF_000951035.1. Classification (NCBI taxonomy): domain Eukaryota; kingdom Metazoa; phylum Chordata; class Mammalia; order Primates; family Cercopithecidae; genus Colobus; species Colobus angolensis. The sequence continues at coordinate 4,538,929 of NW_012121376.1, forward strand.
CAATATAGTGAGACCCCGTTTTTACAAAAAATGAAAACAATTAGCTGTGCATGGTGGCGTGCTCCTGTAGTCCCAGCTCTTTGGGAGGCTGACATGAGAGGATCGCTTGAGCCCAGAGGGTAGAGTTTGCAGAGGGTGATACGCCACTACACTCCAGCCTGGGCCTGAGCCACAGAGCAAGATCTCGTCTCAAAAAAAAAAAAAAAAAAAAAAAGACAGGATATATTCTTTGTCATTCTTTATTTCTTTATGGCTACAAAGCAATCTTTTGCTTTGGTTTTGAGGGTTTTTTCCGCCCCAGAACAGCTCTATAGGCTCCTGGAGAGCTCACCGACCCAGGCATTGCCCACCTCCTGGCACAGCCCCCATTCCCCTGACTGAGCTCTCTGTGCCCCAGCAGCCCTGCCCTGTGCCCACTCACCCCAGCAGCAGGTGGAGCCAGCTTCCCAGGCAGCCACTGATCTGGCTGCCCGTCCCTGCTGAAAACGCCTCCGTAGCCAGCTGCTAGCATCGGCACGGAGTCCTAGAACAGGACCCCAGTGCCTGCAGGTCTCCGAGAATCACACTGCTCACTCCCTCAGGTCCAGCCCGTTGGCCTCCTAACCAGCTGATCCTGCCCTCTCGGCCCTGTCCTCCCTAATCCCAGCCCCGCCATCTGCCCCTCCGGCCCCTCCACTTTGCTTCCACACCCATCTCACGCACACTGTCAGTCAGGATCTCTGCCCACGGCCGCAGGCTCCATGAGGTGGGGGTCTTACTTGTCTGTTCCCCAAACTGCCAGCACGTGAGCCAGCGTCCAGCACTTATGAGATGCTCAGGAAGTAATGTCAGGAATGAACGAGCGAGTGAGAGACTGCCGTAGTTCTTCCTGTCCCAAGCATGGGCTAGGAAATTTGAGACCTGACTCCTAATCCCAAATGCTCCCTCACTCATGGGGGACCTCCGGCAACTCGCTCCCCATGTGACAGCTTGGCTATCCTTGCCTGCATCAGTGGGGCGCCCCCAAGGCTAGCGCAGCTCCTCCGTCCTTCTCAGCGCCCCGCCCATCTCTTTTCCTCCCCTTCATCTCCTGCTGTCCCGTGGCTTCTGCTTTCTGGCTTCCTTCCTCTTTCTGTGTGAATCCTCTTGTTTTCTTTCTTTTTTATTTTTTTGAGTGCAGTGGCCGGATCTCAGCTCACTGCAAGCTCCGCCTCCCGGGTTTACGCCATTCTCCTGCCTCAGCCTCCCGAGTAGCTGGGACTGCAGGCGCCCGCCACCTCGCCCGGCTAGTTTTTTGTATTTTTTTAGTAGAGACGGGGTTTCACCATGTTAGCCAAGATGGTCTCGATCTCCTGACCTCGTGATCTGCCCGTCTCGGCCTCCCAAAGTGCTGGGATTACAGGCTTGAGCCACCGCGCCCGGCCAATCTTTTTGTTTCCTTAGCACCCACTTTGCCCTCGTACCTCCTCCCTGCAGGAGGGCTGCCCCCCACCACCAAGGGCCAGGCTGTTTCTCTGTGTGTGTGTTTGAGACAGGTCCTCACTCGTTTATCCGGGCTGGAATGCAGTGGCGTGATCGTGGCTCACTGCAGCTTTGAACTCCCGGGCTCAAGTGATCCTCCCACCTCAGCCTCCCGAGTAGCTGGGACTACAGGTGTGCACCACCATGTCCAGCTAATTTTTAAATTTTTTGTAGAGACGAGGTCTTGCCATGTTGCCCAGGTGTGGAACTCCTAGCCTCAAGTCATCCTCCTGCCTAAGCCCTCCAAAGTGTTGGGGTTACAAGTGCACACTGCCATGCCTAGCTATGTTCCTCCCTCTCTGCTGCAGAGCCAGCCATTGGAACTGCGGGGCCCATGCACCCTCAGCTCTGCCACAGCAGTGGGGCTGCCTGGCATCTGTGGGTTATACGGTCATGCCAGGGCCTGGCTGCTGTGCTGGGTGAAACGATTCTTCCCTCCCTTGACCTCCCTTCCCTCCATTATTGTTTTATTACATCCTCATTGAGGAGGCATTTTCTTTTTCTCTCTCTCTCTCTCTTTTTTTTTTTTTTGGAGATGGAGTCTCGCTCTGTCACCCAGGCTGGAGTGCAATGGTGCAATCTCAGCTCACTGCAACCTCCGCCTCTCAGGTTCAAGCAATTCTCCTGCCTCAGCCTCCTGAGTAGCTGGGATTATAGGTGCGTGCCACCACGCCCAATTAACTTTTGTATTTTTAGTAGAGATGAGGTTTCACCATGTTGGCCAGGCTGGTCTCAAACTCCTGGCCTCATGATCTGCCCACTTTGGCCTCCCAAAGTTCTGGGACTACAGGCGTGAGCCACAGCATCCAGCAAGGAGGCATTCTCATGCCATAAAATTCACTTGTTTTAAGTATTCAATTCAATACTTTCAGTGAATTGACAGGTCTCTCTGCCCCTTAAATGCCCTCCTCCTTCCCAGCCTCAGTCCCAGGTAGCAACCCATCTGCTCTCTGTCGCTAAGGACTTGCCTGTTCTGGACATTCCATATAAATGGAGCCATACAGTATGTAGAGTTGTGTGACTGGCTTCCTTAAGCATGTTTTTGAGGTTTATCTACATTGTAGCATGTATCAGCACTTTCTTTCTTTTTATGGCTGAATAATACTCATTCATAGTCCGGGCACGGGTGCCCACATCTATAATCCCAGCACTTTGGGAGGCCAAGGTGGGCAGATCACTTGAGCCCAGGAGTTCCAGACCAGCCTGGGCAACATGGTGAAACCTCTCTACAAAAAAATACAAAATTTACCATATTTTTGTATACAAAATGCTGTGGTGGTGCAGCACACCTGCAGTCCCAGCTACTCAGGAGGCTGCGGTGGAAGGATCACTTGAGGTCAAAGCTGCAGTGAGCCAAGATCATGCCACTGCACTCCAGCCTGGGTAACAGAGTGAGACCCTGTCTTCCCCAAAAAGCAAAAACAAAAAAACAAAAACAAAAACATCCGCCATCATCTGGCTGGACCACATTTGGTTTATCCGTTCATTCGTTGACCCACAACCCACAGTCAGCTTGTTTCCATCTGTGGCTACTGCGAGTCAAGCACTGTGAACACGTGTGTCTAAGTGTATGAACATGTGTTCTCTTGGGTAGCACCTAGAAGTGAAATTGATGGGTCGCATGGTAAACAAATGCTTAACTTTTTAAGATTCTGCCAAACTGTTTTCCAAAGTGGCTGTATTATTTTACATTCCCAACAGTAATGTAAGCATTCTTACCCACCCTTACCAATATTTGTTTTCTTTTTTAAAAAAAATCACAGCCATCCCAGTGTGTATGAAATGGGATCTCACTGTGGTTTTGATTTGCATTTCCCCGATGACTAATGATGCTGAGCATCTTTTCACGTGTGTGTTGGCCATTTGTGTATCTTCTTTGGTGAAATATCTACTGATATCTTCTGCCCAGTGGTGTTTTTGTTTTTGAGACAGGGTCTCACTCTGTTGCCCAGGCTGGAGTGCAGTGGTGCGATCATAGCTCACTGCAGCCTCTACCTCCTGGGTTCAGATGATCCTCCTGCCTCAGTCTTCCGAGTAGCTGGGACCACAGGCACACACCACCATTGCCTGGCTAATTTTTTACTTCTTGTAGAGACGGGGTCTCCCAGTGTTGCCCAAGTTAGTCTGGAACTCCCAGGCTCAAGCCATTGTCCCACCTTGACCTCCCAAATTGCTGGCATTACAGGCATGAGGTACTGCACCCAGCCCAGTCTTTTGGGGTTTTTTTTGTTTTTGTTTTTGTTTTGAGACGGAGTCTCGCTCTGTTGCCCAGGCTGGAGTGCAGTGGCACGATCTTGGCTCACTGCAACTTCCGCCTCCTGGGTTCAAGCGATTCTCCTGCCTCAGCCTCGTGAGTCTTTTTTTTTTTTTTTTTTTTAAAGACAGGGTCTTGCTATTTTGATGATGTGGCCGACTATCCCCTCTGTTGGGAGATGCTTTTTGTGCTAGGTACAACGGCCTGGGCTTGCTTGAGTCCGTTTCCTGTTGTCCCTTTAACATCTGGGCGGCCACTGTGTGTGACTCTGATCCACGTCCACTGAGGGACAGCACAGTGAGCATCCCCAATCAGACTGCCTGACGGGAACCCAGGCTCTGACGCCCACTCACCTCGGCAAAAGTGAGGACACCGCTCCATGCATCAGTCACTTCATCTGCAAAAAGGGAACCAAAATAGTACTGACCTCAGAAGTCTATGTAAAGTTTGCATTTGAAGTAGTGCCTGGAACTTAGGCAGCTCACAACAAATACTAGTTATGATTCGTCTGGTTCCCTCGACTTCATGGTGAATTTACACTCACGCTCACTCCGTCTTCACAGCGGTCCTCTGAGTGGTTCTCCTCAGCCCATGCTGGGGTGAGACACTGACACTCAGAGAGGCCAAATGACATCGCTAGGGTCTCACACAGCCCGTGAGTGGCTGCTGAGGCTTCAACCCAGATCAGGGGATTCCAGATTGCCTGCCACCTCACTCCCCCATGGCTGCTCCCAGGAAGACAAAGTGAGGATCATTCCATCCATATGAAAGCTCAGGCAGAGGCTGTTCTAATATCCCTGGGCCCCACACTGACGCCGCTCAATACACCAGTGTGTGCCAGGGGCTCAGGCATAGGGCTCAGTGGTAAGAGACTCAGCTCCTGCTGCTGCAAGAGGAACCCTCGGCCCTGAGGGAGGCAGAGCTGTGAGGACACAGGGTGGGGATAGAGGGCGCCGGTGTTTGGGGACACTCTGGAGGCCGGTGTGGGGCATGAGGAGGGGGCAGCTCAGAATGGGGGCTGTGGAGCCACAGGCTGAGCCTCCTGTGTGGATGGGGCATCCCTGCCTGTTCCCCCTGCCAACCCCACTCCTGGGGCCCTGTCTCCCCAGAGCCTGTACTTTTTGAGACAGAGTCTCACTCTGTCACCAAGGCTAAAGTACAGTCACGCGTTCTTGTCTCACTGCAACCTCCGCCTCCTGGGTTCAAGTGATTCTCATGCCTCAGCCTCCCAAGTAGCTGGAGCTATAGGCATGTGCCACCAGGCCTGGCTAATTTTTGTATTTTTAGTAGAGACAGGGTTTCACCACATTGGCCAGGCTGGTCTCGAACTCCTGACCTCAGGTGATCTGCCCACCTCAGCCTCCCAAAGTGCTGGGATTATAGGTGTGAGCCACTGTGCCCGGCCTTGTACTTCTTTTTGTTTGTTTGTTTGTTTGGCTTTGTTTATTTATTTTTTGTTTTTGAGACAGGGTCTCACTGTGTCGCCCAGGCTGGAGTTCAGTGGTGTAATCTCAGCACTGTGTCTGGCCTGCAGCCCCCTTTAACCCTCCACCCTGCTTAAGAAACCATTGTTGGGCTGGGCGCAATGGCTTACACCTGTAATCCCAGCACTTCGGGAGACTGAGGGGCGGATCACAAGGTCAAGAGTTCAAGACCAGCCTGGCCAGCGTGGTGAAACCCCCATCTCTACTAAAAATACAAAAAATTAGCCGGGCGTGGTGGCACGTACCTATACTCCCAGCTACTCAGGAAGCTGGGGCAGGAGAATCGCTTGAACCCGGGAGGTGGAGGTTGCAGTGAGCAGAAATCACACCACTGTACTCCAGCCTGGGCTACAGAGTGAGACTCTGTCTCAAAAACAAAACAAAACAAAAAGAAACCATTGTTGAATAGGAAACCGAATGTCTCAGGTGCACCACGTGTTGGTAGAACGTGGGGAGTTGTGAATGGGAAGACAGTCTCCCTCCTGGCCCCACTCTCCACCCTGCAGGACCCCTAGGAGGTGATGACCCCTGGGCTCGGGTCCCTGCAGAGTGGGGTGTGGCTGCAGGGTGCTCCTCCTTGTCCTGCACCCTGAACCCAGAACTTTCCTGGGAGCTTTTCCTCCTGACATCCACAGAGCAGCTCCCTTGTACCTGCCAGGGCTTCCTCTACAATCACTGGCTCATAGAGGCTTTTTCCTGCCCATCCTGTCTACAATTTTGAGTCCCCATCCCCACCCTTTATAGCCTCCGCTGTAAACGTTTTCCCCGTGGCACTCAGGCGCTGATACCCACGAGGGGCAGGGTTCGGCCTGTCTCTCTCAGCCGCTGTATTCTCAGGGCCTGGAGTGGTGCCTGATAGGCGCCAGTAAATGTGTAGAGCTCTTGTCGAACTGTGCACAGGAAGCTGCTCTCCCAGCCATTAATCCTCAAGGGGAGACGGGGGGAGGAGGGGGAGAAATTGTTCTAATTCTCCTACTTCCTCTGCACACCGAGTCTCCAGGTCTGAGAAGGAAGGACTCAGGGGGCTTTGGTGTCAGGGGCCTACCTTCCTGTCCTGCACCCCACACCTGAAGAATCCCAGCCTCCAGCATCTGCCTTGCCCTGCACTCCAGGGGATTCTGATCACAGGCAGGTGTGGGGCTGCAGCCCTGGCCTCGTCTCTGGGGTCTGTAGGCTCAGTGCTCCCTGCAGCTCTTCCCAGGTGGTGGGACAAGGAGAGGCTGCTGAGCAGGACTCTCCTCCCAGAGCCCATGGGTCCCCACTAGCAGCTGCCCGCTACCAGCCCCCACCCCCAAGATGAAGATCAAGTTCCTCGGGCAGGCACCTCACCTGCCTGCCAGGAAAGTGATGTGCAGGTGGGCTCTCTGCTGCTAGATTCAAAATTCTCTGTCAGAGCCAACTATTAACATCACCTGGGTCAGCCTCGACCTCCTAGGCTCAAACAATCCTCCCACCTCAGCCTCCTAAGTAGCTGGAACTACAAGCATGTGCCACTATACCTGGCAAATCTTTATATTTTTTTGTAGAGACAGCAGGGGTTGTGTGGGGGGGGTGTCTCACCATGTTTCCCAGGCTTGTCTCGCACTCTTGGACTTGAGCAATCCTCCCACCTTAGCCTCCCAAAGTGCTGAGATTACAGGCATGAGCCACCACACCTGGCTTCACCTAGGGGTTTTTACATAACACCCATACCTGGGCCCTACCTGGGCCAATTAAACCAGAGCCATGGGGCAAGGCCAGGGCCTGGGTATTTGCTTCATTCATTTTTATTTATTTATTTGTCAGCTCACCAGGTGATCCTGGCATGCAGTCAGGGCCGGGAACTATTGGAAAATACTCAGGGGTTCTCAGCCAAGAGCATGGTGCTCCCAGGGGACAGGTGGCAATGTTGGGAGATATTTTTTGGTTGTCATGACTTTGAGGAACGGCTCTCCTAGCACCTCGTAGGTAGAGGCCAGGGATGATGCTCAGCACCCACAGTGCGCAGGACAGCCCCCAGCACAAAGGGTGACCGGCGCAGATGCCGACAGCGCGGACGCGGGGAAAGTGATCCTGGAGTGTAAACCCACTGTTCTCACGGCAGCAGCCTCCTGAGGGAGGAGGCAGCCGGATTCTTTCCATGCCTCATCTCAGTCTGTACAGTTGACAAAACACATCCTCCTCAGACTCCACTCATTACTGCAGCGTCCCCTCCCCCAGGGCTGAGGCTTGGGCCAAACTCCACTGGGATGAGCAGCTCCTGTCTCCGCTGGAGGCAGGAGAGCACAGAAGTGGAGACGAGCAGTCAGAAGGCACTCCTGGCTGGCTGGGAGACCCATGACCTGTAACTTCCCTAAGTCTCGGGCCCCACACCTGAGAGGGCTGTCATGAACAGGCAGTGACGTGAGGGCTGCCTGCACAGTTGGCGCCAGGTTAAATACATAACCTGATAAAGAAGGAAATCCCCAGTTCTCCTTTGAGGAAACAGAAGCCCAGAGACAAGCTGATCTCCACTAGTGTCACCCCTTCTGCACCCTTCCAGAGTAAGAAGGTAGGGTGAGGGCAACTGCCTGTCATCCCTAGGGACTTCTGCGGCCACCATTAGAGGAGACAGTTCACAGCGGCTCTGCCCCAAAGCTCCCTGGAGAGGAGCAGGACACAGGACGCTCAGCAGCCCAGGAAATGGCCCCTTGGGACCTTCAGGACGTGCTGCACTTCCCCAGGGACCCGCTGACTCCTGAGGGGCTGGGACGCAGGGAGTCCCTGGGAAGGGCAGGAACTGGCAGTGCAGGGGAGATAGATATTAATCAAATCTTTGCACAATCACGAAAGGGAACCTGGCTCCAGGGCAGGCACAGCTGGGCTGGGAGGTGACTGACAGAGGAGGGACACCCTGTGCCGTGGGGTCTGGGAGCCTTAGTTCTTAGTCGCCTAGGCTTGTCCATCTCAGTTCCTCAGGAGCCTAGGTCTGGTCCCTGCCTCCCCACACCCAGCGAAGGGACGGCACACAGCCAGGCATGATGATTTGCCCACAGCCAGCTTGTTGAGCCCCCTCCCCATCCTGCCCTGAAGTCTCTGAGCTCTTCCTGGCTTTCTAGCCCCTCCCCAGGGATGTGCCCTCAGCAGACAGCCACCTACACAGGCCTCCCCCAGCCCGGCAGTTGGGGCAACAGCTTGGATGGGCACGCCCACCACCCCAGCATCGGCCAGCAGCAGGTCCCATCCTGCCTCTGGATGGTGGGGACGAGTGGAAGGAACGTCCTGCCCCTTCTCTTTGTTGGGGGGGGGACATGATAATGATACATTTCCTGCCTGTCAGTCTGGACTCTGTAAGGTCAGGAGAATGTACAGATCGCCCCATTTTTAGGAATGACTCAAGCAACAGGACACGGCTAGGACGATGACTGCATCTCCTGCAACTCTTTGCCACATTCACCAAAGGAATGTCACTTTCCTGCTCCGTAACTCACTTTCTCCTTCTAAGCCTCCAGAAATATACAGGGCACGGGGTGTGGAGACCTTGGGCTTGTAGGGTGGAGAGGGTACGACAGGCTAGTGACCATGACATGGAAAGCACAGGGCGGGCATCTTTCTGTTCCTCCTGCCCCACTGGACAGGTGTCTGCAGAGGCCTCCACACATGGGCTGATGGAGGGAGTGTGCCTCCCGAGAAGCCCATCTGCCAAAAGACGTCTGTGTCCGCACCGCGGGGAGCGGGGCGATTCCTCTCCCTGGAGCTTATCAAGGTCACCGCCAAACACCTGAAGCTTCCCAGGGGGTCAGAAGGCAAGCCCGGACCTCCTTGTAGGCTGCAACCCCAGGTTCACCCCGAAAGTGGGGTGCAAAGGCTTGCGTGGAGAGCAAAAGGGAACCCCCACAGCCGGAGCCACAGGGAAGGGGCACTGCCTACCAGTGCCTGGGGTCCTGCACCAGGGGAGGGCGGCTGCAGACGGCGAGATGGGGCGGGGGAGCTTCTTGTTCTCGCCTCCCCTCTTCGCATCCGGGCAGCGAGGTTCACTGGAGCCGGGCCCCCCAGTATGGGAGGAACCCTGGTGCCCATTTTCACCACCCAGGACTGGGGTGCAGGGCCGCAGGGAGCCCGGCACACAGCCCCGGAGAGGGGCGCACGGTGGGGAGCCCAAAGTTTCCCCGGGACCTCCCAGGGCCTAG
>NW_012121376.1:4553044-4554480 GCF_000951035.1 Colobus angolensis palliatus
CCCCACCGGCCACCCCGCAGCGTCACGAGTTCCTTGGGAATGGACCAGAATGCCATTCCTGAGAGCTGGAAGGCAGCCCGGCGGGGGGCGGGGGCAGGAGGCCTCCCGAGGAACCATTTCCCCTCTATCGAGTATTTCCAAATCTATTATTTATGAACCGCCTCACTTAGGGGCCCCCCTGCGCTCCCAGGGCATCAAAGCATGTTTGCAACCGCAAAGGGCGACCCGTGTGGACGCACGCGCGCCTTCTCCTGGCTGGCTGCGGTCAGGCGGAACTGGGGGAGGCCTCAGTAAAAAGGGGCACCCGCAGCTCCCCCCAGGGATAGGCGAAGGGCGGGGTCTGAGGGCGGCTGGGACTTCTCTCAGACCGCCTCTGGCTGCAGGGCCCAGATGGGATGAAGGGAAAATCTGTGCAGGCTGGACAGACTTTGGAGCCCGGAGGAGGAGGGAGGAAGGGAAGGTTGCGAGGCAAAGGCACTTCTGAGGTAGTGCAGGCCTCGGGGAACGAACGCCTCAATGTACAGGTGAGGAAACTGAGGCTCTGAGAGGCATACCCTGATAACAGGCTCTGGCGTTTGCTGCCTAGACCCCACCCACCCAACGCTGTGGCGAGGCCCCTGTCCTGGGCTGGGTTAACTCCAAAAAGCACCCTCACCTGTGCAGGCCACGCCCTCCTTGGGTTCTGCGCCCCCACCGCAGGGGACCGGGTCCTGTGGATGGGAGGAGGCCATTTATTTATGGAAACACTTAATCCCTCTGCCAGCCCCAAGGAGGCTGAAAGCTCACCACCTAATCTCCTCTCCCTGGAAGCGCCTTCCCATGCCGGTGGGGTGCACCCCAGACCCACGTAGGGTGTATTTTCCCAGCCCAAAGTGTAGGTCACCTCCAGAGACTTGGGAGCGTCCCCTCAGTGGACACTGAAAAAGAGAACAGTGATATTTCATGCTTACCGAGCACTCCTCGTGCACCAGACCCTGCGTTTTGTGTTTTAATCCCCTGACCAACTCTCCAACCAAATACTGTCAGCCCCGTTTTAAAGATGAGGAAACAGGGCCAGGCACAGTGGCTCACGCCTGTAATTGCAGTACTTTGGGAGGCCAAAGCAGGAGGACTGCTTGACGCCAGGAGTTTGAGACCAGCCTGGGCAACATAGTGAGACCTCCCCCCCCAGCTACAACAAATTTTTAAATTAGCTGGGTGTGGTGCATACCTGTAGTCCCAGCTACTTTGGAGGCTGAGACAGGAGGATTCCTTAAGCCCAAGAAGTTGAGGCTACAGTGAGCTGTGATCGATCACACCACTGCATTCCAGCCTGGGCAACAGAGGGAGACCCTGTCTCTCAAAAAAAAAGAAGGCCGGGCGCGGTGGCTCAAGCCTGTAATCCCAGCACTTTGGGAGGCCGAGACGGGCGGATCACGAGGTCAGGAGATCGAGAC
>NW_012121376.1:4555431-4559271 GCF_000951035.1 Colobus angolensis palliatus
TCCTCGGCTAAGGGCACTCCAAAGTTACCCTGAAAAGCTAGTTCAGGCCATCATGGGAAGTGGGGTCAGACATGCCTCATTATACTCTCTTCCTTTTTGAAATTCAGGCCCAGCTGAGCAGCATTAACATCAGTGCAGACCTTCAGATTAATAGGAGAGTTCCTTAAAGTCTGATAAGAAACATGTACAATCTATTCTCTCTCAAGCCAAACCCCTTATCGTAACCCAGATATTCCTTTCTGTTGGTTCCAGGTCTTTAGATAATAACTCTTTTGGGGTTTTTTTGTTGTTTTTTCAGATGGAGTCTTGCTCTGTTGCCCAGGCTGGAGTGCAGTGGCATGATCTTGGCTCACTGCAACCTCTGCCTCCCGGGCTCAAGCGATTCTCCTGCCTCAGCCTTCTGAGTAGCTGGGATTACATGTGTGTGCCACCATGCCTGGCTAATTTTTGTATTTTTAATAGAGATGGGGTTTCACCCTGTTGGTCAGGCTGGCCTCAAACTCCTGACCTCATGATCCTCCCGCCTCAGCCTCCCAAAGTGCTGGGATTATAGGCGTGAGCCACTGCACCCAGCCCAAATAATAACTCTTTCAACCATTTGCCAATCAGAAAATCTTTGAATCTTCCTATGACCCAAAAGCCATGTCCCCCCATTCCCACCTACTCCCTGCTTCAGTTCTCCCACCTTTCCAGATGGAACCAATGTAAATCTTTTTCTTTCTTTTTTTTCTCTTTTTGGCGGGAGGACAGAGTCTTGCTCTGTTGCCCAGGCTGGAGTGCAGTGGTGCCATCTTGGCTCACTGCAAGCTCCGCCTCCCAGGTCCACGCCCTTCTCCTGCCTCAGCCTCCCGAGTAGCTGGGACTACAGACGCCCACCACCAAGCTTGGCTAATTTTTTTGGTATTTTTAGTAGAGACGGGGTTTCACCGTGTTAGCCAGGTTGGTCTCAATCTCCTGACCTCGTGATCCGCCTGCCTCGGCCTCCCAAAGTGCTGGGATTACAGGCTTGAGTCATCCTGCCCGGCCAATTTTTGTATTTTTTTGTGGAGACAGAATTTCACCATATTGCTCTGGCTGGTCTCAAAGCCCTCTTATTTTTTGGTAAATGTTTTTATTGACGTATAATGTACAGAAAGGTGCTTGAATCCTAAGGTGTTCAGCTCTATTACTTCACAGTGGCCCAGAGAGGTCAGTGGGCAAGTATTTTGCTGTGAGTCACATGGCTCATCCGTGGGAGGCCAAGCAGGTGGGGATTTCGGTGGGCCTTCTGCCCCCACCCCATCCTGTTTCGCTTCCTGCTGGTGAAGGCTTCCTGTAGGCCAGGTGGAGGTCCCAGCCACTCAGAGAGGGGCTCACTGTCCCTGCAGGACCGTGGCTAAGCTGAAGGCAGCCCTCCCTTTTGCACTCTGGGGCCCAGGATGGAAGCACATGAATGCTTGCAGCATCGCTTCCCAACCCAGTTCCTTTGGCTGGAATTACAGGAATTCTAGTCCTGCTGCAGAAAGAAAGTGGCTTTCCTAAAGAAGGAAGAAAAGCACCATGTGTGTCGTGAGCCTGCTGGGAGCCCTGCTTGCCTGCACTCTCTTCCCTGCTTGCAGTGTGACCAGGCCCAGAGAGCTGAAGAGGCTTACCCAGCCTCCCCGACCACCCTGCCCCACTGGGACTGCAGCCCACTCACCTGGCAAACAGTCACATTCCTCAGCTGTGACTCTTCTTCAGCCCTACCCTCTTCTGGGTCCTCCCAGGAGGTCTCTGTTAGGCAAGCAGGGCAAGGTGCCACCGTGACTCAGGACCTCCATGGGGTTACTCTGATTTCATCTGGGAGGTGGCTCTGCAGGAACCAGTTCATTCACTTTCCCTGTCTGGTTCCCCAGGTCCCCATCTGGGACAGCCAGACGTTAGAAATCAGATGACCTTGAATAGGGTGGTCAGATTCAGCAAATAAACACAAGGATAACTAAGTTATCCAGCTAAGTTTTTGTTGTTTTTGTTTGTTTGTTTGTTTGAGGTGGAGTCTCACTCTGCCACCCAGGCTTGAGTGCAGTGGCATGATCTCCACTCACTGCAACCTCTATCTCCCAAGTTCAAGCAATTATCCTGCCTTGGCCTCCCTAGTAGCTGGGATTACAGGTGCCCTCTGCCATGCCCAGCTAATTTTCGTATTTTTAGTAGAGACGGAGTTTCACCATGTTGGCCAGACTGGTCTTGAACTCCTGGCCTCAAGTGATCTGCCCACCGCCTCATCCTCCCAAAGTGCTGGGATGACAGGAATGAGCCACCGCAACCAGCCCCAGCTAAGTTTAACTGCAGATAAACAAAGAAGAGTTTTTATGAGTGTGCCCCATGCGATAACTGGGCATCCTGTATTTTACCTAGTCACCTCTCTCTGACCACTTCCAGCTCTAGACTTGCATGAGTCTCTCCAGGATGGGTTTATCTCATACCCGAGAGCTGAACTTCTGTGATCCACAAAAGTGGTAACTGAAGGGAATTGGCAAACATTGGAGCCCGCTTTGAAAAGCAGGGTCCCTCCAGCCAGCAGGAGATTCTGTCTCTGCTACGCAGTGAGCACGGTCCCTCCAGCCGGTGGGAGATTCTGTCCCTGATAGTCAGTGCACAACTTGGTTGCTTTTGACTTTATGAAAGAACACAGCATTTTGCTTTTCTGTTTGTGCTGAAAATCTGTAGAGGGCGAGCTGGCAATCAGTCATGTTGTGGGCTGGTAGTTTGTGGCACCTGCCTTCAAGGCTGTTGAAAAAACAAACACAACCAACATGGAAGTGGGACCTGTCCCTGGAGATGCTCTTGGCCTTAGAGAAGCTGTGTGGCATGCATGACATCTGATGTCCTTCTGTCTTGCTGCCCCATAGGAGGGGGTGGACCTCTGCAGAGGAAGTCACTTTTTTTTTTTTTTTTTTTTTGAGACAGAGTCTTGCTCTGTCACCCAGGCTGGAGTGCAGTGGCGCAATCTCGGCTCACTGCAAGCTCCGCCTCCCAGGTTCACGCCATTCTCCTGCCTCAGCTTCCCGAGTAGCTAGGACCACAGGTGCCCACCACCACACCTGGCTAATTTTTGTGTTTTTTAGTAGAGACGGGGTTTCTGCATGTTGGTCAGGCTGGTCTCGAACTCCTGACCTCGGGTGATCCGCCCACCTCAGCATCCCACGGTGCTGGGATTACAGGCTTGTGCCACCATGCCTGGCTGACGGGGAGATTTTTATGCCTGGGTGCAAGAAAGAACCTGTTCTTCTTCAAGCTGTTGTGCAAATAATTAACAATCTGATATTTCAAAGGGAACATAAACAGAGCCCAATTCAATATGAAACGGAAGTTTTTCACACCCCTGCAAATGTGTGAAAAAGATAAAACATTTATACCTCAACTAGCAGTTCTTTTGGGCCCAACTGCTCCCATACCATTGTGCCAAGCTAAGGGTATCCTCGCCTTAAATATTTTTTTCTCCCATTAAATCTTTATTTTCTTTTCCTTTGTGTGTTTATGTTTTTGTTTTTGTTTTGAGACGGAGTTTTGCTCTTGTCGTCCAGGCTGGAGTGCAATGGCGCAATCTCAGCTTACCGCAACCTCCAACTCTCGAGTTCAAGCGATTCTCCTGCCTCAGCCTCCCGAGTAGCTGGAATTACAGGCATGCATCCGGCTAATTTTGTAGTTTTAGTAGAGACGGGGTTTCTGCATGTTGGTCAGGCTGGTCTCGAACTCCTGACCTCGGGTGATCCGCCCGCCTCAGCCTCCCAAAGTGCTGGGATGACAGGAATGAGCCACCGCAACCGGCCCCAGCTAAGTTTAACTGCAGATAAACAAAGAAGAGTTTTTATGAGTGTG
>NW_012121376.1:4566913-4569195 GCF_000951035.1 Colobus angolensis palliatus
TCTCGGCTCATTGCAACCTCTGGCTCCCGGATTCAAGCAATTCTCATTCCTCAGCCTCCTGAGTAAGTGGGATTGCAGGCGTCCACCGTCATAGCCAGCTAATTTTTGTATTTTTAGCAGAGATGGGGTTTCGCCATGTTGGCCAGGCTGGTCTCAAACTCCTGACCTCAAGTGATCCACCCACCTCAGCCTCTCAAAGTGCTGGGATTACAGGTGTGTGCCACCACGCCCAGCCACCAGGCTTCTTTTTAACAGCCAGCTCTTGCAGGAACCAATAGGGAACGAACTCATTCATTACTGTGAGGACGGCACCAAACACGCTGTTCATGAGGGATCGCCCCGTGACCCAGACACCTCCCATCAGGCCCCACCTCCAATGCTCGGAATCAAATTTCAGCATGAGGTTTGGAAGGGACAAATATCCAAACTATATCAATAAGAACGATGAGAACAATGATGATAATGACAGAGAACGGTGGTGGTGATGATGAAGATGACGGTGACAACTCTATCCCAGGCCCTGTCCTGGAGGCTGGTGATCGATGCCTGTTTGGTGGAGGAGGACACAGAGCCTGGGGGACCGAGCCCCAGCACCTCAGACTCGGGAAAGGACTTGCTTAAGGTGACACAGCCGCTCTAGACTCCCGATTCTTTCTCATCCCCTCAGCCAGTCCTGTGCCCACTGCCTTCGCGCTGTCGTGGGAGGGAGGCAGAAGCAGGATGACAACGAGGGCAACTGCAGGGACACTGAGGGGGGTGAGAAAACTTGCCGTGTGAAAACTCCATGCAGGATTTCCACACACCCCACATCGAACTGCCCTATGTGGACGTGACCACCCTCAATGCTGCACCTGCCTGACCCTCACTGTGTCACCTGAATCCCGACTGGGGCTGCTCCTGGTCCCCCGTCCTCTGGTTTGCTTCTTCCCTCCTTCCCTCCCTGCCTGCCTTCCTTCCCCTGTGTGTTTTGAGGTAGGGGTCTTTCAAGTTGCAAGACAGCTGCTCAGACAAAGCCTGTCAGTTCCAGACACCTCTTCTGGGAGGTGGTGCTGCCTGGCACGGCGTAATGCAGATCCTTTGCTCGGCCAGAGCCCGGCCCCAGGAACACATCTCCACCAAATCACAGAAGCTGCTAGGAGGAAAACGGTATCCAACGCACATGCTGCCGCCTGCGTCCTGCCGTGGGAGACTATAGTGGGGAGCCCAGGCATGCACAGACTGTCATCAAGCTGCCCTGTCTCTTCTGGATGTTGCCTTTCTTTCCTTTTTAAGCCTTTTTCTTGAAGCAGTTTCAAACTTAAAGAAGAGTTGTGAGAATATAAAGAGGCCCTGCAAATATCCTTCGCCAGAAATGAACATTTACCTACATGCGCGTTCTCATCTCTCCCTGCACGTATTCGTGCATATCATTATTTTCCTGCTGAACAATTTGAGAGTTAAGTTATGGAAATGATGACTCTTGACCCCAAATGTGTCAGTGTATATATATATATATTTTTTTTTTGAGGGTCTCACTCACCCAGGCTGGAGTGCAGTGGCACAATCTCCGCTCACTGAAACCTCCACCTCCCAGGTATCTGGGATTACAGATGCCCACCATCATGCCTCCCTTTTTTTTTTTTTGAAGACAGATTCTTGCTCTGTCCCCCAGGCTGGAGTGCAGTGGCACAATCTCGGCTCACTGCAAGCTCCACCTTCCAGGTTCATACCATTCTCCTGCCTCAGCCTCCCAAGTAGCTGGGACGACAGGCACCCGCCGCCACGCCTGGCTAATATTTTGTATTTTTAGTAGAGACGGGGTTTCACCGTGTTAGCCAGGATGGTCTTGATCTCCTGACCTCGTGATCCGCCAGCCTTGGCCTCCCAAAGTGCTGGGATTACAGGCATGAGCCACTGTGCCTGGCCACGCCTGGATAAGTTTTTGTATTTTTAGTAGAGACGGTTTCACCATGTTGGTCAGGCTGGTCTCGAACTCCTGACCTCAGGTGATCTGCCTGCCTCGGCCTCCCAAAGCGCTGGGATTACAAAGCGTGAGCCACCATGGCCAGCCATCAGTGTAGATTTTCTAAGAGCAAGGACCATTTCTTTTTTTTTTTTTTTATGAGACAGTCTCACTCTTGTCGCCCAGGCTGGAGTGCAATGGCACAATCTCGGTTCACTGCAACCTCTGCCTTCTGGGTTCAAGCAATTCTCCTGCCTCATCCTCCCAAGTAGCTGGGATCACAGGTGCCTGCCACCACGCCTGGCTAATTTTTGTATTTTTAGTAGAGACAGGGTTTCAC
>NW_012121376.1:4569960-4586553 GCF_000951035.1 Colobus angolensis palliatus
TAGGTGCCTGCCACCACGCCTGGCTAATTTTTGTATTTTTAGTAGAGACAGGGTTTCACCATGTTGGCCAGGCTGGTCTCGAACTCCTGACTTCAGGCGATCTACCTGCCTCGGCCTCCCTAAGTGCTGGGATTACAGGCGTGAGCCACTGCGCCCAGACAAGCAAGGACCATTTCTTAAAGAACACAGTACAATAATCAGAATCCAAAAATTTGATATTGACCCCAGACTGTTATCTAAAATACAGTTGTTTCCCTTCTGACCATTTTATTACTTCTCTTCTCCTCTCTTTTCCTTTTAGAGACAGGGTCTCGCTCTGTTTCCCAGGTAGTGCAGTGGCACAATCACGGCTCACTGCAGCCTCCACTTCCCAGGCTCAAGCAATCCTCCCACCTCAGCCTCCTGAGTAGCTGGGATTACAGGCATGCGCCACCATGACCGATTAAATGTTGTATTTTTTTGTAGAGATGGGGTTTCGCCGTGTTGCCCAGGCTGAGCATTACTTTTGAAACAAACACGCCAGGATGTCATGCTCTCCTGTCTCCCAGTCTCAACAGTAAACAACATCCCGCTGGTCTCGTGGTGGCGCCTCCCTGTGCCCCACAGCATTTTGTTCTTCTTGTTTTACTGGAGTAGTTTTACAGCAAATTCCAGACATCATTCCATCTGCGAGGACTTCCGTACAGATTACTGGCTTTCAAAATCCACCGGGTGGGCTGCGATCAATGCTGAACAAAGACAGGATAAAAGGGAATAGATGATAGAATCCGAGTACGTTGTGCAGGGCCGGTCTGCACTTCACTGGGATGTTCAGTCTATCTTCCCAGCAGCCGCCGTCCGGGGAGGTTGGGAAGCCTGGCCAGCGGAGGCCCTGGGGCTCTGTGCAGCTTTCCCTCTGGCTTCTTTGTGGTTGGTCCTGACGTCAGGGCTGCAGGACCCCTTGGCAAGGCTGGCGGCAGGAGAGCCAGCATGGGCACCATTGATAAGGGATGGAGATGAGGTCTGCTCCACCCTCCCCTGTTCCTGGAAGCTCTGTCCCCTGGGGACTCCAGGACTTTCCAGGTCTGCCTGGTCACTAAAAGTGTAGGCTCCACAGTCCAAAGTTCTGGCTTCAAATCCCTGCTCTGTCACTTGCTACCCAGATGACCTTAGGCAAGTTAACTAATTCCTCTGGGCTGTTTCCTGTTAGATGTTTCCTGTGAAATGGGACAGGAATGGTCCCAACTTCATGGGGTTGTTGTGAGGATTCACTGTATATGTATATGTATATGTATATGTATAATATACATAAAAGGGTCTGAACAGTGCCGGGCCCATGGTGAGTGCCAGGAAATGTGTCTGTCACTCCCGCAGGCCTGGGCCCTCCGTCCCACAGCCCCAGCCCCACTCCTTCGCTACCCCTCACTCCTCCCGTAGGGAAGGATTCTCTCTCCTGCATGTGAGAGTCCTGCAGGGAGCTTTTAAAAATCTCTGTGCCAGGCCAGGCACGGTGGCTCATACCTGAAATCCCAGCACTTTGGGAGGCTGAGGTGGGTGGATAACTTGAGGTCAGGCGTTCGAGACCAGCGTGGCCAACATGATGAACCCCATCTCCACTAAACATACAAAAAAAAAAATAGCCGGGTAACATGACACACCCCTGTAGTCCCAGCTATTCAGGAGGCTGAAGCAGGAGAATCACTTGAATCTGGGAAGTAGAGGGTGCGGTGAGCTAAGGTTGTGCCACTGCACTCCTGCCTGGGCGACAGAGTGAGACTCTGTCTCAAAAAAAAAAAAAAAAATCCCAATGCCAGCCACACACCAGACCAATTGCCCCAGAATCTCTGGGGGTGGGACTCAGGCAGCAGTTTTGTTTGTTTGTTTGTTTGTTTGTTTTTAAAGAGACAGGCTCTTGCTTTGTCACCCAGGCTGGTGTGAAGTGGCACAATCAAGTTCAAGGTTCACTGCAGCCTCAACCTCCTGAGCTCAAGTGATCCTCCCGCCTCAGCCTCCTGAGTAGCTTGGACTACAGGCACAGGCCACCACGCTTGACTCATTTTTTTTTTTAATGTTTTGTAGCTAGGGTGTCCAAACTTTTGGCTTCCCTGGGCCACATTGGAAGAAGAATTGTCTTGGGCCACACATGAAATACACTAATGATAGCTGATGAGCTTAAAAACAAAAAATCGCAAAAAATTTTCATAATGTTTTAAGAAAGCTTACGAATTTGTGTTAGGCCACATCAAAGCCGTTCTGGGCTGCAGGAGGCTGGAAGGCTGCGGGTTGTACAAGCTTGTTTTTTGTTTTAGAGACAGAGTTTGGCTCTTATTGCCCAGGCTGGAGTGCAATGGCATGATCTTGGCTCACTGCAACCTCCACCTCCCGGGTTCAAGAGATTCTCCTACTTAAGCCTCCCAAGTAGCTGGGATTACAGGCACCCACCACCACACCCAGCTAATTTTTTGTATTTTTAGTAGAGATGGGGTTCCACCATGTTGGCCAGGCTGGTCTCGAACTCCTGACCTCCGATGATCTGCCCACCTTAGCCTCCCAAACTGCTAGGATTACAGATGTGAGCCACTGCACCTGGCTGCAAGCTTGTTTTATAGAGACAGGGTCTTCTTATGTTGCCTAGGTTAGTCTTAAACTCTTGGCCCCAAGCGATCCTCATGCCTCAGCATCCCAAAGTGCTGGTATGACAGCTGTGAGTTACCTAATCCGGAAGAAGCAGTATTTTGTAAAGCTCCTGGGCGATGTGCGGACGCTGCAGGGCCCAGCTCTTCTTGGCTCTAGTGTGGATGCAGGTTCTGAGTGGGCGGGGCCAGCTCAGGGCTTGAGACTCTGCAGGCACAGCTCCCAGGAAGCCTGTGCTGCTGTTCCATGGGCCATTCTGGGAACAGCAAGGCCCTGGAGAAAAGGCCTAGCTGGAAACCTCGACCTCCTTTCCCTCCCTCGCTGTCATAAGGGACGGCAGCAGCTGACGTTGCTCGGACTTTTCCTCTGTTCCCAGCACAGATCACCTCCCGACACTCAGTCCTCGCTGCTGCTCAATGAGACCATTATGTGCCTCATCCCTTTTTTCTTGAGATGAATTCTCACTCTGTCGCCCAGGCTGCAGTGCAGTGGCGCGGTCTCAGCTCACTACAACCTCCACCTACAGGTTCAAGTGATTCTCCTGCCTCAGCCTCCCTAGTAGCCGGTATTACAGGCACCCACCACCATGCCTGGCTCATTTTTTTACTTTTAGTAGAGACGGGGTTTCACCATGTTGGCTTGGCTGGTCTTGAACTCCTGATCCACTTGCCTTGGCCTCCCAAAGTGTTGGGATTACAGGCTTGAGCCACTGTGCCTGGCCACCTCATCCCATTTTAAAGATGGGGAAAGTGAAGTCTTGAGATAAACTCTCCGTGGTCACATGGCTGGGACCTGGCCCAGCTGGTGCAGTGGGGAAGCTCC
Organism: Colobus angolensis palliatus; assembly: GCF_000951035.1. Classification (NCBI taxonomy): domain Eukaryota; kingdom Metazoa; phylum Chordata; class Mammalia; order Primates; family Cercopithecidae; genus Colobus; species Colobus angolensis. Next base: position 4,573,396 of record NW_012121376.1, read on the forward strand.
AGAGACCACTCCTAAGTTGGAATAGCCACCTTTCATACGCAGCTGACGCAAGCCCGTTCCATCAGTATCTCTCGCTCTCCCTGTCTTCCCCAGGCCCTCACTGTATGTCCTGGTGGTATCTCCCACCCATGTCTTACTAGCTCCACCTGGACTTCCAGCTCCTTGTCCTCCAAACTCTTCCTGACCTGCCATCTTCACATTCACCTCCCCGATTTCTGGCCCAGAGCAAGCATCTCTGACCTCAGAGGCACAGGAATCCCTGGGACCTTGTGTGCCTGGTTGGACCTGAGCTGCTGCCTTGCTCCCTAGCCTCCGGGTTGCTGATGCTACCAGTCCACCAACAGCCTGCAGACGAGGGCCAGGCCTGGGGTCTCCTCACAGGCCCTAGCCACACACCCTTCTAGAAAGCAGACTTGCTCCTTGGCATCCTCAGAATAAGCTCTTAACTCGAAACCAGCCCCCAAAACCCCAGGTCCAACCCATCTTTGGTTTCTCCCCACCTGTTCCTGCCTGACCTCCCACCCCCTGGGGCTCCTCCCATGGACTGTGCCTTTATCTTCCTCTGGACCTCTGCACACTACAGGCCCCTGTGGGGTGGGGCTCCAGCCTGGGGATCAGGACAGTCCTGGGTTCGAGTGTCAGCTCCACAGTCCCTAGCAAGCTGGTAGCCTCAGGCAGGTGCCACCACTTCTCTGAGCCCTGATTTTTGTGTCTGTGAAGTGGGGACAGTAATAGTACCTTGCGGGGCTATTACTGAGGAATGAGTGTCAAGAGCACACGGGGGCCACACACCACTGGCTGCTGCTTTTATTTTTCAATTGCTCAGAACGCAGGATGCCTCATGTCACAGGAACATCATGAGAACACTGGTTGGGACAATTCTAATACCCCGTGGGCTGGGGGCCACATGGCCTGTGTAGCCCAGGCTGTCAGATCTCCAAAGAACCTGCATTAGGGGGAAAAAAATGGCAGCATTAGAACGGGAGGTGCGGCCGGGCGCGGTGGCTCAAGCCTGTAATCCCAGCACTTTGGGAGGCCGAGACGGGCAGATCACGAGGTCAGGAGATTGGGACCACCCCGTCTCTACTAAAAAATACAAAAAACTAGCTGGGCGAGGTGGCGGGCGCCTGTAGTCCCAGCTACTCGGGAGGCTGAGGCAGGAGAATGGCGTAAACCCGGGAGGCGGAGCTTGCAGTGAGCTGAGATCCGGCCACTGCACTCCAGCATGGGCGACAGAGCGAGACTCCGTCTCAAAAAAAAAAAAGAACGGGAGGTGCACCGCCATGGGGGCCTCTGGGCCACCCTGAGCCCTGGCTGGCAGGTCTTCACATCTCTGCAGCTGCAGCCATCCTGTGGCTCTTGAAAGGCTTGATGGTGTCGGTTCCCATAATCAGTTCACTGCAGCCTCCGCCTCCTGGGTTCAAGTGACCTCACAGAGCCAGGGCTGCAGATGCCGCCTTGGCTTCCTGTATATTTAACTTTGAGGCACCCGTTAAGTTTTTTCCACCAGCACAGACTCCATCTTTGAGCAAATCCAGCCCAGATGTAGTTGACAGGTGGCGTGACCTGGAGGCCGGTGGTTTCTCTCCACCACAACCTCCTGTTTTGCACTCGTCAGGGCCAGGGGTGGGGGCCTGGCCGCACGTGGCCAACACAAACAAGTTGTGCCCGCCCCCTCTCTGAGCGCTCTTCTCTCTCCACAGGCCTGCAGAGGCGCCAGCATGGGGCTTAAGATGTCCTGCCTGAAAGGTAAGGCCTGCAGCTCTGCCCCCACCAGCTCTCATGGCAGGGGGTGGGCTGGGCTGGGGGGCAGGAGGGAGGGGAGATGAAGCCCTCTGCCCTGCAGAAAGAGCGGGGCACCATCCCACAAAGCAGTCCTGTACACAGCAGGTACCCTAAAAATGCTTGTCATGACTCTGAGCACCCCCCAAGGCCTTCCATTTCACTAGCAGTGAGTGACTGGGAAGGTGGCAGTGCCCTGGGGCCTCAGTTTCCCCCTCAGGGGGCCTAATCTCAGGCTGTGGAGAGTGAGGGAGGAGGACCTTTGCGAAGGAGCCAGGCACACGCGGGGCTGTTTTTGTCCCCGAGGACACACCCAGGGCCTGTTATCCCCCAGACAGGAGGTCCAGCGTCCAGGTGCTGGGAGAGAAGGCCAGCAGGAGAAAGTTCTAGAAGGACACAAAACCACTGAAGGGCGTTGTGGGTGGAAAGTTCTAGAAGGACACAAAACCACTGAAGGGCGTTGTGGGTGTTGGCGAAGGCGGCCCAGACTTCTGTCCTGTGTGTGGATGACCCTGGGGCAGACCAGTGCGGCAAGAGACCTCCCATCCCAAGTCCTTTGCTGCCCCCTCTTCTGTACCTTGGTGACAGTTGCTTTGGTCTCCCCAGCCAAAAATCTGGGAGTCACGTGGGCAGCCCCTGGTCCAGACCCAGCATGCCCGCCTGCTCTGACTTGGGGCCCCGCTGCCTGAGACCGACTCTGGCTCCAGGTGTCCCATGGCCAGCAGTTTGAGGGCCGGGCTCCTAGCCTGCCCCAGGGCCACCTGCCTGACCCCAGCAGCCCCTTCCAGGCAGAGGTCACCTACGCACCTGGAGAGGTGGTCAGGAGCTGAGCCAGGCCTGGGATCAGCCTCCATTGTGTGAGTTGTGGCCTCACCAATGCCTCTGTAAGACCTAGATCAACAGCCTCAGTTTCCTTATCAGTAAAATGGGGATCATGGCGGACCCGTCTCAGGTCACCAGGAGCACCAGAGCAGGGCCTGGCGCACCCTGGCGGTGGCTGCTCTTAATTAATTGTATTATTTCCTTCGTCAAATTCACCAGGCTCTGTAACCCATCCTTTGGGTTTAGGCAGGCTTAGGGCTTTTGGATGCAAGCTACAGAAGCGGATACTGGTTAACAAGGAATTTACTGGAAAGCCGAGGGGAGCCCACAGGAAGAGTGAAGTAAGGAAGAATGAAAAGGTCCCTGCTGGGAGCCGGGATGAATGGACCACCTTTTAGGTTCCCAGGGTGGGAGGAATCCGCTCCAGGAGAGCATCTGATTGGCCCAGCTTAGGTCTTAGGCCCGCCCCCTTGGCGTGGAGGGAGGTGCATCTTGATTGACAGCTCCTCCAAGACTGCTTGCAGAGAGATTGGTTCCCATGGTGAAAATCGGGGTGTCCTTTGCTAAGCGGGATGGGATGCCAGACAGACACAAACAGCCCACGTCCCCTCCAGGACGTGGCTTCCTCTGAGACTCCAGCCTGACCCCACAGAGGAGCGGGGAGTTGTTTGTGGAATGAGTATCTGTGCGTGGCTGAGGTTGATCCAGCGGCAGACAGTGGTTGAGAGGGTCAAGCCTGAACCCTTGAAACTTGAGGACTTTCTTCCCTTTGACATGAGTTTCCCAGTTCCTGGCACAAAGTAGGCATTGAGGACACTTTTCTTTAAAAAATAATATGTATCACATAAAACTTACCGTTTTAATCATGAAGTGTACGGGTTAGTGGCATTAAGCACGTTCACAATGTTGTGCAACCATCACGCCACCCATCTTCAGAATGAAGGTTTCATCATCTCCAACTGAAACTCTGTCCCCATTAAACACTAACTCCCCGTTCCCTCCCCCAGCCCTTGGCAGCCACCATTCTACTTCCCGTCTCTAGGAATCTGTTCTAAGGGCCTCGTGTCAGTGGAATCATCCAGCATTTGTCATTTTGTGTCTGGCCTCCGTCGCTCAGCGTGGCGTTTTCTAGGCTCATCCACATGGAGGCACACGTCACTGCTTCATTCGTTTTCACAGCTGAATACTACTACACCATGTGGACAGACCACGTTTTCTTTATCTGCTTCAATGATGGACACTGGGTGGTTTCCACCTTTTGGTGATTGTGTCAGGACATCTTTGACAAAGAAACCAAGCCCCTGGAGGTGTCTCTGGGACCACTTTTCTTCCAGCCCAAGGCCGGGGCTTGATCAGGAAGGTAGACCAAGACTCTGCAGATCCTGACAGTGCCTGGGAAACGCACTCTGACTCCACCCACCCCCGGCCCCTCATGAGTGAAAGCACAGGCAGCCAGCTCAGAGCTCCTGGAGCTGGGAGCTTTTAAAAGGACCACCTTCCTGTTGGCCCTAGAGCTGCTAATTGCTGGAATGGCACCTGCCCTAGGCATGGCTTGTCCATCCATTTTTCATGGCTGGCTTTGGTGCTGCCGGCCCCTGCCCACCCCACCTGCCCAGCCTGGGTCTCTGAAGGTGATGAGGCCTGCACAAGCATGGTGGTGACTCGAGGAATGGGGAGTAGGGGGACCAGAACTCTTTTTTTTTTTTTTTTTTTTGAGACAGAGTCTCGCTGTGTCACCAGGCTGGAGTGCAATGGTGCATTCTCAACTCACTGCAACCCCTGCCTGCCGGGTTCAAGCAATTCTCCTGCCTCAGCCTCCCAAGTGGCTGGGATTACAGGCCACCAAGCCTGCCACCATGCCCAGCTCATTTTTGTATTTTTAGTAGAGACGGGGTTTCACCATGTTGGCCAGGCTGGTCTCCAACTCCTGACTTTATGTGATCCGCCTGCCTCGGCCTCCCAAAGTGCAGGGATTACAGGCGTGAGCCACCACGCCCGGCCTGGAGAGAAACATTTTAACTCGACATTTGAAGTAACCAGGAACTCTGTAACATGGCATCTTACTGTCCTAAGGCTGCTGTAAGAGATTACCCCAAACTAGGTGGCTTAAAACAGGAATTTATTCTCTCTCAGTTCTGGAGGCCAGAGGTGTGACACCCAGGTGTGAGCAGGGCCTTGTTTCTTCTGGAAGATCTAGGGAGGCTCCTTCCTGCCAAGTTCCTGGTGGCGCCAGCCACCCTTTGGTTTGTGGCCGCTTAGCTCCAGCCTCTGCCTCGAGGCACATGGCTTTCCTCTTCTGTCTTCCCTTCTCTTTTAAGGACAACTGTCATTTGCTTTAGGGCCCACCCTATTCCAGGATAATCTCATCCCAAGATCCTTAACTCAATTATATCTGCAGGGCTGCACGGTGGCACATGCCTGTAATCCCAACACTTCGGGAAGCTGAGGCAGGAGGATCTCTTGAGCCCAGGAGTTCAAGAGCAGTCTGGGCAACATCACAAAACCCCATCCCTACAAAAAATACAAAAATTATCTGGGAATGGTGGCGTGCACGCCTGTAGTCCCAGCCACTTGGGAGGCTGAGGTGGGAGGATCCACTGAGCCCAGGAAGTCAAGGCTGCAGTGAACCATGATCACACCACTGCACTCAAGCCTGGGTGACAGAGCCAGACCCTGTCTCAAAAAAAAAAAAAAAAGACATCACAAAGACCCTGTTTTCAACAATGTTAGATTCCCACTCACAGGTTCCGGTTAGGTGTATCTTTTGGAGCGGGCACCGTTCAGCCCTGGATACAATTACGCTCACTCCCTGGGGACTCAACACTACATGCTGCCCAGGGCACCAGGAGGAGGGACCCGCCAGGACCCAGGCCCTCTGCCTCTCTTTTTTTTTTTTTTTTTTTTTTTTTGAGACGGAGTCTCGCTCTGTCGCCCGGGCTGGAGTGCAGTGGCCTGATCTCAGCTCACTGCAAGCTCCGCCTCCCGGGTTTACGCCATTCTCCTGCCTCAGCCTCCCGAGTAGCTGGGACTACAGGCGCCCGCCACGTCGCCCGGCTAGTTTTTTGTATTTTTTAGTAGAGACGGGGTTTCACCGTTTTAGCCAGGATGGTCTCGATCTCCTGACCTCGTGATCCACCCGTCTCGGCCTCCCAAAGTGCTAGGATTACAGGCTTGAGCCACCGCGCCCGGCCCGGCCCTCTGCCTCTCTGCTCTAGCCCTGCAGCCCGGCCAGGGACTCAGACCCACCCAGCTGTTTCCAGGTGACCCTCCTGTACCGTGCCCCCAGCTCCAGGCCTCCCTGGGTTCAAATCCCAGCTCTGCCCCTTACCAACGATTTGGCCTTGGAGCAGAGCCAGCTTCACAGGCATGTGACCTTTGCAGCTGCACAGGCCCCATGCTCAGTTTAATGCTCTTAATGCATATTGAACAATGGGCCTCACACGTTCATTTTCCACTGAGCCCCGCAGATTACACAGTGGCTCCTGCCTTGGGGCAAGTGACCTTGTCTCTCTAGGCCTCAGCTTCCTCTGGGGTAAACCGAGGCATCCTGCATCCAGCCCACAGGTTTTATTGAGTGCTGGGTTCTGGAGAGGACTTGAAGAATCATAAAGACAGGACTCTGCCCAAGGGCATACTATCTAGAGCCACACCATCCAGTAGAAATAGATTTTAATGTTTCTAGCAGTCCCATGAATAAGGTAAAAAGCAACGGGTACGATTACTTTTAATATGTTTTATTGAATTCAGTGTATTCCAAACGTCATTTCAATGAATGGGGTCCAGTTCACTGGTCTGGGAGGTTCAGTCAGCTGATTGGGGCGGGGGGGCATTCAGTTGTCTAGGGGAGTTAGTTTTATGGTTTGGGGGATTTCGTTGTCTGGTCTGGAGGTTTAGTTGTCTGGTCTGGGGGGGATTGTCTTGTATGGGGAGGTTAGTTGCCTGATCTAAGGGGTTTAAGTTGTCTGGTCTGGGAGTTACTCAGCTGGGCTGGGGGCTTTACTTGGCTGGTCTTGGGGGGTTGATTGGCTGGTCTAATAGGGTTTACCTGTCTTGTGTGGGGGTTAATTGGCTAATCTGGGGGTCCAGTTGGCTGGACTGGGGTTACTTGGCTGGTCTGGGGGTTCAGTCGGCTGGTCTAGGGTTATTTGGCTGGGCTGGGGGCTTTACTTGGCTGGTCTTGGGGGTTTAGTTGGCTGGTCTGGGGGTTTAGTTGTGTGATCTGGGGGTTCGATTGACTGATGTGGGGGTTCAGTGGCTGGTCTGGGGGTTCAGTTGGCTGATGTGGGGGCTCACTTGCCTGGTCTGGGGGATTTAGTTTGCTGCCCTCCTTTCTCTTCCCCTCCAGTCTGGGAATCTCTCCCTCTAGAACCAAAGTAGGCTTTCTGAGCCGGGAGGCACCTTGGCAGTCATCTTGCAAAGCCTTACATTACATATAGGGAAACTGAGGCCCAAGGAGAGGAAGTGACCAGCTATGGTGACACCAACTAGAAATGAGACATGGGCTCCTCTAGGGAGGCGGCTCCCAGACCTGTTCTTATTCCCTTAGGAGGCGTGGTTATGCGAGGCATGGTTACGGGAGGTGTGGTTATGGGGGCGTGGGCTGAGCCCACTCAGTAGAGTGTGAGGCATGGTTCTGGGAGGCGTGGTTACGGGAGGCGTGGGCTGAACCCACTCAGCAGAGTGTGAGGGTCACAGTGGGTATGACATTCTTCCCTGCGGGCTTCATCTCACCGACTCTGACCAGCCACAGCCCCAGCCCTCGCCACCTCCTCCTTCCGCAGCTCCCTCATGGGCTCTGAGGCTGTGTAACTGCCCAGGAAGACACAGGCCCCTTCCCTACTGGGCTGGCTTTGTGTCGATGGCACCCAACGTGGCTGGCTGGGATGGGGTCCGCCCACTGCTGGGCTGGCTTCCGTCTCTACCGTGTGTGACTGTAGGGTGGCTGCTGTGACAAATGACCACACACTGGGGGTTTAAAACAGCAATTTTTATTCTCTCATGGTTCTGAAATCGGCCCTGGCAGGGCCACCCTCCCTCCTCAGCCCCAAGTGAGGAACATTTCTGCCTCTTCCAGCTTCTGGTAGCTTCAGGCATCCTGGATCCAGTCTCTGCCTCCGCCTTCACGTGGACTTCCTTTCTTCATGTTGCCCTGCATTCAGCCTCCCTCTCCTCCTCTTGTAAAGACACCCGGCATTGGATTTAGAGCCCCTCCGCCCCCAAATCCAGGATGAGCTCATCAGGAGATCCTCAACTAATTACATCTGCAAAGACCTCATTTCCAAATAAGGTCACATTCTGAGGTTCTGGGTTGATGTGAATTTGGGGGACTCTATTCAGTCCCCATCAAGTCAGTTCACCTCTGAGCTTCCCCTGTGGGGGGCAGGAATGTGCTTCTCCTGTCTGGCAACAAAGACTCAGCCCAAGGGTGGTAGATAGGAGGGTGGCATAGGAAGCTAGTGTGGCATAGGAGGGTGGCATAGGAGGAACACAGCTGTGCCAACACCCCTTTGTTTCCGAGTCCAAAGGAGAGGGGCTGCAGCGGCACCCCTTAAGCAGAGTCCCTCTGCTCAAGGGCCTTGCTGTGGCGACTGTGACCCACGGAAGTGTCCCACGGGCCAAAGAACATCTCCCTCGTGCCTCACCCTATAAAGACTGGCACGTGCCAGCATCAACAGGAGCTGGACACAGCCACCCTCATCACAGCTGAACTCTACAGATGGGGAGACTGAGGCACAGGGGATCTCTCGCTGGCTCAAGGCCACATGGCCAGTTAGGAGAGGTTGGCTCCACAGACAGAAGGGGAACGAGGGAGTCATCTCCTTGGTTCCTAAGTGCTCCTTCACCAGGCTCCAGCAGGGCAGCACAACCAAGGAAATGGCGTGGTCCTGCTGCGTGGTTCTCAGTGGGGTCCGGGACCTTCTGCATAGGCATCCCTTGGGAACCAGTCAGACCATCAGATTCTCAGGACCCACTGGATCAACTGAGTCAGGAACTCAGGGTTTTCAACACGTCCTCTGGGGGAATTCCAGTGGCTGTGTACTTTTGAGGACCACTGGCAAAATGGCTCTGGGGTCAGAGATCCAAGTTCATGTTCTGGGTCAGCCTCTGACTGCAACTTGGTGCAAGTCACTTCCCGTGCCCAGGCCTCAGTTTCTGTGTCTGTACGATGGAGCGGCAACTGGGAAGCTCTCCTGGGTCAGGTGTCGAGAGTTTTCTGAGATAGGCCCTAAAGATGGTGCCCAAGGAGCCTTTACACCTTCCTGCTATGGAGGTAGTTGCAGGTGTGTGGGGGCCCCGCTAGAGTAGCTGGCTGGGATGTCAGGGCTACCTGGGAGGACCCCTGTGGTCTTTGAGGTTCTGCGGGGGGATGTCAGCTCCAGCCTGGGTTAACTCCAGCATCACCATGGATACAGGCTCCTGGGAAGGAGACTGGCCCCAGCAACTGTCCTGGGGAAGGTCCCTTAGGACTGCCTGGGGCTTGGTGGGAAAGATGAAGGCTTTCTCCTGGGTTGGTAGTTTGTCATTTTTTTTTTTTTAATAGACTTTATTTTGTAGGATAGTTTTAATTTACAGAAAAATTGAAAAGATAGTACAGAGAGTTCCCACATACCCCACACTAGCTTCCGCCGTTATTAACATCTTATACTCGCATGGTCCACTCATTACAGCAAACCAATCAATACAAATCCATTGTTCTTTATTACTATTTTATTTATTTATATACCTATTTATTTATATTTTTGAGACAGGATCTCACTCTCTCTCTGTTGCTCAGGCTGGAGTGCAGTGGCACAGTCCAGCTCACTGCAGCCTTGATCTCTGGGGCTCGAGTAATTCTCCTGCCTCAGCCTCCCAAGCAGCTGGGACTATAGGTGTACAATGCCATGCCCAGCTAATTTTTTTTTTTGTAGAGAAGAGGTCTTGCTTTGTTGCTTGGGCTAGTCTTAAACTCTTAGCTTCAAGTCTTGACCTTCCAAAGTGCTAGGATTATAGGCGTGAGCCACCGCACCTGGCCAGATCCATTCTTATTAACTAATATCCACACTTTTTGTTTTTTTGAAATAGGGCCTGGCTCTGTTGCCCAAGCTAGAGTGCGGTGGCACAACCTCAGCTCACTGCAACCTCCATCTCCTGGGCTCAAGCAATTCTCCCACCTCAGCCTCCCAAGTAGCTGGGACTACAGGCGAGCGCCACCACACCCGGCTACTTTTTTTGCATTCTTAGTAGAGATGGGGGTTTTACCATGTTGCCCAGGTTGGTCTTGAACTCCTGGGCTCAAGCTATCCTCCTGCCTCAACCTGCCAAAGTGCTGGGATTACAGGCATGAGCCACTGCGCCCGGCTAGATCAGTTATTATTAACTAATGTCCACATGATTCCAATTTCCCGCATACATTTTTTCTGTCACAGGATCCCACATGGCATTTAGTTGTCACACCTCCTTAGGCTCTTGGCTGTGACAGTTTCTCAGACACTTCTCGTTTTTGTGCAGACCCCTGGCTGCCAGGCATGGCTCTGACTCCCTCGCTCGGGGGGCTGAGCCTGGGGGTGGTTGGTGGTTGGCCGTTATGGCACCCATTTTTCTGATTTGCCTTCAGAGACTTGCGTCGAGCCCCTGGTTCAACCCAAAACCCAGAATCCCTCCATATGGCCCCGTGACAATGTGAATGCCTGGCTCTGCTGGTGGACAGCTGCAGGCCAGAATTGCATGAGAGACTGTTCCTTCCACAAACCTTTATTGTGTCCCTGCACTGGGTGCTGGCCCAGGGCTACAGGGATGAACAAGGCAGTGTGGTCCTGGCCACTGGAATGTACAGAGGTGAGGAATGACCGTAATGCTAACTCGGTGCTGGATGGAAGCTAGCGCCTGCCTACCCAGGGTTGCTAGGGGTGGCATCACCCAGGAACACCCCAGCCTAAAGACCTGGCCTGATACAGAGCAGGGAAGGGACGGCTGTTCTTGGTAGCAGAAACTCATGGGCATGGACTGGGAAGCAAGCAGGAGCCTGGCGTGCATGGTGGAGGAACTGGAGGGACCACAGCGCTGGAGGAGATGGGAGTGGCCAGCTGGAGCCAGGCAGGGAATGTGGAGTTGCCACCCCTGGGGACAGGAGCTCTGTGAAATGGGAGGGTAAGAAAAGCATTCGTTCCACTAATACATTTGAGCAGTGTTCAGAGCGAATTGGAAATTTCATACACTTGAAGGGAGGTCACATGGTAGAATCCAGTCCCCGCTGAACCAGGAGTTAGAAAATAGCCAAGGTCAAGCACCCCACTTCCCTGAGCTTTCCTGTCCCCGTCTGTAAAATGGGCTCAGGCTCCTGCTCACCCGCTGCCTGCTGCTGCCACCACCATGTTCCAGGGGTCTTTGTCTACTCTGCCGACCTCCACACCCAAGCCGCAAACAGGAGCCAACACACAGTCGCTGTTCCGTGGTGCTGGTTCCCTTCCACTGTGGGACAGAGCCCAGACGAGGGTGTGTCCCGGGCAACTTCTCACAAACATGTATTGAGTACTTGCTGCATGCCAGGTGGCACACTCAGCCCTCAGGATGCAGCAGTGAGCAGCACAGAGCTCCTGTCCATGTAGGAGAGACGGAAAGTGTGCGTGAACAAATGCACACCCAGCAGGCTGGATTTCGTAGTGAGCGCTGTGAAGGGAATTGAGCAAGGGGTTGCAGTCGAGGGGATGAGGTGGGATGAGGGGTTCTCTGTGGTGCCGACACTGGAGTCAGCCATGTGGATGCAGGGAACAGTGTTCCAGGCAGAAGGAACAGCAAATGCAAAGGCCCTGAGGCAGGACCAAGCGCACTGAGCTGGTGAGCAGCGAGAAGGCAGGTATGGAGGCCAGGCTGAGCTGGAGGAGCTGAGGTCTCTGGGGCCAGCAGGTGGTAGAAGCTGAGGTGTGGATTGAGAACTTAAGAGTAATATAGGCCAGGCACAGTAATATAGGCCAGCACTTCAGAAAGCCAAGGCGGGCAGATTGCTTGAGGTCAGGAGTTGAGACCAGTCTGGGCAACATAGGGAAACCCCATCTCTACAAAGAACAGAAACATTAGTTGGGCGTGGTAGCATGCTCTTGTAGTGCCAGCTACTCAGGAGGCTGAGGTGTGAGGATTGCTTGAGCCCAGGAGATGGAGGTTGCAGTGAGCCAAAATTGCACCACTGCACTCCAACCTGGGCAACAGAGCAAGACCCTGTCTCAAAAAAGAAGAAATACAAAGCACTAGAATCATTCTAGCCCAGGAGTCTAAACTTCCACCACACATCAGAATCTCCTGGAAGGCTTCCAAATGGATGCAGCCCCAGCCCATTCCCCAGAGGCTGGGGTGAGATTGGTGTAGATGGGTCCCAGGCACTGGTGCTCTAGGAGGCCTCCTAGGTGATTATCCTGGGCGGCCCAGGCTGACAACCAATGCCCTTGCCTTGCAGATGGGGCTGCGGTGGGGACTGGCTGCCCAAGGTAACAAGGAGCAAGTCAGCCTGGCTGGGAACCCGGGTGTGCAGGCTCGATTCCAGGGCTCTTTCTGGAACCTTCTGAACAGACCTCTGCCCAGGAGGCAGGAGCTCCTGAGAGACACCCCCCTCCAGCCTCCCTTCGGCTCAGGGCAGTGGGGTGGATCATCAAAGCCTGTTTTAAACAAGGGAGCAGATGGCGTCTGATCTCGCCCCACCCCCTGCCCAGGACAGAGCAGGCAGCCCTCCTGGCTCACAGCAGGGACTTAGCCGGTCTCCCCCATCAGTCACCCATGCTTAAGCTAAACCTCCGGCACCTGATGTCCTCAGAAAGGAGGGAGGCCAGGCCAGTGACGCAGCAGGTGGGAGACAAAGTGCCATTTCCAGCCGTGCCTGGGTAGGTCAGCCCAGCTGGTCTCCACCCCAGTACTCAGCGTTAGTATTCGGGTGATAGTTCCCAAGGACGTTCTCCTCCTCCTCACACTCCTGGCACCGTGAGGTTAGGAACCACGCTGCCTTTTTCATCCCTGTAGCCCTGGAACCTGGCCCAAGACTTGGCACACACAGACCACGTAACAAATGTTTGCAGAATGAATGTGCTCTCAGCCTTAGCCACCGTGTGGAGACCCTCCCCGGACTGACCCTCCCGCCGGCCGGGGTGGCTGCCCCGTCATCCCCATTATCTCGTCATCCCCATCATCTCCATCATCCTCGTCATCCCTGTCATCCCCATTATCCTCGTCAATGCCATCATTCCCATCACCCCCATTATCCCACTCACCCCATGGGAGATGACCGTGGCCATAGTGTTAACAGCCTTCCCATTTTTGCCAATCTGTTGGGTGAAAAATCATAACTCAGGAGAAATTCATGCTTCCTCTCTTTTTAACAGGAAACATTTAACTTTTTTTTTTTTAAGTACAGATGGGATCTTGCTGTGTTGCCCAGGCTGGCTTCAAATGCCTGGCCTCAAGTGGTCCTCCTGCCTCGACCTCCCAAAGTGCTGGAATTATAGGCATGTGCCACTGCACTTTTTTTTTTTCTTGAGACGGAGTCTTGCTCTATCACCCAGGTTGGAGTACAGTAGTGCAATCTCAGCT
>NW_012121376.1:4587103-4599051 GCF_000951035.1 Colobus angolensis palliatus
AAAAAAAAAAAAAAAAAACATACATACAGGAAAAAGACACAGGTCCTAAGTCAGCTGCTCCATGCATTTCACACTGACCGACAAACATGTCAGCTGCCCAGAAGCCCCTCAAGCTCCCTGCAAGGGCAACCGGGCTCCTGACATCACAGATCTTGACCTGCATGTGAGCTCCACGTGTCTCTTTTGTTGAGCAAGGAACTCATACCCGCCCACACCACACCTGAAGGTCCTCTGAGACCCTCCTCTGATGGCTCAATGCACTGGCCGCCGAGAAGGGAGGGGTGTGCCTCCAGCCGGTAGATGGAGGCTGTGTTCTCAGCTCCCCCACCCCTGAGGGACGCTCGGTCCATGCCTGAACTTCTCCAGGCCTCAGTTCCTGTGAAGTGAGGGCCGACCTGCCTCTCCCGGCGCTAACACAAGGACTGCAGAAGATGCTGTAGGTGAGGTGCCATTTCCTGGCTGTCACTCTCGAATGTCATTTGTCACCAAAAAGAACTTCACCATTTATAGGAGGGACACCGCCTCTGGTAGGATGGGCTGTGTGCCCTTAGCTGTGTGAACATGGGCAAGTAACTCAACCTCTTTTTGCCTCTGTTTCTTCCAGGATGAGTTGGGCAGGATAACGTCAAGGGCTCTTTAGATCATTTCAGGAGGTCAAGTCCTGTAGAGACACTGGCATCGTGGTGCCCGGCGCACATAGGCCTTCATAAAACATGTTGAGGGGCCTGTCACTGCACCTGTCTCTTCTCAGCACTGGGACCAGCAGCTCCTGGGGCCCTGGGCCGGGTCTTTCCCGGCAGCGGTGAGCCCCTCTGTAAGATTCGCTGAGGTTGCCTGGGCAACAAAGGCCGGGTCCCAAAGCATGTTGTTGCTGTCGGAGTCCAGGAAAGTCCTGGTCCCTGATGAGGGAGCAAGCAGAGCAAGGCAGTCCTGGGGCCCTGGGCCCACTCAGGGGGGGCCAGTACTCCCCGGAGAGCTCGCCTTGCGGAGTGGCTGGACTTGAGCTGGGAGTGACAGTGCTTGGTGCCGCTTCAGCCCCTGAATGCTGTTCCTACCTGGAGCTGCAAGTCCAGCTCAGCCTTCGGTCTGCTCTGCTCTCTGGCTGCAGCCTCTCCCAGCTTCAGCTGCCCACAGCACCCAGGTTCCCCTGGGAGACCCCCAGTTTGCTCAAGTAGCAACGTTCACCACCTTTCTCTGGTCCTAACTGGAATCAGCCTGCTTATATTACTGCTTCCATAGCAGTCATAATAGTACTAATAATATGGCCCCACTAAGTGCCTGCCATTCAATACCTTACACTTAGTACCTGCATCCTTATGACAGCCCTGTAGGATACAGGTTATTATCTAGGGCAAAAGTTACAGTCAGACCTGGGCACAGTGGCTCACACCTATAATCCCAGCTTACTTAGGGGGCCCAGGCCCTCCTTACTTCCTGAGCCCAGGAGTTAGGAGGCCAAAGCAGCAAGATTGTGTGAGCCCAGCAATTTGTGTTCCACCTGGGCAACATAGAAAGACCACCACCTCTTAAAAAAAAGAAAAAAAGAAAAAAAAGGTTAGAATCTCTATTCCAACGAGAGGGCTGACTGTGTGTAGCAACTGTTAGCGCTGACAACTCCCTTTGCAGTAGGAGACAGGGTAAGAAACTTGTTCTGACCACACAGCAGGTCAAGGGCAGACTGGGGGCTTGGATTCCTCTGGCTTGGGCCATCCTGGAGTTCCTCCGTGTAGCCCCAGGCACTGGGGCCACATGGGGACAGAGGAAGCCAGCAGCTCCATGCCAGGCATGCAGCGCCAGCCCTGAAATGCCCGGTCATTGTTGCAGTGAATGTCAATTACCCCTGTGGTTCCAGATCCTGGGTGACTGGCCTGCTCCCCCGACAGGCCCATGCAGGGTTGCCAGATTGAGGATGAAAAAAAAAAAACATAAAAACAGGATACCCGGTTATATTTGAATTTCAGATAAGAAATACTGTCAAGTAGAAGCATGTCCCAAATATTACATGGGACATGCCGCTACTAAAAAACTATTTGTTAGCCTGAGATTCAGATGTGATGGATGGCCTGCATTTTACCTGGTGACCCTGCCCTCCAGGGACAGTTGGCAATGTCTGGAAGTATTTTTAGTCATAGAAGCTGGGGGTGCTGCAGGATCTAGAGGCCAGGGACACTGCTAAATGTCGCATGACACAGAGGACAACCCCACCTCAGAGAATGACCGAAGTGTCAGCAGTGCCAAGACCAGGGGACCCTGGGCCACATACGAGCATTTCCATGGCCAGGCAGGGTGCCAAGTACGTGGCTTTTTCTTCTTCTTCTTCTCATGGTTGTCCTGCTCTTGTTTCCATTTTAGGGATGAGTAGATTGAGGGCTGGAGAAGGGGACACTGCCAGGAAGTGATGGGACCAGGGCTGGACCTGGACTTCATTTTTTTCTTTTGTTTGGAAACAGAGTTTTGCTCTTATTGTCCAGGCTGGAGTGCAGTGGCACAATCTAGGCTCACTGTAACCTCCGCCTCCCAGGTTCAAGCGATTCTCCTGCCTCAGCCTCCTAAGTAGCTGGGATTACAGGTGCCCACCACCACGCCTGGCTAATTTTATTTTGTATTTTTAGTAGAGATGGGTTTTCACCATGTTGGTTAGGCTGGTCTCGAACCCCTGCCCTCAAGTGATCCACCTGCCTCAGCCTCCCAAAGTGCTTGGATTACAAGCATGAGCCGCCACGCCCAGCACCACCCTCCACCGCTTTTTTTTGGTGGTTGTTTTTTTTCTTTTGAGACAGGATCTCTCTTGCCCAGGCTGGGGTGCTGTGGCGTGATGGCAGCTCACTGTAACCTTGAACTCCTGGGCTCAAGCAGTCCTCCCTTCTCAGCCTCCCAGGTAGCTGGGACTACAGGTGCACATCACCACGCCCAGCTGATGTAAAAAATTTTTTTAGAGATGGGGTCTTGCTATGTTGTCCAGGCCAGTCTTGAGGCAGGATTGCTGGGCTCAAGCAATCCTTTGTCCTTGTCCTTCCAAAGTGCTGGAATTACAGGCATGAGTCGCTGTGCCTGACCCTGGACCTGGCCTTTGGAATCTGGGCTCACCACACTGTACCCACACCCTCCACAGCCTTCCCGGAGCACCCAGCACTAGGATGGGCAGGAACAGACCACGGGAACTGGGAGGGCTGCCCAGGAGGGAGGAAGTGCAGTCAGTGCCCAGGACAGGAATGTGGTTTGGCTGGGCAGAGCCAGGCAGCTGGGCACCTTCCCCCACCTTGGTGTGTCGAAGCTCCTGTCTCTAGCTCCTCTCAGGTTGTCTCTCTCCAGCAGCTCATCCCTGACGCAAGCTAGGGCTTTTTCCTTAATTAAAAAGAGATTTAAAACATGCACTGCTGTCTCTATTGGGCCTGGGATGCCTCAAAAAGGTAAAACCACCAAGAGCTGCCCCAGCCTCATCCATAATAACACAAAGCTTTCCCTGTAATTGGAATTAAAAAAACAAAAAAAGATTAAATGCATCTGGAACCCTTGGAGGAATTTATCAGGTTACTTTTGAAAGACCTGCACTAAATCCAGAGACCTGGTCATCTCTGAGGGGTTGGTGTCAGCCCCTGTGGCTCCTGTGGCCCCTATGTTCCTGCCTCAGGGCCTTTGTGCCGTGGGTGCCTTGCGGATCTCTCCTGCCGCTTTCTGATTGACCCCTTCTGAGAAGCCTTTTCCAGCTCCTGGTCTCCCCTAGACCCTGCTTCTCCCCGCTGTGAGCGGGCTTATCATCTGCGCCTGGTCCCCACTTGCATTGACCCAGGATCTTGGAAATACCTTTGTGCTTCCAGTCCCCAGAGCACAGGCTGTGCACGAAACCCTGCATGGCTCCTGCAAGGGCCCTGACTTCTCTGTGCCTCAGTGTGCCCGTCTGGAAGATGGGGTCTGCCTCACTGGGAGGATCAAATGACAGTCCAGCCTCCCTCAAGCACTGTTCTCAAGGCTCAGCATCGTGGGCCCCTCCCAGCAATGGCTTGAATCACCGGGGACCCTCCTCCTTTTCCTCCAGCTGACCCGGAAATCTTGGGGACCCCATTCCTGCTACTGGAGCCTGGACAGGAGGTGTAGAGGGGAAGGCACAGATAAACCTCTGTAGAGGCCATCCTTTCCTCAGCAGTGTCTGCAGCACCTGGGGCCATGCAGGGCATACAGCAGGTGCACAATAAATGCCTGTTGACTGGCCACCTCCCTGGCCCAGGCTCAGAGCTGGGGCATTACACCTGTGCTGCAAAGGAGGGTGACATAAGCTGGCCGTCCAGGTGAGAAAGCCCAGGCCAAGAGGCAACATCACAGCAGGAAATGGAAGTGAGAGTCAGATGGTGGATTTCCTCCTTCCCAAGCCCCTGGCCATTCCCACAGAATAAGGGAAAATTGTGCCCCGAGAGTCAGGTTGGAACGAGGAATATTTTGTGTAGCACCCAGTCCAGCTGTGTGACCGTAAGGGGGCAACAAGGCCCCCGACCCACACTCAGGGGGCTGTAACAGTAGCCGTTGGCACCCAGTAGGTGCTGAATGTTGGTGGAATCAATGAACAAGTGCCCTGACTGAGGACAATTACACTTGTGGTTCAAATCACGTGATGTGAATCTAAGCTTAGTATCAACTCGTGATCTGAATGACAGCTTGTGTTTACTGAGTGTGCACAGCAAGGCCAGCACTGGGGTTTTCTCATCCACAAAACGCATATAGAATCATCGCACTGCCTTGGCTGGAGTGAGGACTCAAGTGTGGTCCTTAACGTCTCGTGCCTGCCCACCCAGACCTGGGCACTGTTATTTACCCCAGTTCTGCAGCTGAGGAAGCAGAGGCCCAAAGAGGCGGAGCCACTGCCCAGGTGGCCCATAGCCCAGGTGGGCCTTCTGGCTTTCCGTCGCATTGTGGGTCCGACAGGCTGGAGCCCTCTGTGT
The DNA here is from genome assembly GCF_000951035.1 of Colobus angolensis palliatus. Lineage (NCBI taxonomy): Eukaryota > Metazoa > Chordata > Mammalia > Primates > Cercopithecidae > Colobus > Colobus angolensis. Next base: position 4,592,038 of record NW_012121376.1, read on the forward strand.
GTGTGATGGCACTTTGGGGAAGAGGGCGTGGTCCCATTCAGGGCCTCCAAGCGGAACGCCTGGGGTGCAAGCCTGAACTGTTTTTAAAAGAATCAGGCCGCGTGGGGTGGCTCATACCTGTAATCCCAGGACTTTGGGAGGCCAAGGCAGGTGGATCGTCTGAGCCTAGAAGTTCAAGACCAACATAATGAGGCCCTGTCTCTATAAAAAAGTTTAAAACTTAGCCAGGTGTGGTGGAGAGTGCCTGTAGTTTCACCCAGCACTTTGGGAGGCCAAGATGGGAGAATCGCTTGAGCCAGGGAAGTCAGGGCTGCAGTGAACCGGAGCCACAGAGAGAGACCCTGTCTCAAAAAAATCAATTAATTAATTGAAATGAAAAAGAACCAGTAGAGGTCGCACGTGAGCCGTGATGCCAGCACTTGCTCCTGTCTCCAGCGCGTGTCTGCGGTGACCTCTGGGCAGCCGGGAGTTCACCAAGAGCTGGCACAGGGAATGGTGCCCTGACCCCAAGGACCTGGGCATCCTGCACAGAGCCTGGATGTGGCATCTCGGGCACGGGCTTGCCTGACTCAGCGTTTGAAGGATTAGGGCTGCTGATCCCAGCAGCAGTGAGGGCAGTGGGGCCTGGAGCCTCGTCAAGCCCCAGCTCTGCTCCCCAGGCTCGGTGTATTCCCAGCACGTTACCTCCCTTCTCCAAAGCTCCGTGTTCTCCTTTGTAGCATGGGCCTGATCCTAGTGTTCTCCCTGAGGGATGGTGTGAGGGTTGATAGCAGGGGTGCAAATGGCAGGCTCGGCCCAGAGCCAGCTTCGGACGCTTAGGAAATGATGGTCTCAGCGGAGAGGCAGCACAGCACCCCCAGCTCAGGACCCCCCAGGCCCTGGCCAGTTGGCTGCCTGAGGGCCATGTCTTCCCTGGCAGCCCCACGCCCCACACCTGGCACTTCCTGCAAGGCTGGTGTCATAACAGTTTTACAGCCAGGGAAACTGAGGCTCCAAGAGTAAAGCCACCTGTTCCCACAGTGGCCCTAGCTCGGGGGTTCCCATCCCTGGCTGTTAGAGTTGCCTGGGAGCTTTTGAAAATCCTGGTGCTCCTCATGGAGCCATGAATCAGCCTGTCGCGGGTGAGGTCTACATAGGTGATATGAACTTCCCAGGTGATCTCAATGGGCAGCCGCGATGGGAACCACTGTCCTGAGCTAGGAGGGCGCGGAGCTGGGTCTCAAAGCCTGTCTGACCTCACCATGCCAGCACCCGCCTGTGTAACCCATGGGGAAGGCCGGCTCCAGGGCCCGGGTTCTATGGTCTGGTCTGTGTAGCTCTGCCCCCACTGCAGAGGACATGGCCGCAGAGCAGGGGTCAGGGCCTGGTGACCCGGAGCACGAGGCTGGGCTGCCTCCCCGGAAGGGGGAAGGGCTTCCCGCACAGGCTCCATCCCCTTGAAGCCTTGGGAGGGGCCTGGGTCCCTGGGATCTACTCCCTTCCTTCTGGAATCCCAGGCTCAGGAAATAGGCTTTTAATAGCCCGAGGCAGGCACATAATTAACAAATAACAATTCTGGCCTTAGCACAAATGAGCTCCTTGTCTGGGGCAGGGCTGGCATTTGGTTTTTAATCCCCAGCGTTGGCTTCATCCTCCTGAGAGCTTTCCCTCCTGTTTGGCCACCTCTGCTGCTGAGGCTGGGCAGCCCCTGGGGATGTGAGAGGGGCTGGGGTCCCTCTCTCCTCCCTGCCTGCCCTCCCCTCTCCTTCCCTTCCTCCCCCGTCTCACCTTCCTCCTCCTCCTTCCTCTTCCCTGTCTCCTCCCTCCTCCTCCTCTCTTCCCCTTCCTGCCCTGTCTTTCCTCCTCCCTCTTCTCCCTCCTTCCCTCTCCCCTTCCCCCTCCTTCCCTCTCCCCTTCCCTCCCTCTATCCTCCCTCCCTCCCTCTTCCTTCTCCCCTCCTCCCTCCCTTCCTCCTCCTTCCTCCCCTCTCCTTCTTTCCTCCTCTACTCCTTCCCTTCCTCCTCTTCCTCCTCCCTCCCTCTTCTCCCTCCTCCCCTCTCCTCCTTCCCTCCGTTCTCTCCTCCCTCCTCTCTTCCTTTCCTCCTCTCCCTCCAACCCCCTCTCCTCCGAGACTTCTGCCTCTCCAGGGCTCACTGAGAACCTGATCCTTCCAGATTATATGTGTAGGTTTTGTCCTCAAGCTCCAGACCATGTTAAAATGCAAATGTGGAGTGTTTTATTTTAGAATCTTGGAGTATTCACCGAGGAAGGGGTTTGGAGACTGAGCAGGGAGGCTTCCTCCTGTTGCAGATATGATCATCAGCGATTCCTTTTGTCAGGGGCCTCCACAAGGAGCTCTTTATGGATGATAATAGAGAACACTTACGGGGCAGCTGGCTGGGCAAAGTACTTTCGTGAATTCATTCATTTCCTCACACGCAGCCCTTCAAGAGGGGGCTGCCCTGCCCACCTGCAGCCGGGGTTCTGGCTGTGGCTTTTGTTTTTGGCATGAACAAGCCTCAAGCTTTTGAGGTTCCGTTATTGCCAGTTACAATATCGGGTGTGTTCTCGATCCCAGCTCCCCTCCACAGTCAGTCCTGGATGTTATAGAGCAGGGATTGGCAACCACAGCCCCGAGACCCAATCCCACCTGATGCCTGCTTTTAGAAATCAAGTTTTATTGAGGCAGAGTCATGCTCGTTCATTTCCACGTTGTCTACGGCTGCTTTCAGGCTGCCGCGGCAAAGTCATGTGTGTAGTTTGTGTGGCTCACAGAGATCAAATATTTCCTGCCTGGCCCCTTGCAGAAAGTTTGCCAGCTGTTACATGGGATCATGCCTACGGGAAGCACCGGCTCTTGGGGTCAGCCAGATTCCAGTTTGGGGATGGATCCTGGCTCTGCCTCCCACTAGCTGTTCAGTTGTGTGTGGATATTACTCTCTTAGGTCCCCAGTTTCCACATCTGTGAGATGAGGCTGGTGACACCGAGCACGGTGGCCATGGAGCCTGAAGGAGCCCACGCCTACGGCCCCCGTAGCTTGTCTGGGCGGCTGGCAACACATCCCTTTGTTTGTGGTTGTTTGGGGTAGGGGTGCCTCTTTCTAAGTGACTTCCTTTGATTTGTTTTACACTCTGGGCTTCTGTGCAAGATTGCAGGAGAAACGTTCTCTTCTTTAAAGAAGGTTCAAACCCCGCTGCGTGAGACCTGCTTCGGAGGGGCTATGTGGGTGCTGCTGAGGGGCTTAGAGTTCTGTCAGGCTGAGGTGACCTCTTCCCTCAAAACTACCCAGTCAGGGGCCAAGAGTCTTCCAAGACCGGGCGTGGTGGCTCATACCTGTAATCCCAACACTTTGGGAGGCCGAGGCGGGCAGATCACAAAGTCAGGAGATCGAGACCATCCTGGCTAACACGGTGAAACCCTGCCTCTACTAAAAATACAAAAACTTAGCCAGGCGTGGTGGCGAGCGCCTGTAGTCCCAGCTACTCGGGAGGCTGAGGCAGGAGAATGGCGTGAACCCGGGAGGCAGAGCTTGCAGTGAGCTGAGATCCGGCCACTGCACTCCAGCCCAGGAAACAGAGCGAGACTCCGTCTCAAAAAAAAAAAAAAAAAAAAAATTAGCTGGATGTGGTGGCGGACACCTGTAATTCCAGCTACTCAGGAAGCTGAGGCAGAAGAATCACTTGAACCTAGGAGGCGGAGGTTGCAGTGAGCAGAGATCACACCACTGCATTCCAGGCTGGGCAACAGAGCAAGACTCTATCTCAAAAAAATAAATAAATAAATAAATAAAGTCTTCCAAAGGAGGAAACAGGGTTGGGGTTCAGAAGGTGGGGAGGTGACGGGGCAGTACGGGGCAGTGCCTGGGTGAGGGGCGGATGCTGGTCACTGGGTTGAGAATGAGGGGAGGGAAGTGAGTGGCTGTGCACAGGTCAAAGGGGGCTCATCATGGTCACCTCACACCAGCTGTGTGTGCCAGGAACCGTGGCAGTCTCTCCCCAGCCCAGGGACTCAGCTGATTCCGCCACTACCACTCCGCACTTGTCCATGAAAACAAGAAGGGTGCAAAGAGTTAGACTAACAAGTCAGGGCAGGGGGCACACATGACCACCCACCCTCCGTCAGTAGTTGCAAGTTTGGGGGTTCCCCAAGCCACCCTCATGTTTGTTCAGTTGCTGAAAGGACCCACAGAAGTCACTGGAGGCTCTGATTCCCGGTTATGGCTCATTCCAGGGAAGGGACCTAGGTTAAGACCAAAGAGAAGACGCTCACAGGGCAGATCCCACAAGAGCTCCAGGCACAGGCTCCCACTGTCCCCCCCCATGGAGCCATGGACAGTGCCAACTCCTCCTGACGGTGGTGCGTGACAGCACGGAGCATCGCCAGGAGGGAAGCCCCTGGCCTCCGTGTCCAGAGTTCTTACAGGGCATTATGGATTGAACTGCGTCTCCCAAAAATTCCTAAGTCAACCTCCTCACCCCAGGGCCTCAGAATGTGGCCTTCTTGGGAGTAGTGTCTTTGCAGGTGTAATGAGTTAAGATGAGGTCATTTTAGTAGTGTGAGCTCCTAGTCCAATATGACAGGTGTCCTTATCAAAGGGAATTCTGCGCTGGGTGCAGTGGCTCATGCCTGTGATCCCAGCACTTTGGGAGGCCAAGGTGGGCGGATCACCTGAGGTCATGAGTTTGAGACCAGCCTCGTCAACATGGTGAGACCCTGGCTCTACGAAAAATACAAAAATTAGCTGGGCGTGGTGGCGCATGCTAACTACTTGGGAGGCTGAGGCAGGAGAATTGTTTGAACCCGAGAGGCAGAGGTTGCAGTGAGCTGCGATCGTGCCACTGCACTGCAGCCTGGGTGACAGAGCAGGGATCTGTCTCAAAAAAAAAGCCGGGGGTTGAGGGCGGGAATCTGGACAGAGACAAGACACAGGGAGAATACAATGTGAAGGCAAGAGGCAGAGATGGGGTGAGGCTTCTACAAGCCTAGGAACGCCAGATTGTCAACAATCACCAGGAGCCAGGGGCGAGGCTTGGAACAGGCTCCCTTGCAGCCTCCTGAGGAACCAACCCTGCCGACACCTGGATCTGGAACTTCTGGCCTCCAGATCTATAAGACAATGAGTGTGTTGTTCCAGCCACCCGGTTGATGGTGCTTTGTTGTGGCAACCCCAGGAGATGAAGGCACTGGAGCTCCTCTAGAGGCTGATTGATTGCTCACTTTGGAGCTCAGCCTGCAGGCTGCCGTCTCTCTGGGCATGACCCAGAGCCCCCCTCCATCAATCATGCCTTTGGACACCCAGTGTAACCACAGCCCCTGGCAAACAAAGACTCTCCTATCAGGCAAGATATTCCAAGGGCTTAGAGAGCACCTCCCAGAAACCGTGGACAGAGACCAGACCTGTTTTTAGGCTAGGTTAAATTCTTTACTACATAAAGGGCCTGGAGAGGAGGTGCAGTGCACCCGGGGTCACACAGCTGGTGGCCTGATTCCAAAGCCAGTGTGCCTGCTGCCTTCAGTTTTTCTGAGCCTACCACCTTGGTCAAGTTGCAGATGAAACAATAATTTGGCCTGAATGGCATGGCTCCAGGTCCCCTAGTTGTACATTTTCTTGTGGATTCAAACAGATTGTCCCTGACAGCTCAAGTGTAACCTGCCTCTCAGAGGAACACCCCTTGGGTGAACAAAGGTTGCCCTGAGAAGCCCCCTGTGATTTCCCCACAGCCAGGTATGAGATTCCCACTGTGCACCTGCCACCTCTTCCTATTGGAGTCAGGGAAAGATTTGCTAACTCTATCAGTAATCTATCACTGCATAACAAACTATGCCAAAACTTTGTGACTTAAACATCAAACCTTTATTATCTCAGAGTTTCTGTGGGTCAGGAATTGAGGAGTGGCTTATCTGGGTGGTTCTGGCTCAGGGCCAGTCATGATGTTACATCCAAGATGTTAGCCAGGGCTGCAGTCTTATCTGATGGCTGGACTGGGGCTGGAGGCTCTGGGGCTGAGGTGGCTCTCTCGTGGTTGTTTGCTAGAGGCCTTGATTCCTCACCCACATGAGCTTCTCCACAGCTTGAGCATTCTTGTAACACGGTGACTGGCTTCCCCAAGAGCAAGTGTTCCAAGAGAGAGCAAAGAGGAAGTTGCAATGTCTTTGATGACCTCACTGTGGAAGTCACACACCATCATGTCTGTCCTATTTGTTGGAAACAAGTCACTAAGTCCGTCCACACTCAAGGGCTTAGACTCCACCTCTCAGAGCCATATGTTAGAACCCCCACACTGACTCTACAATGGTCACTTAGGAACATTGTCCTAATGGTGGTCAAGGAAGGCCTGAGAACAGTAGCAAAAATACCCCCCCACCACCCCTTATTACTCAGTTTCTCCCTTTGGTCAGGGGCTCTGATACTTGAGCTAATTTAATTCCAGTCTGGCATTGTTTGGGGCAAAACCAAAGTGATGGGGCATAGAGACAAGGATTTTAACACCTAGCTTAATGCTGCCTGAAGGGTTTTTGGTTGTGTTTAAAATTATTATTATTATTTTTTTGAGACGGAGTTTCACTCTTGTTGCCCAGGCTGGAGTGCGATGGCACGATCTAAGCTCACTGCAACCTCTGCCTCACGGGTTAAAGCTATTCTCCTGCCTCAGCCTCCTGAGTAGCTGGGATTACAGGCACACACCACCATGCCCAGCTAACTTTTTTTGTATTTTTAGTAGAGATGGGGTTTCTCCATGTTGGTCAGGCTGGTCTCAAACTCCCGACCTCAGGTGATCCGCCCACTTCGGCCTCCCAAAGTGCTGGGATTACAGGTGTGAGCCACCATGCCTGGCCTTTTTTTTTTATACAGAGTCTCACTCTGTCACTTAGGCTGGAGTGCAATGGTACGATCTCAGCTCACTTCAACCTCTGCCTCCCAGGTTCAAGCAATTCTCTTGCCTCAGCCTCCTGAGTAGCTGAGATTATAGGTGTGTGCCACCACGCCCAGCTACTTTTTGTATTTTAGTAGAGATGGGGGTTTCACCATGTTG
>NW_012121376.1:4599916-4610135 GCF_000951035.1 Colobus angolensis palliatus
GGCCAGCATTTAAAATTTAAAGCACTCCTACTTACTCTGTCTTGAGCATGCGCTAGGCTCAAGGGAAACACAGATGAATGAAGTAGAGACTGTCCTCCAGGTGTTCACAGCAAAGAGAGGTAGAAATAAAAACAAATCATGGCATTCATTGATGAATAAGTAAATGCAGACAGGCAGAAGAGGGAGAGGCCAGATCTGCTGGGACACCTTTCCCAAGGAAGAGCCCGTTGCACTGGGGTTTGAAGGATAAGCAGGAGCTTGTTACTCAGGCAGAGGAAGAAAGAGCATCCCAGGCCGGGGGAACAGCATATGCAAAGGCACAGAAGGGTCCCCGGGAAACCAGGGAGTCTGGGGAAGTGTGAGCGCTTTGCAGAGTAGGGGCTGGTGGCTGGAAATGGGGCTGCAGCTGGCTGGGCCACATGGTGAAGGCTGAAAACTGGACCTAGAGGCCAACTAGCCTGTGATCAGCATTTCCCAAAATCTGTTTCCCGACTCATAGTTCTGTAAGACGTGTCGGGGGCTCCTTTGACATTCCTGAGACTCAGGTTTTCATCTGTGATGCGGGGACAGCTGCGCCCCTTGCTGCGAGGCGTCAGGACTCAGGTGATGAAGGGGGGATGGCGCCCGCGGTTCCCGGCGGCCACTGATGCCTGTCTCTCTGTCATGTGTGTACGTGCGTGTGTGCTCCACGCCTGGCTTCTCAGGCTTTAAAATGTGTGTCAGCAGCAGCAGCAGCAGCCACGACGAGGCCCCCGTCCTGAACGACAAGCACCTGGATGTGCCCGACATCATCATCACACCCCCCACCCCCACTGGCATGATGCTGCCGAGGGACTCAGGGAACACAGGTGAGGCCATCCCCTCCGCCGCCAAGCAGGGTCAGGTCTGGGGGCCTGGTGGAGACAGCTCTCAGGGGTGTCCACCTGGGCCACGGGGCCGAGCTTGCGTCCCCACCTCCCCCTGGGTTCATTAAACATTTATGGTCAGACCTGTGTACACTGCACCGTGAGCCCCCTGCCACGGCGCCAGCCTCAGCACGACACGGCATGTTAAGTAATTAGTAGACAGCCCCTGCCAGCAGCCAGTACGATTGATGGATGGGGCCGGGCTGGCCTGCCACACCGTGGCTCCTGCCAGCCAAGGTAATTGATGGATGCTCCTTCCCCTGCCAGCGGGAGGACCGCTGCTCCATCTTGTTGGCCGCTGCAGTTTGGCTGGACAGGACAGACTTGGAAACACAGCCCATGCCCAGGCTGGGGCGGGACCCTGGGCCTTCCAGATGCAGCTCACCACTGGGAGCAGGGAGGAAATAGAGTTCTTCCCAGGGAGAGGGTGAGGAGGTGGGAGACAGGCCCAAATCGGCTCCCCCACCTGCCCCTCGGTGATACCTCTGGTGCTGGCAGGACAAATTGTTCACGTATTCATTGAGCAAAGATTTATTGAGCTGGGCCTACCCCAGGTGCTGAAGGCTGCTGCTATGAATAATAATGATATTGGGATGGTCATGATAGGTTGCACTGTACTGAGTGTAACAAGTGGATTTTCTTATTTAGTTCTGAGGAATTCTCAGAGTTAAGTACAGATTTCATCCCCATTTTATTATTTGTATTTATTTATTTTTTAAGACGGAGTTTTGCTCTGTCGCCCAGGCTGGAGTGCTGTGGTGCAATCTTGGCCCACTGCAACCTCCATCTCCCTCTTTCAAGTGATTCTTCTGCCTCAGCCTCCTGAATAGCTAGGACTACAGGCGCCCACCACCATGCCCAGCTAATTTTTGTATTTTAGTAGAAATGGGGTTTCGTCGTGTTGGCCAGGCTGGTCTCAAACTCCTGACCTCAGGTGATCTGCCTGCCTGGGCCTCCCAAAGTGGTGGGATTACAGGCATGAGCCACCGCACCCAGCTGCATCCCCATTTTAGAAATGGGTAAACTGAGGTTGAGAGAGGCTGAGACACTTGCCATGTAGCTGGTCAGTGGTGCAGCGGGGAGGCAGCCCCGGGCTGTGTGATCTGCACTTCACCCCATGGCCCCCAGGCCGGATGCCCTCCCCGCAGGTGGGATCAGTTAGTTGACAGCCATCGTGACGTGGGTCTTGCTGGGCCCATGTAGGGGACACGGCACCCATGAGGCTGACGTAGGGTACGTGGAAGGCTGTCTGGGAGGGGGTCTGTAGACCCTTCCAGATGTCCTGAGCTTGCGTCTCTGCTTGCCCAGCAGAGCAAGTGACTGGGAGAAAGCTGTCAGTCCCCTCTGGGTTGGACCAGTGCAGGTGCTGGGTGGAGCCATGGTGGGTGCAGTGGGGTGCCTTTCTCTGTGACCTTTCCAAGTGCCTGGCACCAGGCTAAATGCTTTTCACAAATCTCATTTAACTCTCATTCCAACCTTTATCTCTAGTTTAGAAATGGGGAAAGAAACAGGTCCAGAGAGGGACAGTGCCTTGCCCAGGGACACACAGCAAGGTGGGAGAAGAGCTGGGCTCCTGCTGCAGTGCTCCTCCTGCACCCCAGTGCTGTCTAATCAGAGAGCTCAGTGTGGGTGGACAGAGGCCCAGGTCCTTAGCTCAGCTGTCACAGTCTCTTCCCTCTCTGAGCCTGTGTCCTCACCTATAAAATGGGATCATGCCACCTTGCCTGCTTCCAGGACCAGTGTGGGCAGAGGGGAGACACAGGGTTACTCTGCAAGATCCGAGCCCTAGGGAGGTTCCTGAACCCTGGGAGGTGTTCCTCTTAAACTTAAGCAGCTCCGGGATCTGACTCACCAGAAGGATCCAGCATCACTGGGCTGGGTCCCATCTCTGCCTCTGGCAGCACCAGAAAGCAAGGAATCCCAGAGGCCTCAGCCCTGCAGCTCCCAGGGAAGCGGGCCTGGGTGTGGTGGGGGTGGGTGCATCCAGGTGTCACCATCCCCTCTTTCTCCTAGTCTGGTTGGATGAGACAGGGTCGTGCCCGGATGATGGAGAACTCGACCCGGAAGCCTGAGGAGGTGTCGTGGATTTGTCTGGTGGGCTCCTGCTCCACGGTCCCAGCTTCAGGTGTCCGGGGGCGTGGCTGCCTGGAGCAGGTGTATTGAATACCCTGGATGGGAACTGAGCGAATCCAGGTCTCCGCTCAGAGAGATGTGGCAGGACCAGTGAGGAATCCAGCCTGCCTGCTTCCAGAACAGTGTTTCGCAGACCCTGCTGAGTGGACTGGACCTCTGACACCTCCAGGTTCTTGCTGACTCCAGCCTGGTGAAAGGGAGCTCCATGGTCCTGGCTGTTGGGGTCCCAGGGAGAGGCTCTCTTCTGGACAAACACACCTTCCCAGCCCCACGGGCTGTGCAAACACGTGCCCCTGCCATAAGCACAAACAAGAACTTCTTGCAGGTGGGGTGGCTATTTTTTATAAGTTGTTGTACAGATGTGGGAACAGTCCAAAATGGGATTTATAATTTCTTTTTTTGCATTATAAATAAAGATCCTCTGTAACAAATGGTGAATCTTTTTTTATTTTTATTTTTTGAGACAGAGTCTTGCCCTTGTTTCCCAGGCTGGAGTGCGATGGTGCAATTTCAGCTCACTGCAGTGGCCGCCTCCCGGGTTCAAGCGATTCTCCTGCCTCAGACTCCTGAGTAGCTAGGATTACAGGCATGAGTCACCATGCCTGGCTAATTTTTATATTTTTAGTAGAGACAGGGTTTCACTATGTTGGCCAGGCTAGTCTTGAACTCCTAACCTCAGGTAATCCACCTGCCTCAGCCTCCCAAAGTGCTGGGATTACAGGCGTGAGCCACCGCGCCTGGCCACAAATGGTGAATCTTGCTTCTTGGGTCAGGAAGAGGCGATGGAGCCTGCCAGGGATACGGTGGGCCCCACGGCCAGGGCCAGCTCTCTGGACGTGTCCTGCACACTGCCACAGGGCCCGTCTCAGAAGACCCATGCTGGGTTCAACGTTCTGCTGTTGCACCTTGAAATTCTCAATCGGGGCCCAGCATGGTGGCCCATGCCTGTAATCTCAGGGCTTTGGGAGGCCAGGGTGGGTGGATCACTTGAGCCCAGGAGTTCAAGACCAGCCTGGACAACATAGAGCCCTATCTCTACTAAAAATTTTAAAAATTAGCCATGTGTGGTGGTGCACACCTGTACGCCCAGCTACTAGGGAGGCCAGGGTGGGAGGATCGCTTGAGCCCAGGACATCGAGGCTATACTGAACTACAGTGGTGCCATCGCCCTCCAGCCTGGGCAACAGAGTGAGATGCTATTTCACTTGATACTAGGAGTTTGAGAGCAGCCTGGCCAACATGGCAAAACCTTGTCTCTACTAAAAATACAAAAATTAGCAGGGCATGGTGGCACATGCCTGTCATCTTTAGCTACTTGGGAGGCTGAGACATGAGAATCACTTGTACCCGAGAGGTGGAGGTTGCTGTGAGCTGAGATCATGCCACTGCACTCCAGCCTGAGCAACAGAGTGAGACTCTGTCTCAAAACAAAACAAAACACAACAAACAAACAAAACAAAACAAAATGGAAGGAAGGAAGGAAGGAAGGAAGGAAGGAAAAAAAGGGAGTGCCTGCTGATGCTTGATGCTTGCCTTCTCTTCTACTTCTGTCCTATCCTCTGCTGCCTGCTTAATGTCTGAGCCCTCCACTGCCTGCTTAGCAGCCTCCAAAAACTCTCCACGCTCCCTAAGAGGCCAAAGGCTTAGCCTTGCTCACCCTCCACTCCAATTAAGCTGAACTCCTTGATTTTCCTTGTACGCATGCCTCTTGTTCTGGTTACCATTGCTGCACAACAAATATTTAGTGTGAAACAACAACCATCATCTGTTTTGCCCACAAATCTGCAATTTGGACAGGGCCTGAAGAGAGAGTTTGTCTGTTTCATGAGACACCAGCTGAGGCATGTATGTCATCTGGGGCTAGAAGATCCACTTCCAAGATGGCACACCCACATGGGCAAGCACCTACCACATGGCTGCCAAGTTGGTTCTGGGCTCTTGTTTTTCTCCACAAGAACCTTTCCCGGGGCGGCTTGGGCTTCCTCACAGCATGGCCCCTGACATCCAAGCAAGAGCATCTCCAGAAAATCAGGTGGAAGCCACATCGCCTGTGATGGCCTTCTCTCTGAAGTCACATCACATCACTTTGGTGGTCGTCACGGGCCTTCCTAGATTAAAAAGGAGGGAACATAGGCACCACCTCCTGATGGGAACAAAGTCAAAGGCATAAATAGAGCACAGGCTGAGTGCAGTGGCTTCTGCCTATAATCCCAGCACTTTGGGAGGCCCAGGGAGGAAGATCACTTGAGGCCAGGAGTTCAAGACCAACCTGGGCAATGTAGTGAGACCCTGTCATTACAAAAATAAAATAAAAATAAACTGGGTGTGGCAGTGTAGACCCACTAGTTGGAGGCTGCAGTGAGCTGTGATCACATTGCTGCACTCCAGCCTGAGTGACGCAGCATTGAGACCCTGTCTCTAAAAAAGAAGGAGGGGGAGGAGGAGGAGGAGGAAGGAGAAGAAGGAAAAAGAAGGAGAAGGAGGAAGAAGAAAGAGAAAGAAGAAGAAGAAAGAAGAAGAAAATGTGGATGGGAGATGTTGTGGCCCCATTTGGAAACTACAACCTGCCACCCGGTTCAGGCAGTTCTTCTCCCTGGAACGCCTTTGCTACCAACCCCAGTCTCTCTGCAAGGTCCAGTTCCATGGAAGCCTGGTGTCCCTCCACGCCAGGCCCTGCCAGCAGGAAGCTTTGCTGTCCTCCAGCTCCCACAGCACGCGTTCCCTCCCTCTCCTGTGAGCGGGGTGCCCTTCTGTTGTTTAGCAGTCACTGATGTGCAGGACATCACAGGAAGAGATGCCTTGTCGCTGGGGCTCACAGCCTAAGGCTGATCAGCTCACCTACACCCCAGGAACCCCTGCCACTGTCAATAATAAATAAATTTCCTAAAGGTAGTGACTTAGTCTCACACATCAGTATATTCCTAGCACCTCTGTCATAGGCGCTACCGTATTTATTTATTTATTTAGTTTTTGTTTTGTGGTTTTTTTTTTTTTTTTTTGAGACGGAGTCTTGCTTTGTTGCCCAGGCTAGAGTGCAGTGACATGATCTCGGCTCACTGCAACCTCCATCACCCTCTTTCAAGTTCAGCCTCCCAAGTAGCTGGGATTACAGGCGCCCGCCATCGCGCCCAGCTAATTTTTGTATTTTTAGTAGAGACGAGTTTTTGTCATATTGGTCAGGTTGGTCTCAAACTCCTGACCTCAGGTGATCTGCCTGCCTCTGCCTCCCAAAGTGCTGGGATTACAGGCATGAGCCACTGCACCCAGCCTTGTTTAGTTTTTTAGAGACAAGGTCTTGTGCTGTCACCCAGGCTGAAGTGTAATAGTGTGATGGAACTCTGGGGCTTAAGCAATGATCCTGCCTGAGCTCTGGGATTACAGGTGTGCACCACTGTGCCCGGCCCTTATTTAGCATTCATATTGCCTGCTATGTACCAGGACTGTACTTAACACTTGACAGATATTTTAACTCACATAATTCTCATGGAAACCCTGAGAGAGAGTGTATTAGTCAGTTTTCTTTTTGCTGTGATGTTGCTGTGTAACAACCACCCCCTCCGCCCCCAAACTCAGTGGCTTAGAACAGCGAGCCCTGATTCCTCACTCACGGGTCTGTGGGTTGGCCATGGCCTTGCCGATTGGCTGTGAGGAGCTGGGCTTTATCAGCTGTAGTTGGACTCTGATTTCCTTCAAGTGTCCTGTCATTTAGGCACCAACCAGAGTGTGCTCATTCACTCAGTGGGTGGCAGAGGCACAGAGCACAGGCAGAGCCAATGCATTTGCAGCTTCTGCTTGCGACACGTGCCCACATTCCCTCAGCCAAGCAAGTCACATGGCCAAGCCCAACACTGTGAGCCGGGAAGTTGCACGGCACAAGGAAGGGACAGACAATTCTCCTGAAGACGGGGAAAGGTGAGTCGGAAATAATAACCTAATCTCTCGCAGGTCGGTGCTCTTTGTTACCCGCATTTTACAGACGGGGGATTGGAGGCACCTAGAGGTTAAATCATTTGCCCAAGGTCATCCGAGGTAAGGAAGTGGCAGAGGTAGGAATCAAACCCAGAGCCTGTGGTTTTACCACCCAAGGAATCTGCTTCTCTTGCGCTTGTTGATTGGCCAGGCAAATAGTCGCCCCTTCCTTCTGGCTTCTCAGAGCCCCTTCTGTCCACCTAGAAGCCAGACTGGACCCTCTGCCCCTCCTCTTGAATGCAGGGGGCGCTGGGTCTCCGGGTTGCAGGAAACCTCATGCCTCCCTGAATACTCCTCAGCGGTCTGCCGTGGCTGGTCACCGGCTTCCCCTAGGATTCCAGGGCCCACAGCAACCTGGCTGAGGGCTCTGAGCTGGCGACACCAGAGGGAGGGCCAGCTAGAGGCTGCAAGGCCCCAGAGCTCTGGGGGTGGCTTTCTCTCAGGGGCCTGGGCTGAGTTCCCTTATCCCCTAGAGGAACTGGGGCCCAAGGCATGCATAGCAATCCCCAGCTTTGGGCCTGGTGTGACCAGAGGCCTCAGCCCTGGTCAGCGTCCCCAGCGAGGTCAGCGTTTTGGAGGTGTTACCCCACAATGATGTCTGCTGAGTAAGGGCAGAGAGACCCTTCCTGGTGACAGCTGCCCCCCCCACGCTGCAGTCAACCCCATGGCGTACCCACGGCACAGCTCCTCTGCCCCTCGTATGCTTCCCGTAAGCTCTGCCTCCCCTAGGAAGGGAGGGGCACGGTGGAGGGGGGCCTGCTCCACACAAGCTCTCACACAGGAAGGCATGGGAGCTGGGGGACGGGCACCCACTGCAGCCCTGGCACCAGGGAGTGGGTAGGAGCAAGAGCTTTGGTGTCAGCCAGCTCCCCGTTGTGCTGTGTGATCCTGGAAAGTCACTCAACCTCTCTGAGCCTTTTCTTCACCTGTACAGTGGGGATAGTAACTACCTACCTTATGGAAGCATATGAGGATTGCACGAAATCATCCATGCAGCCCATCCACCGCCACGTGGAGTTTGGCACACAGCAGTTTCTAAATGGAAGTCGTCATGATCAGGTGGGCTGTCAACCTCTCTGAGCCTCCGTTTGCTCTTCTAGGGAATGGGGACAATGCAATGGGAACCTGAGGATTGTGTGAAATTGTGCAAATGCATGAATGTGGGCTGGGGTAGTAAGAGGGAGGGCCCTGCAGCGGCCCACCTAGGGTCCTATATAGTGGATGCTCCCAGTGCCCACCCATTGCTGTGACGCCAGCAGCCCACTGCAAGCATCCTCTTCCTTTCCAAGGTTCTCTCTGGTGCATGAATAGGTGTGGCAGGGATGGGGGCTCCTGAAGACCAACCAGGGGTACTAGGGACCTTAGACTCTCGGGAGCAGCCTGCGCCCGATACCAGGAGGGGTCAATAGATAAATACCCCTGCCTCCTTGCCCCTTAGTGGTGGTGTGGTGGGCAAGTCGGAGGAACTGTTCTTCTCAAACTGTCACGTGCTGTCAGTGGAGATCTGGTTCAAAGGCAAAGGTCTGGGCTGGGGTCTGTGATTGTGCATCTCCAACCAGCTCCTGGGGGGTTGGCTCATGTCGATGGCCCACAGGCCACACTTTCAGTAGCGAGGCTTCATAGCTGCCCAGAGGTTCCCAAGTGGAGCTGAGCCCTGGCTGCCGGCCATAGAAACCTCCTCGGTAACCTGAACCGGCTCCTGAAGTTCCCCATCTCAACCTCTCTTCTTGGGACTGCCTTCCAAATAAACCACTTCCACTTGGATCCTGTTTGGGGCCCCAACCTCAGAGGACGCTCCCGCACTCCACCTATCAGCTGGATAGCCTCGAGCAAGTCACTTGGCCTCTGTGAGCCTCAGTTTCCTTAATCTTCAAATGGAGACAGTAACCAGGAGGTGTAGAAGACGGCATGAATGAACACGCGCAAGGAACCGGAAATGCTAGCACCAGTGCTGAGGTTTGCACAGCTGTGCTGGAGAAGAGTAAGGCTGATCCCCGTTGCTACAGCGTTGCTGGGGTGTTGGGCTCTCAGTGAACCGGACGCTTCATCAAAGGCTGGGGATGCTCTGTAGGTGGGGATGGGTGCCTCTTCGGAGCAAATCCAGAGTGAGGATTTATGTTGAACCCAAAACATCACTCCCCTATTCTTATTTTTTGTCTGTTCTTCTTTAAATACGTCCTGGGGGAATGGTTCCTAATGTCTGCAGTTTATTTTTCATTTATTTTTAATGCCAAAGCCAAGCATACTGATTAAAACCAACAATAAAAAAGCTTCGTGAATGGCTCCCCCAAAGTGTGTGTTGGGGGAACATGGGGCCACAGTAAACGGCAAATGAAGAGGAAATAGATGGAAATTAATGGCGCCGGCTGCTGACAAAGCCTGTTAACCCTAACCCTGGTGTGTCCGGGGAAGCTTCCCAGGTTCCAAGAGGCCAGGGAACGTTCTGGTCTTGAAACTTGGGATTCATGTTGTATTCCTCCAGGAAGGGAGGTTGGGAGGGAGAAAAGTGTGAAAACAGATGGAAATGTAATTTTTTAATGACAGCAGCAGATGGCAAAAAGACACAAGAGTGTATTCACACCATGTCGGAGCCATTTGGGAACGCCTGGCCCAGCCGTAATGTGCGCGGCGGGCTGTCACGATGGCTCCCCGGCCAAACCCAGGAGCCGGCGCGCTGCAGGCAGGAACATGCTGGTCCCCCAGGGAGGTGTGGGCCGTGCTGCCAGGCTGTGCAGAGCTACAGGTAGATGGGGAAATACCTGTGGCCACCTGGGTTGGATCTGGAAGCTTCCCTGTGCCTGGCTTTTCTGGGCAGAGTGTAGATGGTCCATGGGCTCTAGATTCAGACCCCACTCTTGGTGCCTTGGCTTCTCAGCTCACCTGCCTCCAGGTGAGTCTCCTGATGCTATACTGCACCCTACCCTCGACTTCATGCACCCTAAATTCCCTTCTAAAGTGTATATCTACGCTGGTCATGGTGGTGTGCACCTGTAATCCCATTGTTTTGGGACGCTGAGGCAGGAGGATGGCCTGAGCCCAGGAGTTCGAGGTTGCAGTGAGCTATTATCACGCCACTGCATTCCAGCCTGGGGAAAAGAGCAAGACCTGGTCTCTAAAATAAATAGGCTGGGTGTGGTGGCTCACACCTATAATCCCAGCACTTTGGGAGGCTGAGGCGGAAGGATTCCTTGAGCCCAGGAGTTTGAGACCAG
>NW_012121376.1:4610390-4612503 GCF_000951035.1 Colobus angolensis palliatus
GAGTCCAAGGGTTGTTTGAGACCAGTCTGGGCAACATGGCAAAAGCCTGTCTCTACCAAAAACAAAAAATACAAAAATTAGCTGGGTGTGGTGGCTCACACCTATAATCCCAGCACTTTGGGAGGCTGAGGCGGAAGGATTCCTTGAGCCCAGGAGTTTGAGACCAGCCTGGGGAACAAAATGAGACCTTGTCTCTACAAAAAATCAAAAAATTATCTGGGTATGGTGGTGCATGCCTGTGGTCTCAGCTATACAGAAGGCTGAGGCAGGAGGATCACTTGAGCCCAAGAGGTCAAGGCTGTAGTGAGCTGTGATTGCACCACTACACTCCGGCCTGGGTGGCAGAGTGAAACCTGTCTCAAAAATATTAATAAAATAAATAAAATGCAGCTCTGTCATGTCACCCCAGTGTTTCCTATAATGAGATGGCTTGCCTTAAAGGGCTTCCCATTGCCTTCATGATCTAGTCCAAGTTCTTCAAAGTAGCTCGCAAGGGCAGGCCCCTTCAGGCTGGCCCCCACCCATCTTTCTGGCTTCACCACTGGTCCCTGCCCTGGTGGGATGCTGCACTCAGTGGGAGAGGAACGCCTGGCAGGGCTGTTGAGAGACAAGCCTTGCTGCTGCCTAGAGGACAAGCCACTGTCTATTGAGCAAGGCTGTGCCAGACACCACTGAGGATGTTACCTGCGTCAGTCCCTTTAAGCCTTGCCACAGCTCCAGGAAAAGGTGATGTTCAAAATAAGCCTCAGGTGAAGTGGTAGGGGCCCAGTCCATCAGACCCACTGCTGCTGGCCAGAAACACTGGGCCATGAGCACCAGGTGGAGTCGGCCCTGCAGGAGGTCACGTGGTTGCCCCCCTCGCAGACCAAGGTGCGCTGCATGCCCAAGTCTCACAGCAGGAGTCGCAGAGGTGTCGACAGCACCTGGAGCACAGTGGGACGCCCCGCTTGCGAAGTCATCCTTTCCTGTTCTCAGGCCCTGCTCCGTGCCATATCCCTGGCTTGTTTCAGTGGAGGCAGGGCAGGAAGAGTTACCCCCGAAGAGGTGTTCTCCATTCTGTGTGTCTTTTTGGTTGTGCCACTGTTTTTCTAGCCCCCTCCGCAGCTCAGTGATGACACCACCAGCTGCTAGCTACTGCTTTCCCCTGAGCTCCCCACAGGAGACCCCAGGCGACAGGCTGGGCTCACTTTATGCCACAGCAGTGGCTTCTTACCTTAGCTAAGGAGTCTGGAAAATTCTGTTGTCTTGGCCCTGCCCCTAGAGGTGCCGATTTCTTTGGTCCAGGAGGAGGCCTGGTCATGGGGCAGGTGGTTCTACTGCAGATGGGGCTGGGAGTTTGAAGAGCCTCTCCCCCATCTCCTCATGTCTTCACTGTAATTCATCATTTTCCTAGGCCGCTGGTCTCCTCACTGTAAGAGGGTGAATTAAGGGTCGAATTAACACACTCTGTGCAGGTGACCCACAGGTGCTCAGCCCCAGAATGACCTGTGCAGGTGCATCAGTGGGCAGGTCTCGCACCAAGTGCTGCCAGCCCAAAAGTCAGACACACGTGTGAGTGGCCCACAGAGCACCCGGTCTCCTTGCAGGCACTCAGTCTCAGGGGCCACCTTGCAAGCACTGTTTCCCACATGCTGGACAACGCATCTCATCATTGCTGAAAGAGGACTGCTTTAAAATAGCACAACCAAGTCTCATTTTTGGAGGACCATTTGGCCTGTCTAAATTCTAATGTCATCAGAAGATACTGTTGCCGATTATCCCGAAATAGGTTCGCAGATTCCAAGGTGTTACAGTTTTAAGGCTGGGTGTGGTGACTCACGCCTGTACCTAGCACTTTGGGAGCCCAAGGTGGGAGGATCACTTGAAGTCAGGAGTTCAAGACCAGCCTGGACAACACAGTGAGACCCCCATCTCTACACAAAATACAAAAATTAGCCTGACATCGAGCCGCATGCCTGTAGTCCCAGCTACTCATGAGGCCAAGGGAGGAGAATCACTTGAGCCCAGGAGACTGAGGCTGCAATGAGCTGGAATCGTGCCACTGCAGCCCAGTCTGGGTAACAGAGCGAGACTCCATCTCAAAAAGCAAAAACAAAAAAGAAACAATAACAAA
>NW_012121376.1:4613488-4617257 GCF_000951035.1 Colobus angolensis palliatus
CCTAGAGGACAGCAGGCAAACTGAAATAAGCCAGTCACAGAAAGACAAATAATACTGGGTGATCTCATTTATATGTGGAATCTAAAAAAGTTGACCTCATAGAAGTAGAGAGTAGAATAGAATAGCAGGGGAAGGAAGGGGAAGTGGGGAATGGGGAGATGGGGGTCAAAGGGTACAAAGTCTCAGACAGGAGATCTGGCCAGGCATGATGGCTCATGACTGTAGTCCCAGCACTTTAGGAGGCCCAGATGGGAGGATCACTTGAGCCCAGGAATTTCAGACCAGCTTGGGCAACATAGTGAGACCTCATCTCTACTAAAAAAAAAAAAAAAAAAAAATAGCCAGGCATGGTGGTGCATAATTGTAGTCCCAGCTACTCAGGAGGCTGAAGCAGGAGGATCACTTGAGCCTGGGAGGTCAAGACTACAGTGAGCCATGATCATGCCACTGCACTCCAGCCTGGGCAACAGTGAGACCCTGTCTCAAAAAAAAAAAAAAAAAAACGGGAGATGTATTGCATAGCATGGTGACTACAGTTAATAATCATGTATTGTCTACTTCAAAATAGCTAAAAGAGTATATTTTAACTGTTCTTACTATAGAAAGATAAGAAGTATTGAAGGGGATGGATATGTTAATCCACCTGATTCGATCAGTCCACAATGTACACCTGTGTCAAAACATCACGGTACCCAGTAAATATGTGTCATTATTGTCAATTAAAAATGAAAGAAAACGTAAAATGCAAAACAAAAACACTTCTATGTGCATCTCCTGGCACCTGTATTAAGCTCAACTTGAGTTCGTACTGACGTCTCCAACCCTAATTCATCTCCATGGGAATCACTCCGGCTTTCTAAGGGAGGCGTTTCACAGAACAGAAAATGATGCTGGGAGACCCCCGACCTCCGCATCTTAAGTAGCAGCCCCACCTCCACCACTGCCGTCTTCCCCTCCTCTTTGGTTTCCTTCTGTCTGTTGACTCTGTTTCCCCCACCCTGAGGCCAGGTGGGAGGACTGGCATTCAGCTGGGTGCTGGGAGTGGCTCAGAGCTGGACCAGATTGGGGCAAATCACTTCACCGGTATTCTCAATCATAAAAACCTCTTGGGAGCTTCTTGAGTGTGCTGTGTACCTGGGCCTACCCCAGATTTGTC
Source organism: Colobus angolensis palliatus (assembly GCF_000951035.1). NCBI lineage: Eukaryota > Metazoa > Chordata > Mammalia > Primates > Cercopithecidae > Colobus > Colobus angolensis. Next base: position 4,614,645 of record NW_012121376.1, read on the forward strand.
AATCAGAAAGTCTGAGCCTGAGGCTTAGAGAGGGGCATTCTTCAAAACAACTTTATAGGCCGGGCGTGGTGGTTCACACCTCTAATCCTAGCACTTTGGGAGGCCAAGGTGGGTGGATTGCTGGAGTCCAAGGGTTGTTTGAGACCAGTCTGGGCAACATGGCAAAAGCCTGTCTCTACCAAAAACAAAAAATACAAAAATTAGCTGGGTGTGGTGGCATATCTGTAGTCTCAGCTACTTGGGAGGACAAGGTGGGAGGATGATTTGAGCCTAGGAGGCAGAGGTTGCAGTAAACTGAGATTATACCACTGCAGTCCAGTCTGGGTGACAGACCCCGTCTCAAAAATTAAAAAACAGGCCGGGCACGGTGGCTCATGCCTGTAATCCCAGCACTTGGGGAGGCCAAGGGGGGCAGATCAAGAGGTCGAGATTGAGACCAGCCTGGCCAACATGGTGAAACCCCATCTCTACTAAAAAGACAAAAATTAAGCTGGGCACGGTGGCTCATGCCTGTAATCCCAGCACTTTGGGAGGCTGAGGCGGGCGGATCACAAGGTCAGGAGATCGAGATCATCCCAGCTAACACGGTGAAACTGTAGAGATGGGGTCTTGGCATGTTGCCTGGGCTGATCTCAAATTCCTGGCCTCAAGTGATCCTTCTGCCTGTTCTCTACTAAAAATACAAAAAATTAGCTGGGTGTGGTGGCAGGCACCTGTAGTCCCAGCTACTCGGAAGGCTGAGGCAGGAGAATGGCGTGAACCCAGAAGGCAGAGCTTGCAGTGAGCCAAGATCCTGCCACTACACTCCAGCCTGGGAGACAGAGCGAGACTCTGTCTCAAAATAAAATAAAATAAAATAATTAATTAAAAAAACAAACAAAACAGCTTTATTGAGGCATAATTCACATACTATAAAATTCCCCCTTTTAAAGTGTACAATTCAGTGGTTTTTTAGTATATTTACAGATTTGTGCAACGATCACCACTATCTAATTCCAGAACATTTCTGTCACCCCAGAAAGAAACCTTGTACCCCTAACTCCTCATTCCCCATCCTCCAGCCCCTGGCAACCACTAATTCACTTTCTGTTTCTGTGAATCTACCTATTTTGGACATTTCATAGGAATGGAATCATATAATATGTGGACTTTTGTGTCTGACTTATTTCACTTAGCATAATATTTTGTTTTGTTTGAAACTGAGTCTCGTTCTGTCAACCAAGCTGGAGTACAGTGGTGCAATCATGGTTCACTGCAGCCTCCACTTCCCAGGCTGAAACAATCCTTTCACCTCAGCCTCCTTAGTAGCTGGGACTACAGGTGTGTGTCTGTGTCAGTGTGCTGGGCTTTTTTTTTTCTTTTGAGACAGAGTGCTGGAGTGCAGTGGCATAATCTTGGCTAACTGAAACCTCCACCTCCTAGGTTCAAGTGATTCTCCTGCCTCAGCCTCCCAAGTAGCTAGGACTACAAGTGTGTGCCACCACACCTGGCTAATTTTTGTATTTTAGTAGAGACAGAGTTTCACCATACTGGCCAGGTTGGTCTTGAACTCCTGACCTCGTGATCCTCCCATCTTGGCCTTCCAAAGTGCTGGGATTACAGGCGTGAGCCACCACGTCCCGCCTTTTTTTTTTTTTTTTTTTAATGTGGAGATGATATCTCACTATGTTGCCTAGGCTGGTTTCAAACTCCTGGGCTCAAGTGATCCTCCCATCTCAGCCTCTCCAAGTGCTGGGATTACAGGTGTGAACCACCGCTGGTATCACATTTTTGAGGTTCATTCACGTTGTAGAGTGTACCAGGACTTCATTATGATTTGCAGCCGAATACTACTCCATTGTATGAATAGGCACCATTTTGTTTATCCAGACATCAGTGGGTGGCCACTGGGCTGTTTCCACATTTTGACTATTATGAATCGTGCTGCCATGAAGGGAAAGACACAAGTCCACCAAGTGATTCTCACGCACTCCGGCTTGAGGCATCAGGAGAGCACCCTTTTGCAACCTGTAAAGCTGCACACTTTCCCATCCTGTTCTTTCCAAAGCCCGGTGAGGCTAGCGGCAGCCCTGGCCCCATTTTACAGATAAGGACACCAAGGTTCCGTGATGTGGACAGCCAGGCTGCGGTAGCCCTCCTAGCCATCCCACAGCAACCTCTCTGAACCTCGGCTTTCTCATCTTTTCCTTTGCTCTTTTATAGGCTGGACAAATTAGGAAGTGAACCCTCGTCAGCTTTGGAACACAAATATTTGCCAGTGAAGAAAACATTCCCTCATCAATCAAAACCAGGACAGGCTGGCACATATGTCTGTAGCCGCCTCAGGGAGGTTCTGTTTTAGGAGGGGCCAGGTGGCCCACAGCTCCCCCTCCTCCCTGAACACTGCAGGCTCCTTCTCTTCCTACTTCATTTTGAAGATGCAGAGACAGGGGTTCGGAGTGGTCACTTGCCCTTGGTCACACAGTATCCAGAGTGACCTTTTATTTCTTCTCTTCAAGCATATTTGCCTTTTCTGTTTTTATTTTTATTTATTTTAATAGAGATGGGGTCTTGGCATGTTGCCTAGGCTGATCTCAAACTCCTGGCCTCAAGTGATCCTTCTGCCTGTTCTCT
>NW_012121376.1:4618608-4638581 GCF_000951035.1 Colobus angolensis palliatus
CTCCCTTGGCCTTGCCAGTCCGCGGGCTCTTTGCGACCGCGGTCTCCGCCCCCGCCGCTCGCAGACAGCGCCTATAGGCTGTCTACCGCGTTCCTATAGGGTGGCGCAGGCCGTCTTCCGGCCGGGGCGGGCTCCCGCCGTGGCGGGAAAACGGCGGCCACGGCTCCTCCTCCGGGACGCTGAGGAACCAGAGGAGACCGTGAGGCTCTGGCCTGCCGCTCGCGCCGCCATGGACGCTGCTGAGGTCGAGTTCCTCGCCGAGAAGGAGCTGGTTACCATTATCCCCAACTTCAGTCTGGACAAGATCTACCTCATCGGGGTGAGGCCCGGGCCCGCCGTGGGGCGCAGGGCGGGCGCGGAGGGGAGGGGAGGCCGGGCTGGGCGCGTCCGGGGCTCCCGCGTGGCCTTCAGAGCCGGGGTCGCGGGCTCGCCCTGCTCCCGCATCTGCGGAGGCCACCACTCCGCGCTTGGCTCGCCCACCGCAGTTCCCGCTTCTCGGATGAGGAAAGCGAGGCTGCTCTCGTTTGCCAGTGGCCCCGAACGCCTGGGTTTACAGGGCTTTTTTGGTTTGTTTTTTGGTTTTTGAGACGGTCTCGCTCTGTCGCCCAGGCTGGAGTGCAGTGGCGCGATCTAGGCTCACTGCAGCCTCCGCCTCCCGGGTTCAAGCGATTCCCCTGCCTCAGTCTCCCAAGTAGCTGGGACTACAGGCGCCCGCCACCACGCCCGGCTAATTTTTGTATTTTTGGTAGAGACGGGCTTCACCATGTTTGGCCAGGCTGGTCTCGAACTCCTGACCTCATGAGCCACCCGCCTCGGTCTTCCAAAGTGCTGGGATGACAGGCGTGAGCCACTGCGCCCGTCTTGTTTATTTGGTAGAGATGGGGCTGGCCTCGAACTCCTGGGCTCCCCCAGGCGATCCTCCCACCTCGGCCTTCCAAAGTGCTGGGATTATGGGCAAGAGTCGGCTTTACTTCTGTTTGTTTGTTTTTGTCTTTATTTTTGAGCTGGAGTTTCGCTCTATCGCCCAGGCTGGAGTGCAGTGGCGCCATCTCGGCTCACTAAAGCCTCCGCCTCCCGGGTTCAGGTGATTCTCCTGCCTCAGCCTCCTGAGTAGCTGGGATTGTCAGCCACCGCGCCCGCTCGGCTTTGCGTTTTTAGTATAAGGGAGGCACCTTGGCATTGGGAGTCCGGGAGAAGGAGGGCAGGCTCTGCACCTGCCCAGACCCACCTCCCCGCACCCCAGGACCCCATCATTGGGTGTGTGAAACCTGTTCTGGAGTTGGAGGGTGCAGGCGGGAGAGGGAGCACCCCCGACCCACTCTGGGGGGATTTACATCCCCCTCCGTGGAAAGGCCGGAAGGACTGCACTCCAGGCTCGCAGGTGTCTTGGAGCCGCTTAGGAGGTGCTTTGTTCTGAGTCTGATAATAGTCGGGTTTTTATTATTTGCATTTGGACTTCAGCCTCTGCAATGCCTTGCCTCTTATTTGATAGCAGTGACGCACAGTAATGCTTGTTTTGTTCTTTTTTAATCTTACGGGGAATTGTTTTACTTTTGTCAGGGGGACCTGGGGCCTTTTAACCCTGGTTTACCAGTGGAAGTGCCCCTGTGGCTGGCAATTAACCTGAAACAAAGACAGAAATGTCGCCTGCTCCCTCCAGAGTGGATGGACGTAGGTAAGGATGCAGTGGAGACTGGTTGACTAGTGGGTGGGGCTGGGCTTGGGATGATACCCTCTCCCAAGCGGTGGAGGCATGGATCCTCCTTCCTGACTAGGTCCGTGCTTCCTCTGTTCTATTATCCACTGACCAGCTGAAAGGAATACTTCCAGATTCACCTTTCAGCAGAGTCTGCTAACCAGAGTTACTAATGTCATGTTAGGTTTTGGTGTAGGTGAAAATTGTAGTTTATTTTTTGAGACGGGTCTGACCCCATCACCCAGGCTGGAGAGCAATGGTGCAGTCTCGGCTCACTGCAGCCTTCACCTCCTGGGTTCAAGTGATCCTCCTGCCTCAGCCTCCCAAGTAGCTGGGACCACTGGCGTGTGCCACCACACCCTGCTAATTTTTGCGTTTTTGTAGAGATGGGGTCTTGCCATGTTGCCCAGGCTGGTCTCAAACTCCTGGGGTCAAGCGATCTGGCCACCTTGGCAGATGTGCTGGGATTACAGGTGTGAGCCACTGTGCCCAGCCTATATTTTAATGTAAGATATTTCAATTTGCTTTAAAATAAATATATGACCTTGAAGCATTTGTTTTAAATTTTTAAAAGTTAAGTATAGATTAGCATGTTGAGAAGCAGTTACACAGAATGCATGAAAATAATATATCACAAAAGGGTCGAATATTATTCAGCTATAAAAAGGAATGGAATTCTGATACATGCTACTGCATGGGTGAACCTGAAACATCTTAAACATTTTGCTGAATGAAAGAAACCAGGCACAAAAGACCACACACTGTATCATTCCATTTCTATCAACTGTCTAGAATAGGCAAATCAATAGAGACAACAGATTACTAGTTGCTTAAGTACGGCGGTCTTGCTTTGGGTGATGGAGGGATTGTGGAGTTTCTTTTTGGCATGATGAAAATTGGGATTTATTGTGGTAATGGTTGCCCAAGTCTGAATATACTAAACACCATTGACTTGTACACTTTTTTTTTAAGAGCCTGCAAGTGCTACTAAAACTTGTGTGTGTGTGTATATATGTATATATATATATATTTTTTTTTTTTAGTGGAGATGGGGTCTTGCTATGTTGCCCAGGCTGGTCTCAAACTCCTGGACTCAAGTGATCCTCTCAGAGTGCTTGTATTACAGATGTGAGTTGTTGCCCCGTCCAGAAGGCTTTTTTAGCAGACAGACCCACCAGGCCTGGCTCCATTAATGCAGCATCCTCTCCAGGCCCCTTGTTTAAAATCAGTCTCTGGCAATTTTGTTCCATCCAGACCCGAGGTGATACATGGCAAGGGCCTGTTTTATCGCAGGCTAGAGTCAGAAGGTGTGGAGAGTTCACCTTGAGCTTTTTGCCTGGGCTGGAGCCGTATTGTGGGAACAGTGAGGCGCCAGTCTATAGACCCTACCCAATAGCCTGCTGCCTCCTGACTTCTGCACCACAGATAAGTCCTGCCTGTTCTGGGCCGGGCACGGTGACTCATGCCTGTAATCCTAGCACTTTGGGAGGCTGAGATGGGTGGATCACCTGAGGTCAGGAGTTCAAGACCAGCCTGGCCAACATCGCGAAACCCCGTCTCTACTAAAAAATAGAAAAATTAGTTGGGCATGGTAGTGGGCGCCTGTAATTCCAGCTACTTGGGAGGCTGAGACAGGGAGAATTGCCTGTACCCGGGAGGCGGAAGTTGTAGTGAGCCGAGATCGTGCCATTGCACTCCAGCCTGGGAGACACAGCGAGACTCCGTCTCAGGAAGTAAAAAAAAAATTCTGCCTGTTCTGGGACTTCATTTAAATGGAATAATCTAGTATGTCATTTTTTTTGTTTATGACTTGTGTTATCTAACACTGTTTTTGAGATTTACCTGTTTATGTTCTCGACACTGGGACACAGAGCTCAGCTCCCAACCCCTTTCTCCACTACCTAAACTCATATCCACACTATCTCGTTAGTTCTTCCGTTGCTGGATACTCTCCATACTATATATTTGTTCACCGATTCTTCTGTTGGTAGATATTTGGGATTCCCATTTTTGGCTTCTAAAAAACATTGAGAGACAGGATTTCTCTGTTGCCCAGGCTGGATTGCAGTGGTTATTCATAGGTGTGATCATAGTGCATTGCAGCCTCCAACTCCTGGGCTCAAGCTATCCTCCCGTCTCAGCCTCTCTAATAGCTGGGACTACAGGTGTGCACCAATGTGCCCAGCTCATTTCTGGCTTTTGAGACAGAGTCTCGCTCTGATGTCCAGGCTGGAGTGCAGTGACTTGATCATGGCTCACTGCAGCCTCCACCTCCTGGGCTCAAGCGATCCTCCCACTTCTGCTTCTTGAGTAGCTGGGACTACAGGTGTATACCATCACACTCAGCTAATTTTTATAGAGACAGAGTCTCACTTTGTTGCTCAGACTGGTTTTGCTCTCCTGGGCTTCCACCTCGGTCTCCCAAAGTGCTGGGATTACAAGAGTGAGTCACTGTGCCTGGCTCATTATGGCCATTAATAAGGCTTTTGTGAATATCCTTGTCCAAGTCTTTTCATGGATATGTTTTTTTCTCTTGGGTAAATAAACACCTAGAATGATGGACTTGCTGGATCTTAGGGATAATGCTTAACTTTGTAAGAAACGGCCACCTGGTTCTTCAAAGCAGCTGAGCCTTTATCCTACAAGAAATATGAGTTCCTATTGTTCCATGTCCTGGCCAAACATTTTGATTGTATCTTTATTTGCTAGAAAGGTGGACCAGAGGTGTTTCATAAGCTGATTCAGATGTTAATGAAAGGATCACTCTTCTGTGTAGAGAAGGTCCGTGTGATAGGAGCAGAGCAGGGAATGAATCCAGGCAAGCGCTGAGGTTGGCCTCTAGCTGATGGAGGTAGATGTGGTGGGCGTCTAGGTGTGTTTTGAAGGAAGCAGCAGCAGGATTGGCTGAAGGACTGGCCATGGGGTGTGAGGGAGAAGAGTGAAAGCTGACAGCCAGGCTGTTGGCTGGAGGCCCAGAAGGAGAGGGAGTTGCTGTCTTCTGAGGTGGGAGGCTGCAGGAGCAGGCTGTGGGCTGCAGTGGGTATCAGGAGTTGGGGTTTGAATTGTGCTTTCTGGATATCCAGAGGGAGGTTACGGCAGCAATGAGATTATTGAGTCAGGAGTTAGGGCTCAGGGGCTGATGGGAGTATAAATTTGGAGGTCTTTCTGAGCACGTGGGTGGTATTTGGATGAGGTGGTGTGGATATGAGTTTAGGTAGTGGAGAAAGGGGTTGCAAGCTGAGCTCTGTGTCCCAGTGTCGAGAGGTCAGGAGGAATTGCCAAGAGACAAAAAGGGGAGCCTAGTGCGTTCAGAAGAAAGCTCAGAGGGGTGTCTGGGGAAGGCCTTCTTTTTAAGGCAGTATCTATTAGTGTGTTTGGGAGGATCAAGCAGGGAGGGGATAGTGATCACTCAAGAGCCTGAGAGCTGCTGGAGTGCCTTCCTGTGCAGGTGAGAGGGTCCAGGACACCTGGAAGGCTGGTCCTCGAGTGCACAGGAGCTACGCAGGGAGTTTGGGGGATGGGGTGGCATGTGGGTCCCACTCAGCTGAGTGTCAGGTGAGAGGTGGGTGTTGGGTTGAGGTGGTGCTGGTGGCAATGAAGAGAGGGAAGAGAGGGTGAGTAGACCAAGGAAACTGGGCCAGGATTGCAGGACGGCACTAAGGGCCCTGGGGATGGGTGGTTGGCCCTTTACAGAGGGACCCTGCAGCGTAGCTGTGCTCCGTGCTTGTCCCTTAGCTACATTCCACAGTCCACACCCAGGACAGGTTTCTCTGCAGAGGGGGAGGGCTGAGGGCACTGGAGCATGTGTGAGAACAGTGCCGGTGCTGGTGGAACTGGACACAGCTGTTTGATTGATGACGCTGGGCTTTAACCCCTCTAGGATACCAAGCCTCCTCCCGGCTGGGTTGGCTTCACCCTCCTAGGATATTGTATCATGCCCAGGCTAGGGTGGCTTAACCCCTAGGATACTGTATCGCACCCAGGCTGGGGTGGCTCAGCCCCCTAGGATACTGTATCGCACCCAGGCTGGGGTGGCTCAGCCCCCTAGGATACTGTATCGCACCCAGGCTGGGGTGGCTCAGCCCCCTAGGATATTATATCACACCCAGGCTGGGGTGGCTCTAGTTTTGTAAGTTGTCTTGCTCCCTTCTGAACAAGGCTTAGTATAAATAAATTTAAGTCACTGACTACTTTGATCACTTATTGCATCAAAGGCAAAATACCAGGTATGGTGACTCACTCCTATAATCCCAGCACTTTGAGAGGCTGAGGCAGGATGATCACTTGAGCTTAGGAGTTTGAGACTAGCCTGGGCAACATTGTGAGACCTCGTCTCTACAAAAAAATTAAAAAATTAGCTAGTTATGGTGGCATGTGCCTGTGATCTCAGCTACTCCTTGGGAGGCTGAGGCAGGAGGATTGCTTGAGGCCGGGAGGTTGAAGCTGCAGTGAGCTGTGATGTTGCCACTGCACTCCAGCCTGGGCATGAGAGAGAGACCGTCTCCAAAAAAAAAAAAAAAAAAAAAAAAAATGCAGTAAAGGTAAAGTACTTTGCTGTTTCCCTAAAAAAAACAAAAACAAAAAACACAACAAACATCAAACTTTTGACTCTAACATTCTTTTTAGGAATATGTTCTGTAGGCCAAAGCAGTGACAAAAATTTATCTTTTGGAGAGAAAGTTTCAAGGAGGCCTCAAATCATCTAGTTAATGATACAAATGTTGTCCCAAAATATTTTTTCATGTATTTGCTAGTTGATGATGTATTTGCCAGATAATATAGGCACTAGGTAAATTTGGAAGGTTTAATAAATATCTATGATGGTAAAATGTATTAACTTTTAAATTTCAGAAAAGTTGGAGAAGATGAGGGATCATGAACGAAAGGAAGAAACTTTTACCCCAATGCCCAGCCCTTACTACATGGAACTTACCAAGCTCCTGTTAAATCAGTAAGTAGATCTCACCTCTTTGAGGCCACACCCAAGACTGGATGGACTCGCCATGCCCTTCCTCCAACCCTCGCCTTTTCCTCTCCGCTTCTCTGCTTATTGCCTCAGTAAGTGGCAGCACTGGCCACCCTGTTTCTCAGGTTAGCGACCAGAGGTCATCTGTGTACACACACCTGCCAGGTGTACTCTGTCTCTGTGTGTCTTTCTGTTCTTTCCCTTTCTCTCTCATTTTTCCTTTTTTCCACCCCCCGGTGACGCCCTTGGCTCTTTTTGTTCTGCCTCACATCACTCGACATTGGACCCCAGTGTGAGCCACCAGTATCTCACAGAATCGGCAGTAGCCATTCTTTGCCACGTATGTGTTTTATTTAGCACAGCTTTACTCCTGTTTCTCCTTGTAGTAGGTGGATTTGAGTTTTTTTGTGTCTTTCGCAGGAGAGGCCAGAGGACTCACATTTGCCTCTGCCCTTGGTTTACAGGAAAGCCCACTTCCTGGCAAAATCATGCTGTAGTAACCCTGTAGCTTGTTTGCCTTCATCCATACTGGCTCCTCTCAGCTTCCCATTCGTTCTTCACATCACAGCCAGAGTGGCCTTTGAAAGGCAGAACTGCCATGTGACTCCCTGCTTAAAATCCTCAGTCTTCCCTCTAGTCTGAAGTCCTGAGCATAGTGTTCAAGCAGTGTGCAGCCTGGTGCGTGCTCCCCCTCCCTCTTTCACCCTCTCTTACAGCTCTTTCCTCTGCTTCTGGAGGGCTCAGGCTCACACTGGCCCCTGTCACTTTAAGAATTCTGACTTTGCATATACTGTTCACTGCCGTGTAAGTCTGTCCTTTCCCTGCTGCTGCTCACCTCCGCTGGTTAGTATAACATGTCTCTTCTGGGTTCAGCATACATGTTCTCTTGGCAGCTCTACACGTTGCTATGGCATTTGTCAGCTGTAATTTTCTTGTTTGTCTGGCTGTGCCATCACATGTACCCATTCTAAATGGGCAGGGACTGGGTATCGTATGCATATGTCCCCAGTGAGATGCCTGGGGCTCATGTTTGTTGAGTGAAAGAGTGAAACTAGTAAAGAAGGCAGACAAATGGATAATTTTGCTTGGGAGATACTTAGAATGTCATTTGTACAATGTCAAGCTTCTGAAGCCCCCTGGGCATCCTTTAACTGGGTTCAAGAGCAGAACTAGAACAAAGCATTGGGACACTAGTATTACTGCATGCCGCAGAGCAGCAGGAAGGCCTGGGGGCCCACCGAATGGCACTGCTGAATTTAAAGGAAGACTTGGGGACACAGCATGGGCTTGTGCTTAGGCTGATATGAGGCTGCAGTCAGCCCATGAATTTCATAAAAAGCCGAGAACCAGCAATGCACCAAGCAGTGGCGTTTGTCCCATAGGTCTGGTTCCTGGTGTGGGTCGGGGAGAGATGTGGGCCTGGGAGCCCATAGTGAATCTTCAGTGTGACCAATGCTTTTGACAGTCCATCAGAGCACAGTAAGGCCAAGTGGTGCCAGAGAGGGCTCATAGAGGTTTGCTGGGAGGGCAGACTTGTAGGAGGTGGATGGTAGGAGAGAGGGCAGTGAGGCAGGAGGAGCTGATGTGCTCTGGCACACAGTGTGAAGGACCTGGTGTAGCCAGGCAAGCAGAGGTATTTGAGCATGTGTAGTACATTCGTGGGAGCAGGGGAGTGGAGGCATAGATTCTGCTGCAGTGGCCAGCCCCTGGGAGGGGCATTGGCCTCAGAGGGACCTGAGAGAGACTGCGGTGGTGGTGGGGACAGTAGCTGGAAGGGAGAGGATCTATAAACAGGCTAGGTAAGAATTTGGCATTAGCTAGGTGAGGGGGCCTATTCATGTTTTGTTTTTGAAGTTCAATATCTGTGTAGTTTTTATGAAAAACCTTGTTTTATAATTCATTCGGTTAAGGGACTTAATTTTACATTTGTTCTGCAGTTAAGTTGACAAGGAGTTGGGGTCTGTTGTTCTTTAACCTGCTATTCAGAGCACAAGATCTAAATGTTTGGGGGTTTATAAATAACACCCACCACATAAATTTTGTACCAGTGATTTGCCTCTTACTAATCAGGAGTTATTTGTAGCATACAGAGAGAGAATGTCTAGCGTAACCTGTAATGCCTAGCGACGAACAATATTTGCTTCTGCTTTTATCTTGTAGTTTTTCTTCCAAGGTTAGTTTAAAATATTTCACAAAGGGAGCCTCAACTTTGTGAAAGCCTTCCTTCAGCCCTTGCTGACTTTGAGCTTCTAGCTAGAATTTTGCTATGTGTAGGTGTGCTCGCTGTATACTAATTTGCAGTTTCTTCTGTGTGATTTTTGAAAATTGTTTTTGTCTTCTCTGAAGAGCAGGAGAGTCCCTTCCCTTCAGGGCTTTTATGAGGATAGAAATGCCAGGTAAAGTGCTGAGCCCAGTACCTTGCATGGAGCTGGTGTTCTGCTTCTTTAGGCTGTGAGCCCTGGATTCCTGGTGGGGAATAGGGAGATCTGCTCAACACTCTGTAAATAAGGAGCAATAGAACTCGACCTTTGAGCCAGCCCTTGAAACCGATTCCTTCTAGATGGAGGTTATGCAGCACAGAATGCTGTTATCCTGAGACAGAGGGTTCTGAAGTAGAGCTGATTCTCTACTAATTTTCTTAGGTAAACAGAAGTCCTGTTCAGCAGCCTGCCATGGGATAGTTACTGTGAGCAAAAGAAACACCTGTGGATCACTGCCGAATGTCCTTGGCACCAAGCTTAACTGCTACACATCTTTACATCCTAAAGTTGAAAACAAAGCAAAACAGACTTGCTGAGTCTGGAATAGCCGGAGTATTTTGCCTGAAAAGAGCCACTCTATCCAGCATTGCCTCAGCTTATCGAGTGTTCCCTGACTGACTTACCCCTTGCTCCTTTAGTGCTTCAGACAACATCCCGAAGGCAGATGAAATCCGGACCCTGGTCAAGGATATGTGGGACACTCGTATAGCCAAACTCCGAGTGTCTGCTGACAGCTTTGTGAGACAGCAGGAGGCACATGCCAAGGTAGGTGCCGCCTCACCTGGGTGCTAGTGGCCTTGATGCTGCATAATTTCACATGGCCTCCTGTCTGCTGAGGCTATTACAGGCAGGCATTACTAGCTGTGCTTTTTAGAAAGTTCATTGGTTTCTTATTTTTATTCGGTAGAGTTTACCTTTTCCTCAAAATCAAAAACTCCTTGGCCAACTTGGTCTGTTTTCTTGTTTTAGCTGGATAACTTGACCTTGATGGAGATCAACACCAGCGGGACTTTCCTCACACAAGCGCTCAACCACATGTACAAACTCCGCACAAACCTCCAGCCTTCGGAGAGTACTCAGTCTCAGGACTTCTAGAGAAAGGCCTGGTGCAGGCGGCTTGCTGGGGAATGTGAGTGCTCAGGACGTGATGAGGTACTCGTGGTTCTGGAGCTCTAGAAACACTCTGAATGCATGACAAACATGTGATGGTGCAAGGAATGGATTCAGGACATTGTTGGAGAAGCAACAAGTTTGTGATGAGTCCTTAAAACTTAGCTCCCTGGGACATTCTTCAATTCCACATCTGTTTTTAGAAACCAGCCTTTTTTTTTTTTTCCCCCTTTTGAGAAAGAAAAAAGCTTTAGGCAAATAAGGTAGTCTCCCTAGCAGAGCCACATGGGTCTCCTGCGTGGAATCGGTCACACCTGGGCAAGTGTTCAGTGACTGATTCAGCAGGACTGGCCATGTGGCCCACAGGCCTTTTTTCTGCCTTCCTGATCCTGGTTTCGAAATGGGCTGAATTTGGACCCTCCCGGAGGTGGCTCACAGGGAAGGATGGCAGATGGTGCAGCTAACAGTGCTGACCAGTGCTTTTCCTCTAAGCCCTGATGCATAATAAACATGGACCCAGCCTAACTCTTGAGTCTTTAGGTTTTTGTCCTGCGTAACTACCAAGTAAAAGGACTGAGCCTGTGGCTTAGATGACTCAGTAAACTAAACTGAGGCGCACAGCAGTCAACTGGAAACTGCAAACCAACACCTGGGGTGTCTCGTTCTCTTGGCTACTTCTAGCTCAGGTTTAATGGGTTTCTTATCAAGAGGAGAGTCAGGAAAAAAAACGAAACCAATGTATTGAGCACGAATGACACTTAAGACAATGCTAGAAGAAAAGTTAGACTTTTAGGCCGGGCGCGGTGGCTCAAGCCTGTAATCCCAGCACTTTGGGAGGCCGAGACGGGTGGATCATGAGGTCAAGAGATCGAGACCATCCTGGCTAACACCCCGTCTCTACTAAAAAATACAAAAAACTAGCCGGGCGAGGTGGCGGGCGCCTGTAGTCCCAGCTACTCGGGAGGCTGTCAGGAGAATGGCGTTAAACCCAGGAGGCGGAGCTTGCAGTGAGCTGAGATCTGGCCACTGCACTCCAGCCTGGGTGATAGAGCGAGACTCCATCTCAAAAAAAAGAAAAGAAAAGTTAGACTTTTAACGCTGCCCTGATGCATTTAGGGAAGGATTCTTTGTTGTAGGTAACAGTGGGCTCAGGGGAAATTATTTTTTTCCTAAGAGGAAATTACTTAATTTGTAGCATTTTGGAATTGTTAGATCCTTTACAGAAATTACATTGCCTTGAGAGATGAAATGATTGACCAGCATCATGCAATGGATAGAAGGTTCTGTAACCAGTTTTAAAAAAAACTTTAATTTTTGGCCGGGCACAGTGGCTCACGCCTGTAATCCCAGCACTCTGGGAGGCCAAGGCGGGTGGATCATGAGGTCAGGAGATTGGGACTACCCTGGCTAACATGGTGAAACCCCGTCTCTATTAAAACACACACAAAAAAATTTGCCGGGTGTGGTGGCACGTGCCTATAGTCGCAGGTACTCGGGAAGCTGAGGCAGGAGAACGGCTTGAACCCGAGAGGCAGAGGTTGTGGTGACCCAAATCGCGCCACTGTACGTGGGCAAGACTCCATCTCACACAAATGTTTAACTTTGTTTTTAGACAGGGTCTTGTTCTGTCACCCAGGCTGCAGTAGAATGGGATGACCGTAGCTCACTGCAGCCTCCAACCCCTGGGTTCACGCAGTCCTCCCACCACAGCCTCCCAAAGCACTGGGGTTGCAAGCAGGAGCCGGCACGCCTGGCCAGCCTATGTGTGGCTGGACACCAGTGGGCCAAAAGCAGTGGGGTGCTGTTTGGGGAGCTCTGAGAATGCACGTGTGACAGGCTGAACCTAAAAAGACCATCACCCAGCTTCAGCCCTCCAGTGTCTAGCGTGCTGTGCACTATTGCTCCATGTTGCTGCCCACGTGTCCCCGCCAGGCAGGTGTTGGGGGTTATTTGGACACTGAAGGGTCAGACCTGGAAGACTGGGACCAAAAGGTGAGATCTCCATAATTTAAGGTGCTGTTCAGAGTTGGTTCAGGTCCTAAGACTTGTTCTTTCATCTTACCCTTCCTCGGAATCCTCCTGCTTTCATCTGGGGATCTTTTAGAATGAAACTACTTGTTATTGTAGAGGGCAAGGGGTCCTAATGCCCTCCTCTTAGAACCTGAACCAGTCGAGGCAGCTGCATCTGTCTATGTGTTTTATCTGTGCAGATGTAGTTATGGAGCTTTGTTTGGCCTTGTTTTATTATATCATAAAAAAAGATTTTCCTTTTAACATGATTTAGGAAGATTTTATTTTTTTGGATGTTGTCAGAAATTACAGCAATATATTCATAAATACCTAATTACTACATTCAACAAATAATATTACAATACAATTAATTCAAACAAGTACACTTAGAACAGGTTTAATTTCACAGCATCTAAACTGCCCCCAGAGTGACCGAGGCACCGGTGTTCCTCCCTCCCACCTGTGTATGGGTTTACTGTTCTAGAATTAAGCACAGGGTACATACAAAATAACACCAATTAGCATGGTCTTCCTCAGGTCAAGGCAGAGTTAAGGAGTTTTTTAGGTTAAGCACTGGATCGAAAAGTTGGGGACAGGCTACTGCAAGTAGTAAGAAAGTCAACAGCTTGGTTACTTGAAAGAGTATAGAGATTGCTAAGTGGCTAATATACACTTTAAAGAGGAACAGAATTGGTTTGTGCTGACCATCTCCATCTTGTGGTGGATCCCTGGAATTGTCTACACTTGCATGAAACACGAGGCTCAGGGAAAGGGGGAGTGGAGTATCTGGTTTGAAATTCAGCTTAATTTTTGAGATTTGGCAGTATTATGAGCTACTTGAGGAAAATACCATTCTGCTACAAACTGCAGATTCCCTGTGTTAGAATCCTTCCCTGCTGAAGGTGTGGGCTCCTTTTTGATGCTCTCTGAATACTCTTAATGGTGCAACCTATCAGAATGTTAGTCCCAATTCAGTGCTTTATTCCTTTAAGATTAGAATGTAGACTAAAATGTGGAAAATCCTGTCTTGGTCACTTATCTGAGACAATTGATTAGGAACATATTTTATCATCAGTCTGGCTCTGATTATATGAAACAAAGAAAAATAACTTGTTTCAATGAGGAACCAGATAATTTAACTATTGGAAGGTATCCCTCTGCAGAGGACAGACAGCAGCTCCCTTCCAGGTAATGTAGGAAGATGGTTGAAGGACCGAGCCGAGGGCTTCACATAAATTCTGATACACAGGTGGCATAATCGACTCCAGAGCGGATTTGACGTATTACTCAACATGAAATAGCTGAACAAAAAACTTGAGATTGCATGTCAACTTTTAAGCCCAAGTGAAGACAGATTTAGGTGCTACTGTGTTGAGAATCATCTGAAAGTAAGTTTTCAAAGTATGAAACTGATTGTTGGATGGGAAAACCGTGATTGGGTACTGTGTCTTGGGTGGTGTGCTTTCATTTTTGAGAAACACTTCTTACCTTTTTCTTAGTTTATTCGTGTTGCCTCACTGGTTTGTATTCTGATTGTCGTATTTCTTGAGCAGGAGTACTCAAATCGCCACAAGTAGGTGGAAGGATGGGGAGACTGGGCGAGAAGCTCAAGGACCGGGCAGAAGTGGGGTTTCCACTGGCAGGGGAGAAGCCAACTATTGCTAGCACAGTGACACTGCTTCCACCCTGGGCAGACCCCTCATGGTGTACCACCTGTCCCCTGTGCTGTCACAGAAAATCCAACCAAGGGAGCACCCCTTGGATGGTAAGGGATGAGCTATGTTTTTAAGTTATCGGATCTACTTTTCCCTTTTACTTTAGCCAAGGCCGTTACCAAAAGCATCCAGACATCTGTGATGGAGGAGGAGGCCTGAGAGCAGAAGTGCTAAGATGTGACTCTTAAGCCTTCAGACCAGAAACCTCGCAGGTTTTCAGTGGAGAAATCCAGTGAGATTTTTGCCCTGATTATTTGTAGCCGACTCCCTCTGAACACCTGTGGGACATGCTGAGCTCCCAGTGTCTTTCGAGGGGAGGCCGCAGCACAGCCCCTCGAGTTCTCTTCCAGCCGCTTCTGTGGAGAGGAAGGCGCTTGTTGACTGCTGATAATACTGGCGGTACATTTGTCTGAGTTTGCTAATAACTGGAAGATTCTTGGCAGACGTACAAAGCAAACTGTGCGGGGGCAGATAAAGCGACATGATGCCAGCTGCCAGCAAGCTGTTCTGCGCAGCAAGAGCTAGAGCCAAGGGCTCTGCCGCTGGTCACAGCAGTGAGCAGCCAGCACACAGGTCAGGCAATCTGCCCTGAGCTCAGGCCTCCACCCCCCCCAGACCAGTGACTGGCAGCCCTGGCCTCTGGTGAGGGCCCTTGGGAGCAAGAGAGGCCTTCTTGATCTAAACACTGCCTCCACAAGCAGTAACTAGGACAAGGAGGAAGACTTGCCCATTACTTTGCCTTGGTGTGATGAGCCCAGTTTCTGACCATTCCTGTGCTTATCACAGTAAGTTCAAAAAGGAGAGGTTCAGCTCAGACCTCGTGGCTTTTACAAAGCATTGCATTGCATTGGAATAAAGCCTCTGACGTTCCTATTCTGTACCTGCTCTCACACTAGCATTCTATGAATCACAGAAATCAGACTTCCTGAAAGGTTTTTAAAAGCCCCCACCCATGTGTGCACATGATTGTCACACATAGGTTCTACAGACCTCCCCTTGATAGCAATGGGTAATATTTGCTATGAGCTTGTCCAGATGCTGGGGGCGGGGAGGGGAGTGGAGGAGGTAAGCAGTAGCGCATGGCTTTCTACGGCAGCTTCTGGTGCAACTCAAACTCAAAATGAAGTGATCGCATAGGCGCCAGTGGTAAGCTCTTTTACTTTTCTTCTTCTTTAATTTTTAAAAACACTTCAATATTTTAACGTCCTGACCAGCAGCAGTACAAACACTAAAAGCAAGGTTTTTTTTTTTTTTTTGCCCAAAACAAAACAAACAAAACCCCCAAACAGGAAAAACAAACAAAAATCCCCCAAACCACATATTAAAAATGGCAGGCTTTTTATAACAATAGTTAAAGTAATAAAAACATACAAAACTTTGTTTTTTTAATATATATACACAGTACAAGGCTGAAGCACCTTTGACTTTTCTCTCAAAATTTACGTCTGTATGAAAACCCCACCCACTGTAGCAACAATCTAGTGGGTGTGAAGCTGTGTATACACAGAGCTCTGTACATGCTCCCCACGGAGTAATAAAAAGGTACCTTCAGTTTGTGAATTGGTTTTATCTTTAGGTAAGAGCTTTTCCAGGGAAAAGCCTTTGGGTTGCTTTGTGTGCTCCTAGGACTTGCTGCTTTGAAGAAAATTTTGCAGGAAAGTAAATGAAACAAATAAGCCCTTTTTTACTTACAATGCACCCAACCTTTTCAGATGAAGCAAGTTTCACTCCTGGGAGGAGTGAGACTGGCCCCATCACTGCGGCAAAAGCAAACTGGGCTTGAGGCATAGTAACATGGCAACACAAGAAAGAACAGAACCGGTTTGATCCACTCATCTGCACAGGGGGCTGTCAATGATCACGTTTTAGTGTTGCTAATGGAGCCTTCACGTTCAGATTAAGAAATAATGTGGGCGAGGAAGGACTAAAACCACCTTTAAAAAGAAAAAGTATGGGCACTCCTACATTGGTTGCTCGCTGAATGACAATGTTGATTCAATTGCATTGACGTCAAGGTGAGTTCATTCTTCTTTTCTGGAGCCCGGAATCCTTTGCTTCATGCATGGCACATTCTCATTTTGTAAGCTTCAAACCTCCCAGTGAAAAATATTAAATATTCAAGGTAATAAAATAGATAATATTTCTATACTATAGGTTCGGCCTAGTGCAAGGGAAACCGTCACCTGGGGTATCCCTTCAGGTAGCCCCTAGGCCAGTGCATTGCAGGCAAGGCAAGGCACTTTCGTAAGTGGTCCAGTTCTGCCTGGAGCCGCTCCCGTTCTGAGACCATCTTCTGTTTCTGGCTCCTCAACTCCTAGAGAGAGGGAAATTTGTGTCAAAACCAATCTGTTTCCTCTGTAAGGATAAGCATGATGCTGGATGGAACGGCAAACCTACATTTGAAAATGTCCCGGCTGGGCGTGGTGGCTCACGCCTGTAATCCCAGCACTTTAAAAGGTTGAGGCGGGCAAATCACCTGAGGTCGGGAGGTCGAGACCAGCCGGGCCAACATGGGGAAACCCCATCTACTAAACATAAAAAAATTAGCCAGGCGTGGTGTCATATGCCTATAATCCTAGCTGCTCAGGAGGCTGAGGCAGGAGAATTCGCTTGAACCTAGAAGGCAGAGGTTGCAGTAAGCTGAGATTATGCCATTGCATTCCAGCTTGGATGACAATGAGACTTGACCTCAAAAAATAAAGTCTCCTTTTCAGCCTGTGTTCTGTCCCTGGTTCTTCCAGTCTTAAGAATCGGCATCTGCTGCTGTCTTGGCTCAAACTCGGAGTTCTTGGAACCCCCCAGATGTAAAAACTTTGGGAGTGATCTGAGACCTGCTTCCCATCCCTGCCCCACAAGGACATCTGCCGGACCAGTCCTGCTAGTGTGGCTGTGAGCCGGGTGAGATGGTTTCGGTTGCTTCAGCTTCCCTTCTCTAATAAAACCCTGCTGCTCTCCTTAGCAAATCACGGTAGGGGAGACCGATACAGGCAATAATTCATTCTGCAAACAGCATCCCTATTCTATGTTAACGATATTTCCTTCCTTAGCTAAATCCTAATCAACTAGTGTCTGAATTTTCCCCTTTAGGAGACAGTGGTCTTGCTCTGTCAACCAGGCTGGAGTGCAGTGGCATGATCGGCGCTCACTGCAGCCCTGAACTCCTGGGATCATATGATCCTCCTGCCTCAGCCTCCCAAAGTGCTGGGATTACAGGTGTGGGCCATTGCATGCAGTCCAAATTGTGACCTCTTAAGAGCCCATTTCCTCTTTGAAACTTATCTTCATGGGTGCTTCTGAACCCAAACTCAAAACGTTGCGTGTTTGAACGTTTCTTCCCTTCCCAACTCACCGCCACGCTGTGGGAGAGCTGCTCTGCCGTCAGGCTGAGGCTGTAGTGCCGGGCCTCCAGTCGTCTGCATTGTGTCTGCAACACCTGCCGTTCCAGATTTTGCTCTGAAAAGACAGGAGATGGTAATGTATCTTCTGTGTGCAGGGGCCCCGAGGTCTGGCGAATGCTCTCCTCTTCACACACTGCCCAGCAGAGCCCAAAACCTCTCTCCAATGCAGCCAGCAAAGGCCTCTCCTGTGGGCCACAATGTTCCCAGCCCTTTGAATTGTACCAATAAATACATAAACATCACTAAATTAAGCCCAATACACAGGAATAAAGAAAGGATCCAGGACTTAAAGGCAATTTGATACAGATTAGGAAGAAATTTGATGGCCTTCAAATGCATCTTTCAAAAACAAAATAGGCTTTCAGTTTAGGCTGCTGGAAAAAGGCCAGAGTAAACTTAAAGCACAGATTTAATTAATAAAATAAAGCCTCTGCTCTACCAAAAGATACCAGGCCTAGTTTTAATAGGAGGGTGACGTCAAATCTTTAAGGACAAATTCCTACTTTATACAGTGTTTCAGAGAATGAAAAACAGGGAAAGTGCTAACAATCTGGATAACAAAGTACAATAAAACTAGAGTCTAATACTAATGAACATACGTTAAAAATCCTAAAAGTACTAACGAATTTAAGGATGGAGCAACATCAAGAAAAAAATCAAAGGATGAAAAACTCTGGAAATGGGAACTTTCACTGTTTAATGGGATGCTTTAAAGTTGCACAGACAAGGGCCCCACCAATGCCTCTCTTTGGCAGCACTTGGAGTGACATTACAATCAGACAAATTCAAAAGGAAAGAACCAAACCTTGTATTTGCAGGTTTGATCATCTGTGATTCCTAAGATCTAAGGAATAATCACAGGCAACGTAAAAAAAAAAACCACCCAGGTGCGGTGGCTCATGCCTGTAATCCCAGCACTCTGGGAGGCCAAGGCGGGTGGATCATGAGGTCAGGAGATTGGGACTACCCTGGCTAACATGGTGAAACCCCGTCTCTATTAAAACACACACAAAAAAATTTGCCGGGTGTGGTGGCACGTGCCTATAGTCGCAGGTACTCGGGAAGCTGAGGCAGGAGAACGGCTTGAACCCGAGAGGCAGAGGTTGTGGTGACCCAAATCGCGCCACTGTACGTGGGCAAGACTCCATCTCACACAAATGTTTAACTTTGTTTTTAGACAGGGTCTTGTTCTGTCACCCAGGCTGCAGTAGAATGGGATGACCGTAGCTCACTGCAGCCTCCAACCCCTGGGTTCACGCAGTCCTCCCACCACAGCCTCCCAAAGCACTGGGGTTGCAAGCAGGAGCCGGCACGCCTGGCCAGCCTATGTGTGGCTGGACACCAGTGGGCCAAAAGCAGTGGGGTGCTGTTTGGGGAGCTCTGAGAATGCACGTGTGACAGGCTGAACCTAAAAAGACCATCACCCAGCTTCAGCCCTCCAGTGTCTAGCGTGCTGTGCACTATTGCTCCATGTTGCTGCCCACGTGTCCCCGCCAGGCAGGTGTTGGGGGTTATTTGGACACTGAAGGGTCAGACCTGGAAGACTGGGACCAAAAGGTGAGATCTCCATAATTTAAGGTGCTGTTCAGAGTTGGTTCAGGTCCTAAGACTTGTTCTTTCATCTTACCCTTCCTCGGAATCCTCCTGCTTTCATCTGGGGATCTTTTAGAATGAAACTACTTGTTATTGTAGAGGGCAAGGGGTCCTAATGCCCTCCTCTTAGAACCTGAACCAGTCGAGGCAGCTGCATCTGTCTATGTGTTTTATCTGTGCAGATGTAGTTATGGAGCTTTGTTTGGCCTTGTTTTATTATATCATAAAAAAAGATTTTCCTTTTAACATGATTTAGGAAGATTTTATTTTTTTGGATGTTGTCAGAAATTACAGCAATATATTCATAAATACCTAATTACTACATTCAACAAATAATATTACAATACAATTAATTCAAACAAGTACACTTAGAACAGGTTTAATTTCACAGCATCTAAACTGCCCCCAGAGTGACCGAGGCACCGGTGTTCCTCCCTCCCACCTGTGTATGGGTTTACTGTTCTAGAATTAAGCACAGGGTACATACAAAATAACACCAATTAGCATGGTCTTCCTCAGGTCAAGGCAGAGTTAAGGAGTTTTTTAGGTTAAGCACTGGATCGAAAAGTTGGGGACAGGCTACTGCAAGTAGTAAGAAAGTCAACAGCTTGGTTACTTGAAAGAGTATAGAGATTGCTAAGTGGCTAATATACACTTTAAAGAGGAACAGAATTGGTTTGTGCTGACCATCTCCATCTTGTGGTGGATCCCTGGAATTGTCTACACTTGCATGAAACACGAGGCTCAGGGAAAGGGGGAGTGGAGTATCTGGTTTGAAATTCAGCTTAATTTTTGAGATTTGGCAGTATTATGAGCTACTTGAGGAAAATACCATTCTGCTACAAACTGCAGATTCCCTGTGTTAGAATCCTTCCCTGCTGAAGGTGTGGGCTCCTTTTTGATGCTCTCTGAATACTCTTAATGGTGCAACCTATCAGAATGTTAGTCCCAATTCAGTGCTTTATTCCTTTAAGATTAGAATGTAGACTAAAATGTGGAAAATCCTGTCTTGGTCACTTATCTGAGACAATTGATTAGGAACATATTTTATCATCAGTCTGGCTCTGATTATATGAAACAAAGAAAAATAACTTGTTTCAATGAGGAACCAGATAATTTAACTATTGGAAGGTATCCCTCTGCAGAGGACAGACAGCAGCTCCCTTCCAGGTAATGTAGGAAGATGGTTGAAGGACCGAGCCGAGGGCTTCACATAAATTCTGA
>NW_012121376.1:4640466-4658852 GCF_000951035.1 Colobus angolensis palliatus
AAAAAAAAAAAAAAAAATCCAATGACCCCCAAAATCTGTGATACCTGAAACTAAATCTAGTCAAAACTTCATGTACAAAAATGATATAATAGTTTTGTACCATATTCATGGACAAGGATGCTAACTAACCATGTCTGTAAATTCAATGCAACTGAAAATCTAACAGGACTCTCTTTGGGGGTGAATATAATGTGATCCTAAAATCCTTGGGGGAAAGCCATGGGCTAAAAACAGCTGAGCAGTAGCTGAGAAGGGGGGGTGGGTCAGCACAGGTCATGACTAACGGGCGAAGCCAGGCCCAGCAGGTGTGGGAGTGAGGCAGGGAAGACGGCGCCCTACACATTGCCAGGACAACTGGTTGGGTGGGAAAGATGCAGTTAAGATTTCTGCCTTACTCCATACACACAAACGAATCCTACGTGGAACAAGAAAAAGCCGAACTCATAGAAGAAAATACAGAAGAATAGCCTTAAAGCCTTGGGATATGGAAAGAATTCCCAACACCACACCAAAAAACCTGCAAAACCAGAAAAGATGGAAATATTTCATCTAGGAGAGTTTAAAAATAACTGTGTATTGTTTCTGGATATATACAAGTGCACTTAAAGAATAGTAACATGTAGTGGGGAGTGGTGGCCAATAAACTCAGATTCCACGGGAGGAGGAAAGGAAGTGAAATACAGGATTTGATGCCCTGGTTGTAGCTACATGGGCATTTGTTTTTAGTTTGGAGAATACTTTTCCAGACCGAGTTCTGCCAGGAGAAAAAAGGAAAAAAAAATTTTTTTTTTTGAGACGGAGTCTTCGCTCTGTTATCCAGGCTGGAGTGCAGTGGCGCGATCTCGGCTCACTGTAAGCTCCGCCTCCCACGTTCACGCCATTCTCCTGCCTCAGCCTCTCAAACAGTTGGGACTACAGGCGCCTGCTACCACGCCTGGCTAATTTTATGTATTTTTAGTAGAGACGGGGTTTCACTGTGTTAGCCAGCATGTTCTCAATCTCTTGACCTCGTGATCTGCCAGCCCCGGCCTCCCAAAAGTGCTGGGATTACAGGCGTGAGCCACCACGCCCGGCCAGAAAAATCCACTTTTCTAAGTATTTGAAGTGGTTGACATTCATAATCAAGTCTTTGTATTTGGTGATATTTATAACACTGTCACACGTGATAATAAAGAGTCCTCTAGGACATGTTAAATCAATTGCAGGTGGCTGTGGCCTGGCCCAGCTTTTGTCAAAGCACATACCCAGCAGTGCCCGTGCAGTAAGGATGGTGAGTGCAAAATGAAGGCTGGGTACCTCTGCTGTTCCCCCAAAGGGGCCTTTGCAATATCCTAGAGAAACTGAGGAACAGAGGCAGGAGGTGGTGTGCAGTATATAGGAGCATCAAATGCTGCAGCGCCCAGCTTCATGGCCCCACTCCCTGGCAGAGGAGTTGTGGCCTGAGTCCGCCTGGTGCTGTGGCTTCCCAGGAGGGTTGGCGTGCACATTCCCCGGTGGGATCAAAACATCCTGGGTATTCTGAGAGGCGGTGAGCCTTCAACTAAGCCTTTTGCCAGGAGCCCATCTTTAAGGTGCTTGGCTAAAGTAAAGGTAGCTGAAAACATGACGCACCCATTGGCCACAGAGCAATCCTTGCAGTGTGGGGAGCCTGTCACTGGGCTAGAAGCATGCTGGAGCAGTGACCAGGCCTAGCTGCCAGGGCTCAGCAAATCAACTAGGTCATCTACCAGGACCCTTACACGAAACAGGCCGACATCAGCACTGATGCAGCCCAGGGAACAGGGCCCACGTGAAAGATGGCAGGTGCCACCAGAGCTGGTATCGTGGTACTTGGATGCCCTAGCAAGACTGGCCTCAGGTTCCAGCATGGGACATCACCGCTCCCAGAAGCCAGAAGAAACTTCCCTTCCAGTATTCGTATCTACTGTGCCCCAGGACGCAGGAACAGTCCCCAGGCTGGCAGAGGTCTGCATGAACTCACCACTCAGATTCCTTTCCAAAGGTACTTTCCTGACCCCTCCCCGCTCTTCCCCAGCACCCCCATACCTTCTATGTGTTCCTGGTAAGCTTCAAAAATGGCCTCAATCCCTTGCCACTTGCGTCTTGGGGCTTCCTCATCATCTTCTCCATCTTCATCCTCCTCCTCTTCCTCCTCTTCCGAGTCCCGGTCCATCTCCTGGGTTGGGGGGCCCTGCCTCACAGTGGGGGGCTCCTGCTGCCCATTGTGCCGGGGTGGAGGGACGCGGCTGGAGGACTGCAGCTCGGGAATGTTGTAGTGGACGGACGTGTCAACCTTGTGGTTCTGCTCTGCGGACAGCACAGCCATGCTCCCTGTGGAGGGGACAGGGATTGTGTCAGTGTGTCGGGGAAAGGGACACCGGGCGCTGTCTCAGAAGGGAGCTGTGCCCTGCCTTTGGTGCAGAGTCAGCATGACTGCAGGGCTCCAGGGGCCAGTATGACACTGCGTAAAAAGGAGGGATCTAGCCCAAGACCTCTGGGCCACAGACCCAGCGTGAGAAAGTCTGAGACAGCCAGGAGACACCACAGCCCTGAGCGCTAGTTGATTCTAGTACATGGACCATTTTTGCTGAAATTCATCTCTGAGACTCCATTTTTTGTTTTGGCTGCCCCCGGTCCTCTGGGTAGCAGGCTGGAGAGAAATGGCCCAATCTCAGCTCACTGCAACCTCCCCTCCCAGGTTCAAGCAATTCTTCTGCCTCAGCCTCCATAGTGGCTGGGATTACACGTGTGTGCTATCATGCCTGGCTAATTTTTGCATTTTTAGTAGAAATGGGATTTCGCCATGTTGGCCCAGGCTGGTTTTGAACTCCTGACCTCAGGTGATCTGCCCACCTTGGCCCCCCAAAGTGCTGGAATTACAGGTGTGAGCCACCGCGCCTGGTGCTGCTCCATCTCTTTGAGCTTGGTCTATAGTTGGCCCTCAGCAGACACCAGCCCGTCCTCTCACAAGGCATGGGTGTGTCGGTCCCTAGGCATAAGGGGGCTCTGCCCTCTCCCAGGAGTCAGCCCCATTGTGCCCTGTTTCAAGATGGCGTGCCCCCTCTCATGGCATGGTCCGGTAGGTGACATCCTCAAGGGCACACCTGGCTTCCTGTGTGGATGGCAGCCCCTGGTGGGGCCTGAGACCAGCCCAGTCAGTACAGTGACTTGGCTCAAATTGGTACAGCAGTTTTGTGGGATTCCACCCCACCCACAAATATTTCTAATCTGAAGCTGGCTGAATCCAAAGACATGGAACCCATGGATCCAGAGGGCTGGCAGTGACATCTTTAGATACCACGTCTACCCTGAGGACTGGCGGCCATCTGCATCTGTGTCTTGAAAAACATGATTCTTTCAAATGAATGCAGGTAAAAATCCACTCAAGTGCTCTTCCCTGCCTTTGGGGAATCTTTTTTAATCTCTGCAAAAACCAGTGCCTGCTGGTGTTCACTCCTTTACCTCTTACCGATCGATGAGTCCCTGCTCACAGCACAGCATCAGCACTGGTGCCTACAGTGCTTTCCACCTATGAGTTCAGGTTTTAGAGCTTGGAGTAAAACAAACATGGTTTTGGCATAATAATGAAATTATTTTCTTCTGGTGATTGGAGTTTATAAAAACTTGTGCCCACGGCTGAATGGCTGTGGCGCTCAGGGACTTGAGCCAGCCTCAACCATTGCTGAGAGCCGAGAGGGGACTGGCAGCCTCATTACCTTTATGCTTCTGCAGGGCCTTCTGGGTGGACTGCAGCACTGACTCGTGGAACTGATGTGCAAACTCTTCTGCCACAAAGGGCTCCCACGGCTTGCTCTTCCCATTGGTGCTGTGGGACAGCGGCACAGGAATGTCCTTGGATGCAGCGCCCCGGATGTAGTGAAGCATGCTCAGGCTCTTCTTGCCTCCAGGGGCCTCGCTCAGCCTGGCCTTCTCCCCGCTGGCAGGAGCTAGCTCCTGGACTCTCGACAGCTCCTGGGGCCGAACCTGTTCCAGCTTCCCAGGCTCCGTGGCCTTTGGGATGTCAGACAAGGAAGCAGCAACACCCACCGGCTTCTCCACATCCAGAGAGGCTTGCTGAGTGGCTGGTTCTTTTAGAGACAGAAAGTGAAGGAAAATGTTAAGAAATGCAAGTTAACAGGCTGAGTGTCCATCACGCAGATCCTGATCTCTAGAGCTTACACTTAAAGACCTAGTGCAAAGAACCAAGACCCGGGGAACATTTAAATAACCGCCACACACATGGCTATTCTCTGAAGACGGCAGGGTGTTTAGTGGCAAGTCCATCCTTTGAAAGATGTCCCAAGAAGAAAAACAGATCCACAGGAAGAAGGAAGTCCCCCAGCCACGGGGATGGTAGGAGGTATTCAGTCCAACCGGACAAGAGTGTGTGAGGAGTCGAGAACTGGGATGAACTGTCAAGATTCCCTGTGACATTTGACAGGGCAGAGGTCAGCCAGAGATGTAAGAGGAGGAAAGGTGTGGCAGCAGGTGCCAGCGGGGCCCAGAGGGCAGAGTGAGGAAGACAAAGATTCAAGAAGAGAGCCAGGGCAGCCAGGCTAGTGGCAGGACCAGGCTGTGGGCACCAAGGCTGGAGCACGCCCTCCCTCCTGGGATGGTACCACTGGATTGGCCTTCATGTGAGCCTCTGTGCCATAACTGAAGGACAACGGTTACTATGACCACAGTGACCACCAAATAGAGCGCCACAGAAGCCAGACCCTCCCCTCAACTCAGAGCCCGTCTTCGAACTGACGTTCCATCCCAATGACTGCCACAACTGTGCAAGAATGGTGCGCTTGTAAGAAGAATGGAAGAAGACAGTCTGCAGGAGGCCACATTCACGTGAGACCTCAAGTGGATGCCTGAGCCTGGGCAGCCCATGGGATGGTCCTGGGTGGTGGCAGGTGGGGCTATCCTTCCCTTACCACTCAGGGAGACGGCAGGACTGTCCCTCGGAGAGTTTGTCAAGGAGTCGGCCACTGCTGCTGACAGTGCCTTCTGCTTCATGGCACGGAGCATTTCAACAAGTCTCTCTTTGTCTATGAGAAAAGCAGCCTGAGATTAACGAGCCAGTTGCGTCATGTTTTGGAGAGGACAGCAGGATTCTAGCCGAGCCTTGATGGGCAGGTAAAGCACTAAAGCCCGAAAAACCAAAAGCAGGTGCGATGGGGCAGGCCCATAAGCCCAGATTGCTCTTGGCATCACTACACAATGTCTCAGATGTGCTCCAAAGACCGCTGTCTGTGCGGTGGTTACACCTGTGTGAATCACCGTGCCCACGGACCTCGGAGGTGATGTGTGAGGACATATTCTTATTTCAAGTCAGAAAACGTGGCCCCAACACAAAGAAATGCCCCAAAGGCCCAGGCCTGGCCTCTGAGGCAGAGTGCCTTCTCCTCACCCACTCCTACCATTACTGCCACTTCCTGAAAAGGAAAGATGACCCCATGATGTTCCATGCAGCGGATTCCTGATGTCACCCGGCCCTTCTTGACTGTGAAACTCAAGGGCTGCATCGCCCTTAATTTTTTTCCTCCAAAAATTCAGCCAGGTAAAAAGATGCTTTGTATCTAGGGAACGGGGCTGGCATTCAACACATCACTAGCCCGTTAAGAGAAAGGGAAAACTACTGACTGGTTAAAAGCAGAGAATAAATGGATACACCCTGATCAACACCCTGAAGCTGCTCAAGGTCCAAGAAGTAACTGCTTTTCTTCAACTTTCTCCCAGAGAGGAGGCCAGAGGTCCATGAGGACTTGGAGGCACGCATAAGGTCAGGGCCAGGAACGTCAACATCTGGGCACCAAGCTGGCCTGCACTGCAGGCCAAGGAAGCCAAAACCCTGAGCAGGTGTTGTGGCTGCATTGTTTCTTGTGCTGTATGGATTGTAGCCCAGAGGGTCTGTCTCAACATGGCCCTATGTGGCCAGACTGAACTAGAAGCACCTTTCAAGGCAAGCCATCCGCTCAGTGTGTGCTGCCCTGCTTGGCAGCCCTTTCCCAGGCCTCCAGCCACTGGGACACAAGACCCAGCAGACCACCTAAGCAGTCCAGCAAGAGGAAAAGTCCGCAGCAGATGAACCTGGAACACCTGGTACCTCGCCTCATGCCTGGTGCAGTCACTGGAGCACTCGGCTCAAAGAGCGCCTTCTCGGGCGCTGGGAGATAGATGAGTAACAAGGGTAGTCCTCAGCTCAAGATGGTGGGGCTCTCAGAGCAGCCAGGTAAGGCTGCTGTGGAGGGCTTGTAAGAACAGAGAGGCTGTTCCTGGGAGCCGGGAGGAGTAAAGGGGCAGCCTCAAGCTGAGTGATCCCAGATCCTGCTTGGAGTCCACTGGCCCCACCCGCTGCTTCAGAAACCCACTTCCACCCCAGTGAGCCCCCACCTTCCTACCCGGCGAGGCCCTACCTTTTCTCTTCTCGGCGCTGATGTGGGTCAGGTTGAAGATGGTCAGGAACTTCTTCTTTTCTTCAAAGTTGGGACTGTTGTTCATCTCGTCAGGGCTGTAGCGGGTGGACAGCGCCAGTCTCGGTGAAGGCGTCTGCCGCTTGCTCTGAATTGTTGGGGGCGATGGGCTTCTCTCTCTCAACATCCGCCGCCGCTTCCTCCGCTTCTGGGCCACCAATTCCTCCTTCTGCTGTTGGGTGGTCAAGCCAAAAAGTTGCAAAAACTCTAGCTTCTAGATTGGGAAAGAAAACAAATGACTTTGAAGCCACTGGCAGTGGTATGCTTTCACTGTCCCGGGGTCCCCTCCTGGGGTCCTCGAAGTGTGTGCCATGGCTGGCTGTGCCCGGAGGCAGAGGAGCTTGCTGGGGCGAACCCGCCAGGACTTCTGGAGGAACCTGGCAACAGTGGGGTGGACTGCGGGGTGTGGACGCTAGGACCGAGAGCCCAGCCCAGAGCATGTCCGTGGGGAGGAGAGCCCAGTACCTCGGAGGACGTGTCCAGTTTGAGGGGCGGCTGCTCGGCCACGCAGCGGAGGTGGGCCCTGACCTCCTCCTCGTCGCTCTCATCATAAGAGTCATCGAGGTCATAGTAGTACCCTGAGGGAGACATGGTTGTACCGAACCGGACAAAGAACCTGCATCTGTCCAGCGGACATGCCAGCAGGGGCTCATGTGTGCAGACCACCTATCAGGCCAGGCCTGCTGGCACCTGAGCACCCTGAAGGCCAGTTCCTTTCAACCGAGGTGGAAAGCAACATTAGCCCGGTCCTGGGCTTTGCAGGACCGCAGGCATGAGGCTTCCCTGGGCTCCATGGCTCCCAGAGGCCTCCAAGTGGCTGGGTGGTCCCCTGGGCTGACAAGACCTCCCTCCTCCCCGTGGCAGGGAACCACTGATACAGGCCTGGGGCTGTGTCCACAGCAACACAGGACTGATTGTGCACACACACTCCCCCATGCTGTGGCCACCTGAGTCCATCCCCTGGGAGGGGACAGGCACACACAGGCCTGTGCTCTCGAAGGCACAGAGAACAACAGCAGAGCCCCTTGCCCAGGGGCACTGGGGTGTTTCCCTCCTCCTTTACAAAGTGAGCAGGGGAGAGAAACTCGGCTGGGCGCTCCATCCAGCCTAGACCAACAACCAGGAAGACTGCCTGTGCCCCAGCTTCTACTGAAGAGAAGGCTGAGCTCAGCACTGGACGGGACCCGAATGTTCAGAGTCAGGAATGAAACTGGACTGGAGCCCCTGCTCCGCTCCTCACACCCAGGCCTGTTCGGTTGCTCTTCCTGGCTCTCTGGAGAACTCAGGGAGCTGCTGGCTGAGGACTCCCTGCCCCAGGCAGAAACAGGAATGAAGTGCCTGACCTCCTACGCTGACCCAGGACAGCGCCAGCTGCTGCCTCCTCACCCCTTGGCCCACCTGCTGCAGCTGGTGACAGCAGCCCCATATGTGGAGCCCCCGCTGGGCCAGGGCTGGCTCTCCTGTTATGCTGCACTATTAATATTTAAAACTATCTTATTAGCCTTCAGCTCATCACTTATTCATCGTGCTTGTCTGTGGAACTGTCTTTACAGGCGGGCTTTGATTTGGCTTTTCGGGACAATTTGCATCGAGGCAGGACAGGCACAGGGATTAGGGTCTGCCTCCCCTACAGGGGTGTCATGTTGCTACACAGAAGCCAGTGCACTTGCCACCTGGGGCCTGGGACTACCCCAGGCAGAAAGCAGGAGTGGACAGAGGGGCAGGGGGCTGGCGTGCAGGCTCCCCGTCCCCACTGTGCAGCTCTCCCTGAGCAGGTTGGGGTCTGTGGGGAGGCAGACCTTTCTCCTGGGCCTCCCGCCGCCTGCGCTCCTCCAGGTCCAGCTTGCTGACCAGCCTCCGGCGCTGCTGCAGGAACTCATCATAGATGTAGGCGGGGTCGGGGGCCCGTGGCGCTGGGGGCCGGTAGGGCGAGCCAGGCTTCAGGGGTCCACTGAGCTCCCCGAAGGTGGCCGCCTGTGGGAGGGAGGCTCGCTGCTGGCCCAGGATGGTCTGGGTGGACTTCTCGAGCTCAGCCAGGAAGGGCCCAGGCCCGGGCGGGAAGGGCTGGTGCTCCAGGCTCCCTCCCTCTCGTGGTGGCGGCGGAGGTGGTTGGTACTTGTCCAGGGGGGCAGGCTCACGCTTCCGTGGCCCCTCCTCTGCTTTCTCTGGGCAGAAGACCCGCTCCACCTTCACCAGTGGCACGGCTGCCTGGCGGCTGGGCTCAAATGCAGTCGGATGGCTGTGCACAGAGTGGCTCTCGGCCCGCCGCGTCTCCAAGGTGTTGTCCATCAGGGACACGGGGTTCCAGAGGGCCGTGGGTGCAGCATGGAGCTGGGGCTTGGGTGAAATCAGAGGTGGTGGCCCCCCAAAGTGCTGCGGAGGGTCGCGGCCACCTGGCTCGTGACGGTTTGGTCCTGGCCTAGGGAGTGAAATGAGCCCGTCAGTGAGGGAGACAAGACCCTTCAGCCACCCACAGGCTTCCCCGGCTGCCTGCCGCTCCTAAGATGACCTGGATGGCACAGCCCCTTACAGAGCCAGTGCCAGCGGGGCTGCAGGGAGGGGGCACATGCTCCACCCCAAGGATCATGGTTTCTGTCCTTCATTTCTTTTTTCTTTTTTTTTTTTTTTAAGCTAATACGGTGAAACCCCGTCTCTACTAAAAAATACAAAAAAACTAGCAGGGCGAGGTGGCGGGCGCCTGTAGTCCCAGCTACTTGGGAGGCTGAGGCAGGAGAATGGTGTAAACCCAGGGGGCGGAGCTTGCAGTGAGCTGAGATCCGGCCATTGCACTCCAGCCTGGGCGACAGAGTAAGACTCCGTCTCAAAAAAAAAAAAAGATATAAAGACTCGGCTGGGTGCAGTGGCTCATGCTGTAATCCCAGCACTTTGGGAGGCCAAGGTGGGTGGATCACAAAGTCAGCAGTTCGAGACCAGCCTGGCCAACATGGTGAAACCCCGTCTCTACTAAAAATAGAAAAATTAGCCGGGCATGAAGGCGGGCGCCTGTAATCACAGCTACTCTGGAGGCTGAGGCAGGAGAATCACTTGAACCCAGGAGACGGAGGTTGCAGTGAGCTGAGACTGTGCCATTTCCCTCCAGCCTCAGCGACAGAGCAAGACTGTCTCAAAAAAGAAAAAAAAAAGACTCACTCTGTCACCCAGGCAGGAGTGTAGTGGGGCAATCTCAGCTCACTGCAACCTCTGCCTCCCAGGTTCAAGCAGTTCTCCAGCTTCAGCCTCCCAAGTAGCTGGGATTACAGGTGTGCGCCACCACGCCCATCTAATTTTTTCTATTTTTAGTAGATGGGGTTTCATCATGTTGGCCAGGCTGGTGTCGAATTCCTAACCTCAAGTGATCCAACTGCCTTGGCCTCCCAAAGTGCTGGGATTACAGGAGTGAGCTAGCATGCCCAGCCCTCCAACACCTGCGGCAGGTGTGTGCAGGCTGTTCCAAGAGGACAGGGAGGCTCCCAGCCTAAGCTGCTAGGGAAGGCAGAGACCCTCTCAGGCCTGGGACAGACCCAGTTTTGGTCGAGTTTCCTACCTGCTTGCCTGAATTCCCCTAAGGGCAAGCGCTCATCCTCACTTTCCATGGGGAAACCCACATATGCTGGGCTGTGGCCCTGCCACCAGCACCCTCCTCCTGCTGTGCCTTGTAGGGACACAGGGCAGGCTGGCCACCTTCACAGGGTGAGTACTCCTTCCTCCTCACTGTCCCTGCAGGCAGCCACGAGAGAGCCTTCCAGTGCCTGCCCAGAGCCAAACCCACTGTGAAATGGAGATCCTCCCAGTCAGTATGGGGCCTGTGCCGAGACTGCCCCCCAGTGGCCCCTGTTAGAACTGTGGCGACCCGAAGTGTCCCGTGGCAGAGGCCACAAAGTGTCTTCAAGGACCCAGGCTAAGGCCTGCTGAGGCAGGGAGGGAACAAAGGGATTTCTAACATCAGAACCCTTCCATTAAACAAGAAGCTGCCCCTTAGTTGCACTAAATGACTTGTTTCTTCAGTGCAATTAAAACAAGATTTAATCTACTCAAAGGCCTATTTTTAATATTGTTTTTCCAAAGTTTATTTTTAAGAGATGGATCTCGCTGTGTTACCCAGGCTGGAGTGCAGTGGCTATTTACAGGAGCAATCCCACTACTGATCAACACGGGAGTTTCGACATGCTGCACTTCCGAACTGGCCTGGTTCACCCCTCCTTAGGCAACCTGGTGGTTCCCCCGCTCCCAGGAGGTCACCATACTGGTGCTGGATTTAGCTTGGACACCCAGTGGGTATAGTACACGACAGCCCAGAACTCCCGGGCTCAAGCGACCATCGACCTCGGCCTCCAGAGTGGCTGGGACTACAGACATGTGTCACCGTGCCTGGCTATCTTTCTGTTTTTTAAAGGGAGATATACTCACAGGATGTCTGGACCAATACTGCACAGTGACCCTGGGCAAGGCTTGAGGGGAAGGAAGAGGCAGAGGCCGTGGCAGGCACGTGGCCAGGCTCAGGGATCTGTAGCCTGCCCGGGGGGCCCCGTTTAAACACAGCCACGAAGGCTCTTCCCTAGTTATTCCAGACTCCAGGCCAAGGGACAAATCCGATGCTGCTGTCCCTCTTAGCAGAATACCACAGGGAACCACAGGAAGAAGCTGTGTCTTAAGTAAACAGCAAAGGAATAAAACCTGCAGGAAATAAACATCTCATGTGCCACCACAAGCACTGAACAGTTTTCTAGCGTGGAGCATGAGGGTCCTGTCAGGTCCCCAAGTTCCCAATGCGGTAAAGCCGCGTGTGCAGCCGGCCACAGGGAACCACCGCAGCCAGGGGAGACCCGGCCGGGGTCAGGCCCTGCTTCCCATCATGCCCCCGGTCCTAATGGGGCAGCTACACTGGCTGGAAGCAGTCCATGGGTGGACAAAGTCACAACACCTGTGCTGGGGCCCTGGGGAGCCCTGAGGAAGAAGATGCCTAACAGGAGTCAGGGCACCCTGATGTTACCAGGCCATGCCAGATGGGAGCTGGCTGCCCTCAGTCCTCTGGGTAGCAGGCAAGGCTGAGTCTGAGAGGCCTCGGGGACTGGGAGAGGCAGAAGCGACCTCACTTCCGCCGTGCCGGGCAGCGTGAGCCACAGAGGGACTCAGCTGTGGCCTGGTGACAGTCACCCCCAGTCGGCCCTGATCACTGCGGGTACATTCCCTCGCTGCCCTACTGGATAGCGGAGGCGGGCAGAAGGGAGGACAGGTTGTAAACCGCAACGCGCTTTCGTCCCAGAGCCCAAGGGTTTCTTCTCCCAGGACAGCACCACAGCCTTGAGAGCTGGAAAGATGCTCAGAAATCATCCTATCCACCCTCCTTTGTGGACAGTTGAGGAAAGTGACGCTCAGGGAACAGAAGCAGTGTCCCTAGGTCCCTGAGCTGGGCCTGGAACAGAACGATGGAAGCCTGGCAGGTCATCCCCACCAACTCTGGCTGAGGGTCTTAGCTCAGCCCTTCAGAGTGAGCCCTGGGGGGATATGAGGTGGGGGCCTGGGACCAGCACAGCCCCAAGGCAGGTATCCCAGGGCAGGCAGGAGCAGGGAGGCCTGGGGGCACTGGGTCCCAGCTCAAAAGACCTGTCTGCAGCCAGGGTCCCAAGGACCACCACACAGGTTCCTGGGAAATGCTTTATAAAGGGCTAAAAAATGGGCATGTGTTTTACTATTACTACAAAAGCAATAAAACTCATTTTTTCCCTTAAAATCAAAAGGTGTCTCCTCCTTGTTAATAAAAAAAAAAAAAAAAAAAAAAAAGTCCAGGCTCAAAAGCAGAGGAAGATGGAGAGAACAGGTATTACTAGTAATTAAAGCTTCCACCTTGCAGTCTTCATCTGCTGTGAATGGCCTCCTGGGAACTGGGCCAGGCTGCGTGGGCAGGGCCCTGGCTCTCAACATGGACTTGACTGGTCTCTTTACTTACTGGTGGGGATCCCTTTGAGCAACCTATTTCCTTCCTCAGCCTCAGCTTCCCCATAGACAAGACAGGCATTATAACGTGAAGATGAAAGAACAGAAATGAAAGAGGCAGAAATGCTGGGGCAGGATGTCGGGCAAACAGGAGGGGCTCCATACACGCTGAACAAATCGGAACGTGAAGGATCATCCCTCCTTCCTTCCTGGGGCTCACTGACCTGGTGGTGCTCTCTGGCCTGTGCTCCGCCTCCACCGGCACCGGGGGTCGGCCCATGTCCAGGTGCTGTTCTAGCACTTGCTGCCGGAACTCCGACACCTGAGACTGCCGGTCCTCCTTCTCCTGCCGCAGCCGCCGCTGTCGCGCCAGCCACTTCTCCTCCTCGTTGGTGCGCTGGATCAGCAGGGCTGTGGCAGCACTGCTGCTCGGCAGAGAGAAGATGCCGTGGTTGGAGATGAGGCTGGGCACCGTGTGGTGTGGGGTGGGCACCGGATGCAAGGGGTGTTGCACAGGCTTGGGTGCCTGCAGGCCGGCATCCTTCAGCTTCTCTGTGGGGGGAAACGCAGGCGAGCAGGGTCTCAGTCACGTGGGCCAGCAAGCTCCCTTCCCATCTTCTCTCACCCAACTGCCCAGAGAAACCAGAGCCCTTCCAAAGAGTTCTTCTCGCAGCCAGAACCAACATATTCAAAAGGGGCCCTATGGGAGCTTTCGAGAAGCATGTCTTGTCCTTGGAAGGAAACGCTCCGTGCTGGCTGGCACAACTCTTGCCCAGCCAGTGCGGTGCCAGAGCCAGCTCACACTGGCTCAAAGAACAGACTATTAAATTTCCGGGAAACATGCAAAAGCCGGTTGTTATGACTAAATAATTGTTTTGTAAACTTACAACGAAATAAATGATGTTAAAATCAACAGAGCACTCAAAACTTATCCCTTCCTAATGCCGTGGCCACATTTCACAACTGTCCTCCTGGGGTCACCTACATCCAGTGTCTGTATCACGTGCCAACATGCCTCTGCTCCCTATTCCATGTTCAGCCACGCCAGGCAGGGTGAACGCAGTTGGGGAACATTTATACCACGGCAACCGGCAGGTGCTGTGATTCAGGGCTCCTCCCCGCAGGTGGCTGAGACCTTGCCCAGCACAGCCCACCCATGCCCAGGCACCTGCTCGGGTTGGGGTCAGCTGCTCCGAGGGCTTTCCCCGCTCCTCAGTGGTATGGCCACGCAGCCCATGCAGCTCGGCCACAGGCAGGAAGGCGGGCTCCAGGGCCTTGGCGGCCAGCAGCTCCTTCTCCCGGGCCCGCTGCTCCCGCTGGCGCTCCAGCTCGCGCTCCTTCTCACGCTCACGCTCCTTCTCTTGCTCGCGCTCCTTCTCGCGTTCGCGCTCACGTTCCTTCTCCCGCTCGCGGTCAGCCTCACGCTCACGCTCCCGCTCCCGCTCCCGCCTTAGCTCCTCATCCATCTGCAGCCTGCAGCACATGGAAAGAGTTGGGGGCTCTGCTGCACCAGGAGCAAGAGAGGGACCTGGGGCAGGCCCTTTAAAAGCATAACCAGGAAGGAGCCAGGGCACTAATCCAAATAGCGACGGGAGGTGAGCAGGGTTTCACTGGTGCAGGAAGAACTTAAGGTCCATACAATCAAAGCAGCTTACAAAACCCCCAAGCACCCCCGAGAGCTCCTCGGCCTGCAGGTTTACTGCAGGAGACCACGGCTACCGAGACAGGCACTATTTCAGAGCACAGAGCCCGAACAATCATTGTCCCACTCGGCAGGTGGACAAACTGTGAGGACAGGCGTGGCCAAGGAGTCCAGTCAGGTTCCAGCCCAGGTTTTCTGCCCGGCTGCCATCAAGGGACAGGGAGGGCAGAAGGGCTCCTCGGCCCGAGACACACTTACCTCTCCGCACTGAGGCCGGACATGCGCTCCGAGTGCAGCGCTGCCAGGGATGAGTGGGAGAGCTCGGGGGGGTAGCGGACCCCGGAGAGGTGGAGGTGCATCGCTGATGGGTGCAGCGGGGGCAGGGAGCTGGGGGTAGGGATGGGGTAGAACGGGGACCTCAGGGCGGACAGGCAGTAGGAGTCATCCATCCTGTGTGGAGAAGACAGGGCCATGAGCAGCAAACAAACCAAGGGGAAGAACCAGCCCTGTTGACAGGTGTGCCTCGGCCAGGTACACACACCTGCCTGAGCGTGGGGAACGTGGCAAAATGGCTGGGGGTGAAGACCATGCCTGCTGCTAGCCCCAAAGTCCCTCAATGCCGGAGGCTGCTAGGTGCCGACAGCTTGGGGTTCCAAGGCGCTGCTTGCCACTTCCCTTGGCTCAGCAAGACGAGCACAGAGCGGTCAAGTGCCCAGGCCCTTCCAAGCCTGGCCAGCAGGCTGGGCTGCCCTGATGGGGGGCGGTCTATGTCATGACTACGGGCCCCTCTGACTAGGATGTGCAGGCTTCTCCATGGACCCAGGCCGTGCCACAGTGCCACTGGGCTCTCCTGCTACCTGGCAAAGCATCGCTCCTCCAGAGCAGGGTAAAGCCCTGCTCTCTTAACAGTGACTCGCTGTCAGTGGACCCTCAGTGAGAAGGGGAGGAGCCAGGGATGACAGCACAGTCACCAAGGGGGACTGTCTACCAGGAGGGGACCCCTAATAGGCCATCAGGGCTGAATGTGGGCTCAAAGCTGGGGACAATTTCAGGGGCTACTCTAGACACTCTCCTCGGAGCCTGGCCCCCAGGTCGTAAGAAACACCTTCCCCGTCAGGTTCCGTCTTGCCAGGAACAGACCAGCACCCACGTGAGACGGTGCACGGGGACGCCTCACCTGAAGGCCGGGTGGGGGAAGGGGTGTGGGGCCAGGTAGCTGGGGTGGTAGTAGGCTGCAGCAGTGGCCGGGTCCAGGCCGAGGGGAGGCAGCGAGGACATGCGGAGGTCGTCAGTGGTGTGGTAGGGCCGGAAGCTTCTCAGGTAGTCCTCGGTCACGGTGCTGGGGGGCACCACGTGGTGCACAGGCCGCTGGAGGCTGCAGGCAGGGACAGTGGGCAAGGACAGGTGAGTGGAGACCTGCTCCCGCGTGGGGGGATGGCTAACCTCCCTGCATCGCGCCTGGCACTCAGTCGGCACCCAGACTCCTGGCACCCAGAACGAGGACGGGGCTTAAGCAGTGGGGGAGCGAGCTGCCACCGCCACCGCCACCTCAGTGTGGAGAGGCACAGACAGGGCTGCAGTCCCCAGAGCTGAGCGGCCGACGACCATCTGGCAGACACAGCCTCATCTGTGTAGACTGCAGGCTGCCTGGTGATCCAGACCCTGAGCGCTATGTCCCCACCTGGCCGCCTCACCGAAGTCCCCGCCGCCCAACTTACTTGAGTGGTGGGAAGCGGGAATCCTGCACAACCGAGCTGGGGGAGAGGCCGAAGGGGTAGGGGGTGCTGAGCAGGTGCGAGGGGATGGCTGGGCCCCCTGCCTTCTCCTGGGGGAGCGGGGGCTCCACAATGAGGCGTTCCCGACCTCCACTGCTGCTCCTGGAGCCGGCGTCCTGTGGGAGGAGAGCATCCGGTCAGGGCGTAAGCCTGGTATAGGCCACTGTCCACAGGACAGAGCCAGGTCTCCTGACTCACGGGAAGGCTCTAGATTTAGTTCATGTTCTAGAAGCATCCTTTCCCTAAGGCTTTCTACACAAAACATGGTGCATGTGGCGTGGGAAGCAGTCTCGGGGCCTGTCTCCCTCCCTGGGCCACCTCAGTTCAACAGAAGAACTAGAACCACCCCCCTCACCCAGAACCACAATGTGCGCAGGTGAAGGATGCAGGGTGGCAGGGGCTCCTGCCTCCACCGTCGCTGGTGTGGACGTCCAAAGGTCACACCAGACGCACACCAGGGCAAGCAGACGCTGTTGGCACCCAGCATGCCATGAAGCGAGTGCCACGATGTAGCCAAGACGTCAACAGCACTGACAGCTGCCCACCTGACCTCAGATGTCCTGGCCCCAGTGCCCACGTGGAGGGCAGAGGCCATAGGAAGCTGGCACTGCCCCCGGGCTGAAGGTGCTGGTCTGCCCCCAACCAACTCCTGCGGTGGCCCTGGCCCTGAAGTCCACGAGAACAGGCAGCAGCTGGGCCCTGACTGGCCAGCTGGGGTACTGGCCTTCACACACACAGTGGGGCAGGGAAGGCGACAGCTCGCCTGTCCCAGGCTCCTGGACAGACAGTGGACCTGGGTGTAGCTGGGAAGGTGGCCCAGAGGACTCAAATGAGGGGTCTGCTTTAGGCACAAAGCAGGAGGAGGCAGTGGCCCAAGGCCCACCTCTCTGGCTGAGGTCCCTGCCAAGTCCAAGGAAAGGCCGTGCCACCCCCAGCCACACACAGACCACCCTGCACACCCATCCATACGGTGTCCAGCCCGGAGAAACCAGAGCGTGAAAAGGTCTTGCTTGTTCCTGTTATTCGTGTGACTGAGCGGGAGGCAGAGCAGGGTTCAGGGCCGCCCAGATGGGGGCTGTGCTCTAGACTCTGGATGGCTGCCAACCCAGGTGTCAGTCTGTCACTGGGGCAGCCACTCTCAGCCGCAGCATCTCCTCCATGTGGGGACAGCACTGCCCAGGCCTACCCTGACCTGGGGGTATCTGAGGGCCATGGCCCCGCTGGCCCCTCCGAGCTTCCCAGGGATGCAGAGTCACGGGAACCCGGCCCTTCCTCACGTTCCATGTGGCCATGTCAGGTAACGACTGCTGATCGGCGGGCCGCGGTCCTGAAGAGCACCAGCCCCGCTCTGCCTCCCTGAGCCACAAAATGCCAAGCACCCAAAAAACAAGGAGGCTGTGGCCGTCTCCCCACAAAATCAGCAGGAATGATGGCCCAGGGGCTCCGAGACCTGCCCCAGCCCCTCTTCCTGGGCCCATCCATCTTCACGGCGGCAGATGGTGGCCCGGCAGCAGCACATGGCACCCGCGCAGAGGCAGTGCAGGCAGCCCCGGCTGGCGCCTCCCCCACTCTCCACCCTCCAGGAGACAGTCAGCGAGGATTAATTGGAGGAGCTGCTGCCACCGCCGCCTGGAATCTTCAATGAGAGGCAGCATCTGCTCCCTTCCCACGGGCTGAGCTCCAGCCCCCCTTCTCTGCAGGGTCCTTCTGGGTTCACGACCTC
This sequence comes from Colobus angolensis palliatus, assembly GCF_000951035.1. Taxonomy (NCBI): domain Eukaryota; kingdom Metazoa; phylum Chordata; class Mammalia; order Primates; family Cercopithecidae; genus Colobus; species Colobus angolensis. The sequence continues at coordinate 4,658,005 of NW_012121376.1, forward strand.
TGACCTGCCTTTCCAGGGTGCTGGTCTCGAGGGTGGGAGGTACACATGGGCACTGACGCCCTGCGTGGGGCCGGGAACTTCCTATTGAGGGGCCAGCGCCTGGTCTTGGGGTCTCCAGCCTGTGTCAGCAACCGGTGTAGTGGGGGAGTGGCCGAAGGGCCAGCCTGACCTTGGGCCATCCTGTCATGCCTCGTGCACACGTCAGTGGCATGTGCCCATCATAGCACCTGCTCAGAGGTCAGCGGAGTTGATGGCGCAGCTGTGCACGGGCATGCAGTGGATGCACCAGCAGGGTGGGAGCCTGGACATGGCAGGTGCATCGCCAAGCTTGCCCGTCTACCCCAGCCCCGTGAGGCCATTTCCAGGCTTGGCTTCTAGATCCTGCCTCACGCCCCTACCCTACCTGGCACAGGGCCAAACATCTGAGGAATGGAGCACGAAGCAGCAGCCCTGTCCCCAGGGCTTGGGATGGACTGAACGAGACTGAGTGGCCCCTGGCCCCCCAGCATCCAGGTAGCACACCCCAATGAACACCAGGCCCAAAGCTAATGGGCCTTTGAACTCCCAGAAAGGGACCTCACTTGCTCAGGCACCCGGGGGACCTGGACTCCCCCTCCCAGGCTGGTGGTGAGGCCTCCAGGCCAGGAGGGAGACGATAGCCAAGGAGCTCAATCATCACCCAGCCCTGGGTGGCCAGGGTCAGAAGAGGGCTGGAGGACAGACCCGACCCGAGGACGGCACCCAGCCCAGGCCTGCCGCCCTCCTCCGCATGCTGCCCGCGTCGCGGGCCGGGTCAAACGGCAGAGCACAGGGCCCCAGCCGCCCCGCCACAAGGAGGGGCCTGTCCT
>NW_012121376.1:4659372-4697096 GCF_000951035.1 Colobus angolensis palliatus
GGAAGGAGGGGAGGAGGCAAATCTGTCATTCTCTGGTGATTAGAGCAAGGGTTCCACAGTCAGACAGGCAGGACATGCCCTGTTAGCTTTAAAACAGGCTTTTTCATCTCATTTCTCCTCTCACAGCTCCCACTACCTGGGAGAGAGCGGTGACCCCGAGAAGCGGCCGAAAAGCCTCCGGCCTGGCGCCTCCCACCTGCATCTGCGGGCTCGGAGGCCCCTAACGACTCGTGGCCAAGGCTTTGGGCGGGGTGGGAGGGGAGTCCTCTCTCCGCCTCCCCGCTCCCTGAGAGGATTAAATTCCCCGCTGAGCCTCTGTGCCCGAGTGAGCGAGGAGCTGTACATCACCTGCTAATCCAGCTCCCAGCCCCACGCCTTCCCTGGTGGCACCGTGTTCCATTAAGCGCCGAGGTGGGAAACTGCTGGAGCAGGGCTGTCGCGCCCCTGCTCTACCCTGGGCTTGCTCAGTGTTCCCAAGGCGGTAAGGACCCTCCGAGGAGGGACCAGCTCAGAGCAGAGGCGTCACCAGGGAAGGCGCTGGAACCCCCTCGAGGCATCCTGGGCCTAGGCCAGGAGCTCCAGTTGGGGTCAAGGCAGTGGCTGGGTGCAGGGTCCCGGCCGGTGGAGGCTCCTGGTCCAGGCTGGGGCAGGGAAGCGGCCTCCCGTGAGCGGCGGGCGTGGGCACCAGCAACCAGGCCCCACTAGTGGGGCGCAAGGAGCCTCAGCTATTTGACTCACGTGATTCAGGGCCCCTGTGGTCAAGGCTGACCCTGGGGGGTGGCCTCCGGAGGCAGCGGAGCTGGTAACAACTCCCTCAAACCAGGACCAGGGCCGCCTTGGGCTGCTGCAAGCCCTGTGGGGTATGGAGGCCCCTCTGGCCTGGGTCCACCCTCCAGGCCACGCCCTGCCCCGCCATCTCCAAACCTCACACGAAGGATGAGTGAAACTAAGAGAGGCTTCGGGGGCAGAGGAGGTCCAGCAAGATGAGGACCCCGGGCAGGTCTGTCCTCTCAGCCAGGGAAGGCGTGAAAAGCAGCAGAGGCAACGTCAGGCCCCGGGGGTCCCAGTCTAGAGCTCCCAGGGATCCCTACAGCGACCCTGGATCAGGGCCTGCCCGGCGGCTGTCACCTGTGGACTGAGGCTGGCTCCCTTCCCACACCTCTGGGGATAGAGGACAGACAGGCCCTGATGATGACCAGGTGGCTCCAACGCCCATGTTCCCCGCCCCCCGCCCCCAGGGGAGACGGCTGGTGCAGGGAAGGCCACTCCCCTCCTCCCCACCTTCTTTGTGGTTTAATTAGTATTTCCAAATGGGGCCGTCCCTCTGGGAACTCAGCAAAAAAGTCCAGGCGACAGCGGCACCGGAGAATCATTTTTAATTAGGAAGGGCCCATTCCAGGCTGTGCGCCAGGCATGGGGGCTGGGAGAGCTGCAGGTAGCCACCCGAGGGCGCGCTAGCCCCAGGCAGGGGCAGAAGAGCAGCTCCCAGTGCCAGCTCCTTCCACACAGGCAGGCCCCAGTACAGCACGAGGGGCTCACGGACATGAGGAGCCCCGAAAACTTGGGGAGGGGCCTCTGCTGGGAGCCCCAAAAGTAAGACAGAAACCCAAAACCCACCAGATGTCTTGTTCTGATAGCTTCTGGGGTGGCATCTTTCCTACCTCAATTCTTTGTTGAGTTCACAAACTGTGACAGTCGCAGGGAGTCTGCCGGGTGTTCGGCGTGCAGACACCACTTTACAGCTTGACAGTGCTACAGCTGTGAACTGGACTGCCACCCCCGCCCAAATCCGTGTGTTAGAGCCCTGACGCCCAGGGCCTCAGAACGGAACTGCATTTGGAGACACAATCTTTAAAGAGGTGACTAAATGAGAATGAGGACATGAGGGTAGGCGCTAAACCAACTGACTGGTGTCCTTACGAGAAGAGATCAGCACCCAGACACGGAGACACCACAGACGACCCAGGGAGAAGGCAGCCACCAGCAACCCACGACAGTCCTCTGGGGAAACCAGCCCTGCCAGCCCCCAGATCGTGAACTTGTGGCCTCCAGAACAGGAGAAAATAACGGGACACCCCCAGCGGGTGGTTTCTTCCGACAGCCTGGGCAGACTGATGCGTGGGCCGAGGTTCTCACCCGCAGGGGGCCTCCAGGAGGGCGCCGCTGTCACTCTCACCTCACATTGCAGGGAAGGAGATGGAAACTCAGAGTGGGGGAGGGGGTGTCTTTGGAATTTAAACTCAACCTTGAAAGCGCCAGAGCCCCCAGCGGATGCCTGAATCCAGCCTCCCCTCAGAAGATGCTGGGCTCCCTGCCCCGCCCCACTCACCTGCCGGCTTTCACTCCTCCAGACGCCATTGACGGTTTTGGTTGGAGCGATGGTCACCACGGGGGGTGTGCTGGGCACGCTGTGGCCCCCAGGGGGGACGATGATAGGGCCCATGGGCACACGCTTGGGTGTGCTGGCAGGGGAGCTATGGTTGGTGGCCGGAGAGGACACGGGGGACGACTCGCTGCTCAGTGAGGACCCTGTGGAGGAGAAGACGGTGGTCTGAGCGGGAGAAACAGTGACAGGTGGGGACCTGGCTTCCAGCTGTCCCCCTGCCCCAAGTGAGGCACCCAGAGCACCAGGTCTTCCAGCCTCATGGGCCCCCACCCAAGACAGGCAGGCAGGAGACACCCCTCCTGAGGCCCAACTGGGTCAGCAGCTCAGTCTACCCCAGGCACTCCCTGCCCCTTCGCCCCACTGACCCTGGTCATGTGGTACATGATGCTCTGGTACCCAGGGCCGCCCGCTGCCACCAGACAGGAAGGAGCCTGGGCAGGGCGGGCAGGACCAGCACCTGACATCCCTGAGTGAGAGACGAAGGCAGCACCTTCCGGGACAGACATGTCCCGGAGTTAGAGAACACACGTGTTTCTCGAGTCGTGAGCGTGGTCTGTGAACATTCCGGGACACAGGCCAGCCGGGCCACGCACCCTGCCCCGCCGAGGCAGCTCCGCACGTGAGCAGCAGAGATCCCAAGCCTCCAAGTCTTCCCAGGGAGCTCCATGTGCTTGGGGGATGTGGGGGTCACAGGAAACGGCACCCCCTCTGGGGGCTCCCACCAGGCTGGGGAGACGGGGGGCTGGAGGGTGGCAGGAAACAAACATAAGAAGTGGTCAGCAGTGGCCGGGCGCGGTGGCTCACGCCTGTAATCCCAGCACTGTGGGAGGCCGAGGCGGGCGGATCACGAGGTCAGGAGACCGAGACCATCCTGGCCAACACGGTGAAACCCCGTCTCTACTAAAAATACAAATATTAGCTGGGTGTGGCGGCAAGCACTTGTAATCCCAGCTAGTTGGGAGGCTGAGGCAGGAGAATCGTTTGAACCCAGGAGGCGGAGGTTGTGGTGAGTGGAGATCGCGCTGCTGCACTCCCGCCTGGTGACAGCGTGAGACTCCATCTCAAAACAAAAAAAGAAGTGGTCAGCACCCCTTAACGGGGCCCAGCCAAGCAGGGACGCAGTGTGGTGGTGGCTGAGGAAGCCCAAATGGCAGCCACTCAGGGTGACCCTGGGGGAAGTTTTATTTTTACATTTCAGAAACTGAGATGTAATTCACCATCTTGAATGATACATGTCAGGAGGTTTGCCTAGGTTCGCTGTTTACAACCACCACCACGACCTACCCCAGAACTCGCCCATCATCTCAGAAAGAACCCCTCAGCCCCCCAGATGCCGTGGGGGTGGGAGAATGGGTGGCTGCAGCCCCGCTGGTAGCAGCGGGAGGGTACAGGACAGGCAGGAGGGCTCAGGGCCTGGGTGACAGATGGCTACAGCCAAGAGGACACCCCAAGGGCAGGGGGTGTGGACGGGCAGGTGCAGCAGGGGTTTGGACAGGGGAGCACAGGGAGAAGTGTTCCCAGGCCCTAAGGGAGGGGGCTCCCTCCATCACGGAGCAAAACTGCCTTCTCAGACCAGGGCTCCCCTCTGTTGCCTCCCTCCCACCCAGGTCAGAAGGGGACCAAGCGTGTGTGGTGGCAGGAGTGGGGGTGAGGATGTCCAAAGGCACCTGTTCCAAGAGTCCTCCTATTCCCAAGCAGGTACCAGCCTCACTTCCACAGCCCCCACCCCCTTGTTGTGGGGGTCAAGTCCCCGTGACTGAGGCCAGAGCAGCTCCCCAGAGGCTGGGGCTGGGGCTGGGCCTGGGGCTCCAGAAGCTCTGCTGCTTCCGGGTCAAGAGCCCTGCCCACCCTTACAAGGCTCAGCGGGGGCACAGCTGCACATTCACACCCCCGACTCCAGCTGACCCGCAGCCTGCAGGGAGGAGACCCCGTGCCGCTCACACGGCTGTGGACTTGTACACAGGTCAGTGTGCAGCTCACCCTCCCCAAGCCCCTGACACAGGCCTAGGGAAGCTCTCCACCCCCAAAGCCAAACACAGCACCAACCAGTGTCCAGCAAAGGCCAAGGTCTCCAGCAGGGCAGGCCACAGAGGTGGCCCTGGATTCTATGGTATCACAGCACAGTGGCCGCTGGGGCAGGTTCCGGCAGGACAGACACACGTCCACCCACCAGCAGCACCGTGCGTCCAGGCATCCACACATCACAGCAGCTGCGCAAGCTCGCACCTGGGCTCATGGGGACAGATGCTGCCGTCTGAGGTGGTGAGGTGCAATTGGGCACCTTCTGTTTGCAAAAGCCCCACTTGGGAGGCACCTGCAGCCCAGGGCATGACAGAAGCAGGGGTGAGATGCCCTTTCCAGGAGAACCGCAGCCCATCAGCTCCCAGCAACCTCCCTGACTTCTGTTCAGAACTGGCCTTGGTTCCAGGGGCAGAAACAGCCTCATCTCCCCTTCACTGCGTCCGGAGTGGGCACATACACATTCACCAAAGAAAATTGCTGCTTACAGGGGGTGCCCAGAGTCGTCAGGCAGCCAAAGTGGCCTCCGTGGTGTGACCGGGAGGCGGAGGCCCCACAGGCATCCCCATGTGGAAACAGAGCTTGGCTCTCCAAAAGGTGCTCCCTTGGGGTGGGGCAGCTGCCCCGTCCCCAGGGCACAGTCCTGTTGCCTCCTGCAGAAACGCTATCTGGGCCTCTTTAACGTGGATTCCTGGCTTGTGTGCAGCCTGCAAAACTGGACAGGGCAGCCCCATGGCAGACACTCAGTCCAGCCAGATCGGCCATGCCCCAGAGCAGCCCGGAGGCACAGTCACATTCTGCCCAGCAATGAACTGCTCAAGGCAAGGCCCCCACCTCATCACGCTCCCACCCACCGCAACCTGGCCCAGGTAGGGAGTGAGGCTGACGGCTGCTGTCCCTGAGGCCTGACCCGCCCCCAGGCCCCCAGATGGACCAGCCACTCACTGCCCACACCCCGAGAACTCCACCACCCCAAGTCGGCTGGGCCAACCCCTGGGACTGGGCACTGTGCCGGCGGGATACTAGATCCACCCGAGGAAGGGAAACGCTGGCTGCGGGGCAGGGCACCATGCCCCTCACCTCGGGGGCAGGGGAGCGGGACAGGAGAACAGGCCTCCTCCTATCTGTGGGTTCGCGCTGCACACTGGCGGTCTAGGTGCTTTTCTGTACGTATTTAGATTTTGAGAAAAAGTTCACTTAAAGTTTTTGGGGGGAAACACTAAAAACCAAGGAAAGGATCTTTCTTTCAAAAAAAATTCCGTGCAATCTCCATGGCTCTTCGGTTTCAGTTGTTACCGCTTCACTGAGCTAGGATTCCGTCCCGCGTAACTCACCCACCCAGCGCACGGCCCCCCGGTTCCAGCACGTTCCGAGTTGTGCGACCATCACCACAATCCATTTTAGAGCATTTCCGTCACCCCAAAAGGAACCCGTAGCCCATGAGCAGCCACTGCCCTCTCCCCCAGGCCCCGCACGCACTGGCTTTCGTCTCTATGGAGGGGCCTGTTCCGGAGACTTCACATCAAGGGAATCCCACCGCGTGGCCTCTCGTCTGGCATCTCTCACTGGGAGCCGCGTTTTCACGGCTCATCCACGTGGCAGCACCTAAGAGAATCTCTCCTTTCTGAGGCTAAGTGACAGTTCATCGTGTACCTCTGTTCACCCACTCCTTACTGGTTTGCCCTCAGCTGATGGCATACAGGCCGGGCCCGCCTTGTGGCTGCTGTGAACAGTACTGTGCCCACCACTCTTTTTTTTTTTTTTTTTTGAGACAGGATCTCACTCTGTTGCCCAGGCTGGGCTGGGTGCAATCACAGCTCGCTGCAGCCTCAACCTCTTGGGTTCAAGCGATCCTCCCACCTCAGCCTCCTGAGGAGCTGGGACTAAAGGCATGTGCCACCAGGCCCGGCTAGCGTTTTTTTTTTTTTTTTTTTTTTCAGTAGAGACAGGGTCTCGCTATGGTGCCCAGGCTGGTTTCAAATTCCTGGGCTGAAGCGATCCTCCCGTCTCGGCCGCCCACAGTGCTGGGATTACACATTACGAGTCACTGCGCCTGCCTCACCACTCTTCTTCGTGGGATGCCCTCCTGTGCACCCGGCCCAAACCCGGGGTGACCCCATCTAGATTCCAGGAGCTATGAGTGGAGGAAATGTGGGCATCTGTGCTCTGGAGCTGAAAAAGGAAATAAAACCAAGACACCAAGAGCCGCCACCCCATCGAGGCAGAGGCTGCTGAGAGCTCATGATCCGGGCTCCTGCTGCCCAGGGGAAAAGTTGGGGCCAATGGCCAGGTGGGCTCTGGGTCCTCCCTGGGGACCGGACAGACAGCGGGGAGGTGGGAGCAGGAGCCCCACCATGTGGCAAGCCTCAGGGATCTGAGAGACTTCTCTGCACCCCAACTCTACAAATGGGGAGAACCTTGCAGCCCATGCGATAAGGGGGTGCAGAGAGACCCCACACTGCCCCATCCCTCTGAACCCCACTTCCCAGAGAGACCCCTCGCCATGACCACGGCAGCCTCCACTCCAGAGTCTCTGAATGAGCCTTGTTTCTAAGCACCAGTGGGTGATGAAGTGAGAGGGGTACGTGAGGGGCAGGGAGCTTCTCTGGGGAAGGGTCTTGCCTGGGACCAGGGGAGGCCACTGACACTCAGTGGCCTAATCCCTGCTGGGGGGTGCTACTCACCAGACCAGCCAGCTCAGCCTCGATCGATGCCCCCACAACGCCAGGCCCATTAGCGAGGCTGGCGCCTGGCCCTCGAACCCTCATTCTCACCACGTGGCTGGAGCAGGAAGGTCTGTGATTGCTGTAATTAACTGGCGGTATTCAGCCAGGAGTTAGTCAATGAAACGGATCCGGATTGGAGATGACAAGAGGCAGCCCGCGTCCGCGTCACCTCTGCTGTCTAACCTCGAAGATTAGTGCTGAGGCCCACGGGCAGATGTAATTAACAGCTGACACCCCAAAGTCAGCCGGTGAGTGGATTGAGGGCAGAAACAGGACTGCAGCACCACAGCAGCACCTGTCAGCCACCCAGGCTCAGGCCCACCCCAACAGGCAAAAACCACCAGCACCCCCTGAAGAGTCATCAGTCTTTAAGAGGCGCCTGGGGGCCAGGCCCCAGGACCACTCTCCGGGCACTGGAGACCCAGACAGGCGTGGCCTCATGGCGGTCAGGCCCCAAAGCCACAGGCCCTGGCCAGGCCAGCAGCGAGCATAGAAGGAAAGGGGAGGGGAGGGCAGGGCACTCTGAGGGGTAAAGACTCCTCTGCTGAGCTCGGGCACAGGCATTCCCCGGCCGCCATCCTGCATGGCCCTGACCCACCCCAGAGCCCGGCCCCACTGCAACCACTCAGGGGAACGGCGGAGAGAACAGAACGGTGACTAACGGACGTGCTTCCCTAAATAGAGTCCCTGGAACGTCTCTGTGAGATGCCCACTCCCCCAGCCAGGGCTGCCCACAGCTTAGCAGGGCCAGAGCCCCAGGGGGCAGCTCCGGTGTCCACAGCCCAGGCCTAGCCCATGCCTACCCCATGCCGCCGATGGAGACGCAGACGAGGAGCAGTCTGAACAGGCAGGTGAGTGACAGACCCGTCACAGCCCCTCGGAAGGAGGGTCCCCAGCTGCAATTTGCCCCCTGCTTTCAACCATGCAGGGAGAGGTGCCGGCCAGGGTGGGAACCCAGGGGACCCTGTGTGTCTTCCTGTCACCTGTTCTGTCCCCAAGTCAGTGTTTACAAGTTTCTTTTCAATTACAAAATATTTTTAGAGACAGGGGCTCTCTCTGTTGCCCAGGCTGGAGTGCAGTGGCACAATCATGACTCGCTGCAGCCTCCACATCCAGGGCTCAAGTGATCCTCCCACCTCAGCCTCCGAGTAACTGGGACTACAGGTCTGCAGTATCACACTCAGCTCCCAGCTCAACCTTGAAACAGCTCTGGGCAGAGTCCACTCAGCAGGAGCCTCAGTGTGCCACGTGCCATGACTCTGGAGTAGCCACGCCAACGGTGATGCGGCTGGGCCCTCGGCCGGTGTGAGCTGGAACAGCTGGAGGGAGGGCGGGGCAGGTCCACAGAACCTGTGTCTGCCTGGGCTGCTCCTCCACTCTCTGCCCTCACCTACCGAGCTGTTTCCATCCAAAACCTGGGAACCCAGCCCCGGTGGACTCGTGGTGACATGGATGTGGAAAGGAGCCTGGCCAGAGGAGGTCCAGTCCCTTTGCCCGGGCGGCCCAGAAGGCCCATGGGAGCCACAGGAAGCCACCAGCCAGTGAGTAGGCAAGTGGGACAGGAGCCGAGTCACCCCAGCCGCTTTCCTTGAAATCTGGCCAGCTGAACAGGAATAGCAGACCCCAGAGGAAAGAGCCAGTCAGCTCCCCGCCCACCGGGAATCACGCGGGTCTGGGAGGTGAAGTCCCCATCGCACAGGTGACGAGAACAGGCTGGGAAACCTTCTGGAGTCACTGCAGCCCTGGCACGCGGGACAGCAGGCACACCACAGCGCAGGGCTGAAGTCATACCATGACCCCCTGAGTCCCAGGCAGACGTGGGAGACGAAGTAGTAGCAGCCACCCTACGTGGCTCCCAGCACGGGGCTCTCCCAACCTGCGGCCTGCGTCCACCCACGAGGCCCCACCTCACAGCTGCAAAGGGTGGGGGGCTGTCAGCCAGTGGCGGGCTCCCATACCCACTGCCGGTCATCAAACCCAAACTGACAACGGGAGGTGTGGGTTTCTAGCTTGAAATGCATTTTGCTGGGGCCGATTATTTGCCGAACAGCGTGAGCTGAGATGCTGGACCCTGGGAGCCAGATAGGGCCGGGAGAGTCTGCGTGAGGCCACAGAAGCTGAGACGGGTACCCCGAGGGAGGTGGGGCATTAGGACGAGGAGGAAGAAAGAGGCACAGTGGTTGCAGGGAGGCAGAGGGTGCATCGGGGAAACTGGAAAAAAATCACCCTTATATCCAAGTGGCTAGGGGAAGCCTTGCCTCCATTATCCCAGGACAGGCCCCCACTGGCTGACATGCCAAGTACTGGGCCCCTCCACCATGCCCAGGGCTCCCCACTGTGCAATGCGGAGAAGGGGTCAGGATAGGTGATGGCGTCCTCTCCACCGGCCTTGCTCCCCTCCACCCCCTGCCCCCCGGGCCAGGAGGACGGAGGGGCACCCTGAGGACGCCGCGGTGCTCACACCTGTGCTGGAGACAGACGGGCTCCAGACGCCTGCAGAGCCACCGCCGCCGCAGACTGACACCCACGCGAGGCGCGCCTGCCAGGCGGGATCCTTCCTCCGTGTTTGTTTTGCTGTTTTCTTTGAGAGGCAGATTTCCCAGGCAGTGGCAGAAAGGGGGAGCCCCTCCCCCGCCCAGGCCGGCTCCACGGCGGAATCACTCCCACGGCAAATCATGAGGAAGGCTCCATGGTCCCGGCTCACTCAGGCGGGATCTTGGCTTCAGGTGGCACCAGGGACCAGACAGTAACCAGATCTGCCTCCCCTCTCGCCTGCAAAGCCAGTGACAAGACGAGGCAGGCAGCCAGCAGACACCACCAGGGGAAGGCGGCACAGGGCCCCGCAGGCCTTGATGACAAGAGAGCAGTTCCAGCCCCACGGCCACCACCCTCAGCCCCGTCCCTGTGGCCCAAGCTGGGCTGTGGGTGGCTGGGCCACTCCTGCCGCAGGTAACACAGCGGCCAACACTGCTTGTGTTGCTTGGAGAGGCCTCTGGCAGCTTCCAGGGCAGGTACTATGAGCCCCCCGGCTGGTGTTAAGGGAGCAAAGTGTGGGCAGGGAAGCCATGAGTCCTGGCCACTGGGCTGGCGACAAGAAGTGGGGTGGGAACGGGCTCAGACTCTTGTGCGTCCAACCCCAGCTCTCTGCACTATGGGTGGTGCTGGGGTGAGGTGGAGCTTCCTCTCCAGCCAGGAACACCTGCTCAGAACTGGCCTCCAGATGGCAGCTCTCCCAGCCCACCTGGGAAGGCTCTGGTGCTACCCTGTTCCCAGAGCACTGGCCTCCCAGAGCAAAGGCCCACAGCATGATCGCCCCCAACTGTTTCCCAGGGAGGAGGTGCCCGGTCCCAGGTGCTGCCTGTGCCTCCTGGAGCAGCTGAGGACATGCGAGGCTCCCTGCACCTCCGCACTCCCCCCCACCCGCCGCCTTGGCAGACGGGCACTGCGTCCCCGCGGGAGGCTGCTGCCTGCTGCGTACGGCAAGCAGATGCCACACAGCTTGTGAGGGCGCCTGGCAGCAGCCCTGGCTTCGTCACACAGCAGTGGGGGCGGCAGTGGAGGCTCTACGACCTGCCCTCTGCAGGGGCCAGAGGGGAAGGGCCAGAGACACCGGGCAGCCCCCAGCCTGGACAGCTCCAGGGCAGGCCCAACAGCTGTCAGACCCCAGGCCCGGCTCAGGGCTGCCTTCAGGGTGTGGAGCTGGGGAGCCTGAAGCACAAGGCCTGGCTCCAGGCACAGGCGTTCCTCGGGCACCCTCGGGGCAAACACCTCTTCTTCAGTCAGTCAACAAGCACCTCCAAAGACAGGGATGATATGGGGATCCTGACACACCCGCAAGGCAGGCTCCTGGTGCCCAGGAGGCTCACAGGGGGGTCAAAATCTGTCCAGGGCAGGGGGTGGGACACAGGGCTGGGACCCACCCCTCAGTCTTGGGACTCCTAGGTTGGGGTTTCAGATGCCTATGGGGGTGGTGGGGTCTCTCTGTGCAGAAGAGGTCCTGGCAGGAGAGGCAGGGAGGGAGGTGGTGGCCAGGCCATCACTCTGAGGAGGCGGGGGAGGTCTCTGCTTGTACCCAAGGACCCGGTGCCACCCGAGAAGCCTGGGCTATGGCAGGAGCTGGTCCACCTGCATTGGAGGGAGGGCTGGGCGGCCCCGGGGATATCCCTTTGGTGGCTGGGACAATGTGGGAGGAACAAAGAGATCAACAGCCACCAGGGCAGAACAGGGTCAGGGACGCCTGGGCTCAGACTAGAGCCTGGGTCGGTCACTGGGAAGGGGCCGGGGGTGCAACCCAAGGTTTGGGATCACACCCAAACCTGCAACCCAAGGCTCCTTCCAGAATGCGCTACATGGGGCTTGGGCACTCCAAGCCCCACTTTCTCCCAGAAAGTCAAGACAAACAGGCAGCCACTTGGCCCTGCCTGCACCCTGCACCGCCAGGAGAAGAGGAAGCCACTGCAGGCTCCCAGCCCAGAGCCATTGACGGGGGGAAGCCATGGTGGACCCATACCTTCCCACCCCACCGGGGAAGCACACGCCCTCACCGGGCAGATGATAGGGGTCACCGGGGTAGGAAGGAGAGTGGGCGGAAGGGGTGGCAGTGGGTGGAGGGGTGTGGGAGGGCACATAGGAGGTGAGGGTGGCAGGAATGGGGAAGGTGAAAGGAGGCAGCACCAGGGCGGGGAGCAGGGAAGGCAGCCAGGGTGGAGGCCTGCTGCACTGACACTCATGCCACCATGCCCGGCTGCGGCTCATTCTCACCGAGGCCCCACAATTCATGAGGTAAGAGACCTGCTCCTCACTCAAGAAACAGCGGAAGCTCAGAGAGGCGAAGCGGCCTGCCCAGATCACACAGCAAGGAAGGAAGGTGGGGGTGTGCATCGGCGATTCCCAAGCATCCGCCCTCGCCCAAGGAGCCCCGGGTGAGTAGGTTAAACGGTCAGGCTGGCCCCGGGGATGGGTGTCTGGCCCCGTGCTGGTGGGCGGGTGACTGAGCTTTGAAGATGAACACACATCTCAGCCTCCAGAAAAATAAATCCCAGCGAGGGCCTCCTTTTCCTCTCCTTCCTAGCCCTTCTCCAGGGGCGGCGCACGCCACGGCTTCGTCTGAATTGAATTTTTAAACTGCACCCTTGAGACACAATGAGAGGACACGTGGAGGCAATGCCCCGCTTCCACCCTGCCCCCTCTGCCCAGGACGTGCCGTCGCCAGGAGGCAGCCCTGGCTGTGGGCCTGTGAGTTGGCCAGCTCAGCCGCCAGCCCACCAGGGCTTGGTGCTCTCTGGGGCACCTGGCAGGCACCAGAGGGAGCCCGCCCCCTGGGAGGTGCGGCTTTCACAGAGGCCCAGTCTCCCTTTCTGCGGGGAGGAGGCTATACCTGCGTGGCAGGGGGCTACGTTGTCTCAGGCACGAGTTGGGGGCTGTAATTCCCCACGCCACTTACAATGTGAGACCCAGGCAAGCCGGAGCATCAGTTCTCATCCACCAGAGGCGAAGGCTGTGTGAGCAGCACAGCGAGCCCGCCGGGGCACAGCAGGCGCTCGATACACAGCTACTGCCACGATGAAGGCGGGGAGGCCCTCGCTGGTCCACCTCCAGGATGGAGCAGAAAGGTAGCTGCGGGTTCGTGGCCCCAGCCAGCTCCCCCCACCCGGGTCGTCCCACCACGGGAGTCAGAAAGGGCTGTCACGCCACAGACGGCGCACGGGGACCAGGAGATGTCATACTCAGAGGAGTCCAGACACACGCCGCGCCAGCCCCTGCATACGAAATGCCCACAGGCACATCTACAGAGGCAGAAAGCAGACAGCAGCCACCAAGGGCTGGGGGAGGACGTGGGGGCTGACGGCAAATGCAACTGGGGTTCTCTCAGGGATGACCCACTGTTCTAGAATTAGATAGTCACACAACTGTGTGGAAAATCACTAAATCACGCACTTCTACAGGATGAATTTTATGGCATGTGAATTATAACTAAAAAAATTTTGATTAAAAAATCCAGACCCCCCCCCACTGCCAAGCCTGCCGGAGTTCCCCCTGCTGCCCTCTGGTGCAGGTGGGGAGGTAGCACAGGGAAGTTGGGGGGCCCACATGTCCCCACTGTCACCCAGGATTCCACAACCCACAGGGAGGCAGGGTCAGCGCGCTGACGGCCAGGCAGAGACTCTTGTGCACCAAACGCCAGCTCCCTGCACCAGGGGCAGTGGTGCTAGGGGTGAGAGGGGCTTCCCCTCCAGCAGGGACCACCAGGACCACCTGCTCAGAACTGTCCTAACGGCAGCTCTCCCAGCCCACCTGGGAAGGCCCGGCAGCAGCAGGACACGGGCACGACCCCACCCGCTGTGGCTGCCGTCTTGCGACTTGACCTTTCTGAACCTCGGCCTTCTCATCTGTCCGAAGGGCCTGGGAGGGCTGCCGGCCAGTTCCACAGACGGGGAAAGGTGAGGTCAGGGTCGGTGTGACTCCATGAGAATGGGGACCAGGTGCACTGAGTGGCTGAGGTCACGAGAACGAGTCACCCAGTCCCTCCTCATCCAGACCAAGGCCTGACCGGTGATGACCAGATGGAGACTCATCAAAACGGGAGTGGGGACAAGGGCCCAGGCCCACCTGAGGGCGTCACAAAACCCGAACACTGCTCCACAAACCTTGGCGTTCCCAGCTCAATGGGGGTGACTTGGGTGAGTGAACCAGTGGGCACATAGCTCAGGCAGTGGCACTGCTCGCCTGCTGTCCTGACCCTCTGCCACCCAGTTCCCAGGCATTCATCCAGGGGCATCTTTCCTGGGGGGCAACCACCCTGGGGGACCCTTCCCAGTGCCCAGGTCGCAGCTGGGAGGGAGGAGGCCCCGAGGCCATGGTGTCTGGGCCTCCTGCCATGGGCGCCCAGCGGCACACTTTGTTCCTGGCCAGTGGGGACCAGCAGCCTCTGGCACTCAGGCCGCCCGCTGGCCAAGCCACCAAGCCAAGTGCTGGGGACAGCTTGGGGCAGCGGAGAGGAAGCGACGGCCCTATGAGGCAGGCTCCTGCTGTGACGCCCACGGCCGCTGCCAGGCCCAGGGAGGGAAGGCGAGTCTGAACACCTCTCCACCACCTTCCTTGGCGAAGAGGGAAACCTGCCCTTTCCCGAGCACGTCCTCTGCAGCGTTACCTGGGGTGGAGCCCAGAGGCCCCAAAGCAGACACAGCTGCTGGATGAAGGCAGGAGGCAGGGGTCACCCAGCCCAGGCAGCACCAGCGCCAGCCACTTGTCGCCCGTGGCCTCAGAAATCCCTCACCAGCCCTGGTTCTCCTGTCCCCAAACGCTGGGGAAAAAAGACAACTGCAGCAGGAGGAGCCGGGCCAGCTCTGCCCTCGCTTCTCTCTGCCCCTCTCAGGACAGCCCAGGTCTCGACTCCAGGCTCAGCTTCCTCCCGGGGTCTGTCCCCAGTCGCCTCGTTCAGCACCCCAGAGAGTCCAGGATGCCTGGGGGGCCACCAGGCAGGCAGTCTGCTTCTCCCGAGCCATCGGCCTGCAGCTGCCTAGCCTCTATACACAGGTGGGGCCCATGCAACCTGGCCCGCTCGGGCGTGGCCAGGCAGTCCCCTGCTGAGGGCGTGGAGGGTTTTCTGGTGGTCCTGCCTGTGCCTGGTTTGCCAGGAAGAGCCAGGAGGCAAGGAACTGCCCCCTGGTGGTACAGAAACCAGACCCCAGTGGGCCTCCCTCCTGGGCCAGTGTCCCCCATCCATCAGCGCCAGCTGTGTCCTCTCGCACTCCCCCACTCTCCAATGAGCAGTAGCAGAAAGGACCCAGGAAGGAGACATTCAGAAATGAGAAGACTCCCCAGCCCGCCCTGGTCAGGGCAGGTGTCCCCTCTGCCAAGCTGGACCCCGGATAATACAAAGACGGACACAGCTCCTGCATGTGTTGCTCTGTGGCCACCCTGGAGGGCCCTGGAACCCGGGATCCTAACCCGTGGGCCTTTGAGGTGAATGAAGCAGATGCCATTGGGGTCCCTGTTTCCTCAGCTCCCCTGCCTGGGAGCAGTGAGTCCAGAGGGTGTCCGAGGCCGGAATCCACAGGGCCAAGGCCCCCATCAGCTCCAGCCGCCCAGTGCGCCTCCCCATTCGTGCCAGCAGCAGCCCCAGCATGGGCAGCCAATGGTCATCGCAGGCCCCAAGAAGTGCCCCAAAGCCAGAGCCAAAGGGGGCCTCTTTAGAGGTTCACTGCACAGACAGGAGAAATGAAGCTCAGAGAGTCAGTACGTTCCCAGGGTCACACAGCAGGTCCTGCCCAGGTGATACGAGAAGCCAAGGCTCCACACCCCCAGGGGCGCTTGTCTACGCTCCCCCCAGTCTCTGCCTCAGGGAGTTAAGCAGTGGTGGCGTCAGCTGTGCCAGAGACCCCCCACTCCAGACCAGTGTGTTTCCAGGGACACCATGTTCTCTGCCACGTCTGGAGGGGGTGGTCGAAGCCTGGGCAAGGGGCCACTCAAGAGAGCACTAGGGCCTAGCTCTCCCTCTGCAGCCTGGTCCAGGGCACCCACCCTCCTCCCAACCAAGTCACAGAGCTGGCAGGAGGACCTCGCTATGGCCAGACATCCCTACAGTGACTCCGGGGGCGAGGAAGGACAGAGGCAGGAGAGACAGAAGCACAGAGGCAAAGCCGAGGTGCTGGGGCGGGCGGGCTGGCCCAGGGTCTGCTCAGACAGTACTGCCTGCTCCACGCAGAGCACACGGCGCGGGAAAAACGAGACCGGCTGTGCGCGTGCATGCCGCGGGCGGGAGGCTGAGTCCCGGCCTCGGGAGCCACTGCTCCCCCCACGTGCAGCCTGGCGGGCCCCCTTACCTCTGGGCTCCTCCGCCTGTTTGGCGAGCTTGCGCAGCGCAGCGGCAAAGCTGGAGGATGGCGCGGCCTGGGCCGACAGCGCGCTGCTGGTGGCGGGGCTGCCGCTGGGCACCAGGGCGCCATTGAGCGGCGAGGGGGTGAGGGGGTTGACGGTGGCGGTGGTCCTGGTCGCGGTGGAAAGCATCCCTAGCGAAGGGGACTTGGGCTCATGGCTCATGCCTGAAACAGGAAAAGAAGAACCAGAGGTCACCCAGAGAGCAGGAGCGCCCAGCACCAGAGCAGGGTTGGCAGGGCTTGGCGGGGCGCCGTGCCGGTGTCAGCAGCAGCATGCAGGGAGCAGGGGCAGCCCCGGGGGCTCCAGCAGGACAAGCAAGAACAGGACAGAGCCAGCGCTGCGGAGAGAACAGACCCCGTCCCCAGAGTCCAGCTGGAACCTGGCACAGACCCAAGGAGCCCCCAGGACCCTAGATGCTGACTGGCTTGGGCCAGCACTGTCCCTCTACCTCCGGGCTGGGCAGGCCGTGCAGGATCCCGCGCATCACCCAACAGGCCCCTGACCATCGAAGGGTGTGGGGAAGGAGACTGAGGCCCAGGGTGAGGAGGCGTTCAGCCCGCATCCTCAGGATAGAAACACGCTGGCGGACAGGCCCAGGGATGACGGGAACCAAGACAACTGCTGCGGCCACCAACGCGACAAGCACACGATGCCAGGCACGCAGGGCAATGCCCTCCGGAGGCTGGCACGAGTTCTGCCCCACATTACAGAAAAGGAAACTAAGGCCCCAACCCAGCCCAGTCCACACGGGCACTCAGCACAGACCCCCAGCCTCCCTGCCACTCAGGGACCCCGTGCGTCTCTGTCTGAGAGGGGTCCCAGAGATGGGGCCACACAGGCAGGCTGACGGGGAGTGGTGGAGAAGAACACGGCTGCCCCACAGACCCCACTGTGGCCCTTTACTGGGCAGAGTCTGCCCTGAGATGCTAAAAACAGAGAACTGCAAATCCAAACTGCGGTACAGCGTGGAACCCTCCCTTTCCTCCCAGGGCCAAGTTCAGGCCCACCTGGCCCAGCAACAGCTGACCTGGCCCTCCCGGCCAGTGGCGGTAGCTGCAGCAGCGGCAGCAGCAGTAGGTCTGAGCCCAGGTGCAGCCATCTGGTGACATTAGAGCCACTGGGGAAAGGACATGGCCACCTCCAAACAAGCCCTCAGTCCTCCCACCCCGTGTGTCCAACCAATAAAAGCCCAACTTGGTCAAAATGTTTTTCACCAACATCCCCTCCCTCCCGAGACGCCCCCACCCCTACATCACCCACAGGCCAGGGTCGTGGCTTCCTCCCTGTGGACGCATCTTGGTTGGGGGGGGATGCTGGCGTCACAGAGATCATCTGGGGGGCAACACATAACACAAGAAGGGCGGACTGTGCACTTCCTATGGGGTAAGGGCAAGGGGGTCCCAGGGTCCCCCCCGGGGCTGTGGGCCCACCGCCCTCACCAAAGAGGCTGCCCTGGCCTCCAGAGCCCAGCCCACCTCTGCCAGATTCTAAGTCACATTGACAAGTCTGATTGGAACCTGTCCCTATGGGCGGCAGGCTCGGAGGCCGTGTGGAGAGGACCCCCTCGAGACCTCCTTTGGTCACCTGCTATCCCCAGAACTTGCCACCAAAGGCCATGGGCCCTGGGCGTGTATTCAGGGAGCAAAGTCCTCCCTCTCCTGACAGAGGGGATGTAGGGAGAAAATAACTCTTTGGGGGTACTGAGGGAAGGGCCGGGGGCACTGCCGGTGAGGAGGGCTGCAAATGGGACAACGGTGAGGCGAGAGCGAGTTTAGGGGACATCATTTGTTCTCTCCAGTGAGAGCTCACACCTCGGGAACAAAGGACCCCTAAGAGCCCCACGCCCATGGCAGGCGAGCCAGCCCCCAGCTGCCAGCAGTCACGTGGTGCCGTGGCCGTGCCGCACAGCAGTGGGCCCCACCTAGCTTGGGTCTTTCTGGAGGGGCTGGGGGTTGAGGGGGGACCTGCACCCCCACCCTGCCTTTCCAAGGCCGCTTCAACCTGGCACAGACATCCAGGCGCGCGGGAGGGCGGGGGCCTTCGCCTGGCAGCCTGACTTCCAGAAAATGCGGGCAGCCAACAAGGGCCCCTCCTCAGTCAGCCTGAACCCTGCCAGCTGCTCTCCGCTCAGCACTGCCGGCCGCACTGCCCCCAAGGCTGGCCTGGTCTCTGCCTGTCCCCCGCACCGGGCTGCCATCAGTGCCGCTCCCTGTGGGTCTGGTGGGGGCAAGGAAAGCACGCATGTGGCACAGACCCACGCTCTGCTGCTTCTGGCTGAACTTGCTTGGGGCAAGTTACTTTGCTTCTCAGGGCCTCAGTTTCTTCATCTACCCAACGGGGTAACAGCACAGCAAAGCCGACCTCATAAGGTCACTCCCCTGAGCGTAATGGGGTAACTGACACGAGGGGCTTCAGAGCCTTTGGGGGGCCCCACGGCCATTAATAGACAGCATGCCAGCGAGCAAGGACAGATGCCAGTCCCAGCAGGCAGGAGGTCCAGCCACGGTCACACAGGTGTCTCAGCAAATGGCACCCATTGGCTCTGGGTCTGTACTGCCCACCCCACCGGAGCCACAGTGGGGAGGGCACGTGGTGTCAAGCTGGTGGGCACCCTGCCCAAGAGCCCCCTGCCCTGGGCCCACGAACTCGCACACCTTTGGCAGAGGGCCACCCCGTGACCCCAACAGGCCAATGGCTGGGGAAAGGTGACACACAGGACACTAGGGCAGGGGGGAGACCAGCGCTCTTGTCCTGCTGCCTGCAGGGGACACTGGAGGACGTGGCCCACATGGGGGCTGCCATGGGCAGTCCAGAGGACCTCTGGGTCCTACCTGTCACCAAAGCACCCTCACCACCACACTGAGTAGGCTGCGGGGTTTTTAGGAGGGAATATCTAGAAAGACAAAGTGGCACAGGACAGAGCCCCACCCTCACAGGGACCCACGAGGACATCAACGACCAGGTCCTCGTGATCCCAACGAGGCGCTCAGGAGGGTGGTGCTAGGAGGGCTGCCTGGAAGACAGGAGCAGGGCCCCGAGGAACGCAAAGACCACCCCCCATGGGATAGCGCAGCAGCTCTCAGAAGTCACACAGACCAGTCGGGCACCTCTCAAGACAGCCTCACAATGAGCCCAGAAGCCACAGCAGGTGAGCCATCACCCACCACCCAGCCTGTGTCCCACCCCTCACAGCCATCGCCCAAGCCCAAGAGGCCTAGTGTACAGATGGGGAAACTGAGGCCAGATGACCGAAGTTTGTTCCAAGGTCAAGTAGTTGAGCAGCATGTCCAGGACTTGAACCCGGCTTCCTGGGCCCCCACTGCTCAGTACCAGCACCTGTCCCGTCCATGGCCCAACCACGGCACCCGATCAGAAGGTGTGAATGGTCACGTGTGTGCACCACACACAGCTAAGATATGTTGAACTGTAATGGTTAAAAACATTCATCCTGGGCGTGACGGGCACACCTGTAATCCCAACTAAGTAGGAAGGTGAGGTGGGAGGACTGCGTGAGGCCAGGAGTTCAAAATCAGCCTGGGCAACATAGAGAGACCCTGTCTCTCTAAGTTACCCTGAAACTACAGGTGGGTACCTGTAACTCCCAGCTGTTTGGGAGGATTATTTGAGCCCAGGAGTTGGAGCTACAGTGAGCTATGATCACACCGTGATACTCTAGCCTGGGTAACAGAACCCTGTCTCTCAAAAAATAAAAAGAATGTCTACAAAGTCTTCATCAATCATCCCTTCAAGAGGTAGAGACTAATTTCCTTCCCCGATGAACTGAGTATAATGGGAGCAATAGTCTGCAGCTGCCAAGGCAAGATCGCCTCCTTCTTGGCCCTCTTGGGTCACTCCAGTGGAGGGGGGTCAGCCGCCGTGTCATGAGGATGCTCAAGCAGGTTGTGGAGAAACCCATATTTCAAGGAACCAAGGCCTCCAGCCAACAGCCACATGAGAAGCTACCTTGGCAGTGAATCCTCCAGCCCCAGGCTGGTCTTCTGATGAGACCGCAGCCCCAGCCAACATCTCAAGTAGGCTCGTCATAGACCCTGAGCCAGAACCACCCAGCTGAGCCATCCTCCAATTCCTGGCCCACAGAAACTGAGATAATAAGAGTTTTGTGTTTAAGCCACTGCGTTGCGGACAGTTGGTTACACAACGCTAGATAACTGATACGGTCAGTGTTGCCACACCCTCTGTTAATCAAGGCTGCCCTCTCAATCCATCAGAAAGCCAAGAAGTGAAACTATCTGCACACAGATACTCTGCATCTTCGCTCAGTCTCCAAAACATGTCCCTTTGATGCCAGAGACCAGCAGCATCCCCCATCCCCCTTTCCCACATTCCTCAGAGAGCCAGCCACTCTACCTCTTGGCCGCCCTATGAGAAAGCCGTGACTGGGCCTATTTCCCAGAGGGGTGAAGGCAGGCTTGGATCCCAGGGCCAATGCAGAGCAGGGCTGAGATGTCCTCAGCACAGTGCCCATGTGACACGCCGCCCAGGGCCCAGCTCCAGGGCTGCTCCAGGGCTGAGGAGGGGCTGATCTCCGGTGCAGGCTGGGTGGCCAGCTGTGCCCTGCAACCCACACCACACGCTGCCACAAAAGGGGGACATGGGGCACTGTATGGTCGTTTCACCTCAAGGTGACCCGTCCTGGAGGTCTGGGAGCAGATGCCAATTCTCTCTCCCGTGGCCTTCATGAGGCTGGCTGGCCGCCCGGGCAGACATGCTGTGACCAGCAGCCACAGGCGTGGGTTGGGGGCTAAACTAGGCTGTCCGTGTTGCTATAAAGAAATACCCGAGCCTGAGTAATTCATAAAGAAAAGAGGCGGCCGGGCGCGGTGGCTCAAGCCTGTAATCCCAGCACTTTGGGAGGCCGAGACGGGCGGATCACGAGGTCAGGGGATCGAGACCATCCTGGCTAACACGGTGAAACCCCGTCTCTACTAAAAAATACAAAAAACTAGCCGGGCGAGGTGGCGGGGGCCTGTAGTCCCAGCTACTCGGGAGGCTGAGGCAGGAGAATGGCGTAAACCCGGGAGGCGGAGCTTGCAGTGAGCTGAGATCCGGCCACTGCACTCCAGCCTGGGCGATAGAGCGAGACTCCGCCTCAAAAAAAAAAAAAAAAAAAAAAAAGGGCAGCCAGCACATCCGGGGGCAAGAGAGGGACCAAGAGTGGGGAGGTCCCAGACTTTTAAACACCCAGATCTCGCTAAGAGCGTGCTCGTCACTAAGGTGACGGTGATAACCCCTTCATGAGATCCACCCCCATGACCCCATCACTGCCACCAGGCCCTACCTCCAACACTGGAGGCCACATTTCCACGTGAGGTTTGGAGGGGACACACATGGTACACAGAGGCCACGGTGCGAGTCCCAGGCTGGACCCCAAATGGTGCGCACACCTTGAGGCTACTGGCAGTGTCTTCAGATGGCAACGAGAGGAGCTGTGTCTTTCATTTTCATCTTTTCTCTCTCTCTGTATGTTCTAATTCTTCTGCAGAGAGCCAGGCTTTTCAAACGTGGCCATTCAAAGGGATGGGAGCTCGACGGCACGAAGTTGGCACCGCCAACGAAAGTGTGGGGCCATCCAGCCCCAGGGCAGGGATGGAGGGAGCTGGGGTGTCCCTGCGGGAGTCCGAACCTAAGCCCTCACCCAGGGAGACCCTCTGCCCACTCCCTCCACGCCCAGGTCTGAGGCTACCTCAATGTCACTATCACTAGCCCACTGGCATCCTGACGGCCCAGCCTCTGACAAAGCCCAATGCCTGCTCCCTAGGCCCCATGGGCCCTGCAGCCTGAGGTACAGCCTCCCTGGGCCCCTGGGGGTCCCCTGCAGGCCGCATCCCTGCAATGCCTGCTCCCTAGGCCCCATGGGCCCTCCAGCCTGAGGTACAGCCTCCCTGGGTCCCTGGGGGTCCCCTGCAGGCAGCATCCCTGCCCCGGTGTCAGCTGCAGGCTCCCGAGGAGCTGTGAGCCTGGGAAGCGGCTCTGCTGATGTCAGGTCACTTAAAATAGAATTCCAAATGAGTGGCTTCATTAAAGGGAATCTAAAATTAGCGCTGCTCCTCAGTATGTGTGCACTGGGCGGGTGGGGCAGGGGCTGCAGCAGCTGGGGGCAGCTCCCTCGAGGCCAGGACAGGAGGCCAAGCACCGGGGAACCCAGAGATCCTTGGAGGGGTCTCCCTGGGCCTGCTGTAAGTGGACACAGCCTCCAGGGCCTCCCTGCCTCCCGCCCCTCCATCACAGGCCTGGTGGGATCACTTCAAGGCTGCTGCCCCCCAGGCCTCGGCACAAAACCCCCAGCCCTCCCCAGGGAGGCAGATGTGGGCCTCCTTCCACACAGGTGTTCTCTGGCTGAGGCCAGGGCAGGTGCCAAGGTGTCTGTGGCGGACCCAGGGGCAGCAGGGAGAGGGAGGCCCTGGGAAAGCACACGCCCCACTGCCCTCATTAGAGAGGTATTTATTAACTTCTGCGCTCCTGGACACTGACTGAATTCTTGTCTACATTATCAGCTCATGTAAATTCATTATCCTAACAGCTGGCAATAAGCTCCACCGGGTGAAGGCCTGTGATGGATGAGGGCCGGGGGGCCGGGGGCTGTCTCTGCATTGTACAAGCTCTCCTGACATGTACAGCTCAGCAGGCGAAAAAGAGCCAGGGGTCTAGGTGGACCAGGTCTGTGAGGCCCCCACACTCTTATTTACATCACATGCTGCTCTGGACACCCCTTCCTGCCACTGTCAGCTGCCACCTTGACCCCCATCCCCAGGAAAAAAAAACCTGCCATAGACAGACACCTAAAGGCACCTCGGGCCAGGGAACATACGCCTTCTTCATGTGAGCCTCAACTGTCTGCTCCCTGGACCCTTCCAGAAAGAACCCACCTGGTCTAGACAGTCTGCTTGGCAGAGCTGAGAACCTAGAGGCTTCTGCCAGAAACCAGAGGGCAGGAAACAGAGAATGAAGCAGCCGCCCACAGCACCGCAAAACCCTCAGGCCCCACCATGTCACAGACAGGAAAGGTCTAGGGAAGCAAAGATCACCAGCCCTGGGACAAGCCCCCCCCATAACAAAGCGCCGCTTCTTGAATCGATACTTTCTCCTACTCTCTGCCTAGGTTTCTGATATGCTCAGAAGCAGCACAATGCTTTAAAAAAAAAAAAGGCAAGAAGAAAAGGAAGCAAAGTCCCAATGGAGAGGGACAAGGTGGGCTGGCCCAGCGAGCTGGTCTTTTCCGGAACCCATCTCGTTCCTGGTTCTTCAGAACAGACCCCAAAACGGCTTGCCTGCTGTCCAAACGCTCCAACAGCAGCATTTAAAAGAGGGGGGGAAGGTCTCTCTACTCCATTAAATATGGTGTCCCATCCCTCGCTCCCCCTCCCCACGAGGGTGGAGGGGCTTATTAATCAGTGTGCCAGCCGCCCTCCCGGCCTCCCGCGGATCCCATAATTACTGCTTCCTTTCATCCCGGCTCTTCCCCGGCACCAGACCTCAGGCCTGCTCCCTCCGTGCTCTGTAATTACAAGCTAATAGCTGAGATGAATTTTCTGCTGGGCCCCGGTTCAAGCACCAATCCGCCCCTTCCCCCTGACAGCCCCCCGTGGGGTAATTACACCCCGTGAGGCTGGGCGCAGCAGGCCTTCACTTTCAGGCCCCGCACGCACAATCTGGACCTGGATTCTCTAATCACCCCTCTTGGTAATTTTTCATTACCACAGAAAGAAATGTTTGTGAACAAATAAAGGGCGTCCCCCAGCTCGGGGACCGGTGCCCGCCCCCGCGATCCCCGCTCCCCCAAAGGAACGAAGCTTCTGTGGCCCTAACGAGGCCAGGTCACCCTGCAACAGACCCCGGCAGCTGAGGCTGCACGGGCACCACGTGACCCCCAGGAGCCTGGGCGGCTTCATAATAAATTCATTATCATATCTGCCCTCCACGCGTTCCAAGCTCACTCGCACAAAGCCATTTTTCTTGGGGGTGGAGGCAAGGGAGGGGGCCGGGAGGCCCTGGGGGAGAGGTCTCCTTGCTCCAGATGCATGGGGGCAGCCGCTTGTGCCTTCATTTTTTTCTTTTTTCAACTAAGAACACCTCCCCCAGGCTGCCCTGGGTCCCCACACTGGACTTGCTTCCCAAGGTCTATGCCCCAGAAACCGGCCGGGGCCATCACTCATAGCTAGGGCAAGGGACAGCCCTTGCAAGTGGCCTGGATCCTGACCTGGAACCAGAAGGGCTGGGAAAACACAGGCAAGTGGGCGGGGGCAACCTGCACAGCCACAGGAGTCTCCACCCCAGGAGGAAAAAGCAACACAATGCCTGGCCCAGGTAGACCTGTCCTCTACCACGCTCACTGAGCCACGGGAGGAGTCCCCAGACACTGCCCGCCAGGGCCCAGTCAACCACGCAGAGCCATCCACAATGAGCCATCTCCCAAGCAATGCCTAGGGCCCCCAGCAGCCATCTTGAACCCCATAGGCTGCCTGAGCCCCACAACATCCTCGAAGCTGCAGTCCTGCCGTGAATGGGGGTGACTGGGAGGGGGCTGGTCACCCCAGTTTCTCCCCAGCCTTGTCTTGCCCACTGCCATGCTGGGAACACAAGAGTTCTTCTGCAGAACACGGGGTGCAGACCTCTCAGAAGGTGCCCACACAACGGCACTGGACAGTGCAAGGGACCAGGTAAACCCAGGGGTGTCACCGGGGGGGCAGGTCACCTGGAGGGGCTTCCCAGGTTGGACACCACACTACAGTTGTGAGGACAGTAGCGGGGCTCTGCACAGATGGCGCTGGAGGCTGGGGTTGCATCCTGGGGGCCCGTGGACAGCGGCCTCCTAAGAGCCGACAGTCCTGCGACTGAGGTTCACAGCCACAGACTGGTCCCGGAGGTTCCTGGATGGAGGCAAGGGACGGGAAGTCAGGCAACAGATGGCAGCAACATTTGACGCGATTATCCTAAGCGGCTGCTGCGTGTGCAGAGAAGCCGGCCGGGCAGATGAAGGGCTGGAGAGGAGGGCGGCGGGAAGGGCGGGACTGGCAGATGCGGGTGGCAGCCTGGTCTCAGCGGGGAGGCGGCCTCCTAAAGGGGCAGGACAGACCAAAGGGAGGGCAGGGCCCTGAGTCAAGGCTGGGGTCGGTGTCCAGAGCTGTGACTCCAGGAGATGGTGCCCAGCGCCAATGGCGACAAGGGTACCAGAGGGCGACTTTTACAGGGCACCGGCTACCTGTATCCTTACTTCCCTTCACGTAAGCAGACTCCAGAAAGCAACGCCACCCAAACAGCAAAGTGACACAGGCCACGGTGGCCACACAACTCAGCTGAGACGGAGTCAGGGGACCCATGCCGGCCGATTCCCAGCCCCTCTGCCACCCTGTGCCCTCGGCGGTCCCTGGACTACCTTGTCACATTCTCGCAATGGGCTGCTTCCTGGAGGCAGTGGTCCTGGTGGTGCCCAGGCGCCTCTCTCCACCTGTTTATTCCACACAGTGGGATGCTTTACTCCCAGCCTCCAGAGGGCGAACAGAGGCTGGAGATTCACGCCCTCAGCCCGGGTCACATGTGGAGGCTCAGCAGCCGGAAGGAAACCCAGCTGTCCTGGCCATGGTGCCGGCTGCTTCCCTTTAATGTGAGAAGGGACTGGAAATGGCTGGCGTCACCTGGGGTCCCCTCCCTGCGGTAGCTCTCACCCTGTGGCAGCTGTTTGGGTACCCACCCGTGTGCTGTACCCGTTTTACAGATGGGACCTACGTGGCTGGGAATAGGAAGGCTCTGGACTCAGGGCCTCCCCCGGCCCCACTTTCCCAAAGCTCTCGGCCAGAGGGCACCTGTGCTGGAGCCCAGAACCGCCCCCGGGTGCCCTGTGTAGCCTGTGGCACCAGAGCTGACCGGTCTGCCTTCCGCTGCACCCACTCCTGCGGGAGCCCTTCCTCCCTCCGGAGGCCCTGGGCAGAGGAATGGATGGGGTCCAAGGTGTCCACACAGGCGAGAGGTGCCCAGGAGGGAAACCCAACCTGGCCCCCGCTCCAGGGCGGGTACTGAGGTCTCCAAGTTTCCGTGGGATGGCGGGTGGGGGCCAGGGGGCATGGGCCAGCAAGAGTCAAGGCCAGGTGTCCTCCTGGTGGACAGAGCCAGAGGAAGGAGGATGCTGAGACACCTGCTCACGAGGCCCCTCTCCTGCTCCCAGTGTGGAGGAGGCTGAGTGTTTAACAAGCTCCCTCAGGTAAGTAGGAGGGACAGAGGATCCAGGGACATCTCCCAGGACTGCCTGTCCCTTCCATACCGAGTGAGTGCCGACACCTGTCTACAGGGCCCTTAGTCTCCAGCCAAGACCAGGGACCAGGCCGTGCAGGAGGTGGATGCCAACAGGTGCTCAAAGAAGCAATGATGCCAGGGCCAGGAGTGGCCTGAGCAGCAGGGGAGGTGGCGCAGGGGCAGGAAGAGGGGCCCAGGGTCTCCAGCTTCAGTGACGGCTGGAAAAGGTCCCTTCCCTCTAGCAGGGAGGACGCCCACACCAGCAGAAATGGGTGACTTTAAGTCAGAGACGCTCTGTGCCTGCCTGCGGGCACTGGGGTCCTCCCATCCCACTCAGCCAGCCTGAACTTCCGCTGAAGGCTGAGAGCTGGGGAGCCTCGAGGGAACACACTGTGGGGGCTGAGCAAAACGGGCTTGGTCCTGAGCTACAAAGCCGGGGGGGGCGGAGGGGGGGCCCAGGCTGAGCCTCAGTTTCCCTGTCAGTACCATGGAGAGAGGGTGGAAATGCCTAGATGAGAGGGTCAGAGAACAGTGGCTCACAACTGTAATCCTCGCACTTTGGGAGGTCGAGGTGGAGGATCGCTTGAGCCCAGGAGGTTGAAGCTGCCGCTGAGTAGTGATTACGCCACTGCACTGCAGCGTGGGTGACAGAGTGAGACCCTGTCTCCAAAAAAGGAGGGGGGAAAAAGACAGTGGACAAGGGGCCAGCCTTTTACCCTTCCACCTGTGTTTATTTGACCTGAAGTCATGCTGTGTTGTTTAAATGAGAATCAATGGGCAATATTTTAAAATAAGAGGCTTCAAGTCAACATGACGCTGCCCACTTTCTCTTGAAAAGTCAAAGCCATAAAAATCACAGTCGCATGAGTGGCACTTGTCCTTTAGTTTGTCCCTAAGTCTCCAGGTTGCCAGAGTCACCACCCCTCTCCTCCCTATGGTCTCAGGTCGGCCAGCTTCCTCAACACCAGGTCTTCCCAGTTCTGAAAGTACGTGCAGGTCTGAGCAACTAACAGCCCTGCAGGAGCTGCAGCTCAGCGCAGCGACACTCCGCTCAGATGTCATCAACACGGTAACCCCATCAGGACGTAACAGAAAGAGGTCAGCCCCTTCCCAGGCTCAGCTTCGGGGGACGCCTGTGAAGGCCACAATTCCGGCGCGTGTCAACCCCAAGGTGGGTCTCCCCTGAATCAAAGCCAGCTCACCAAGCCAGGACTTCCCCTCAAGTCATAAAACAGTTACATCTGCTTTTGCAAAAAGGTCTACTCTCAAGATGGTTCAAAGTGGCAGACCAGACCCTCTCTCCAGGAAAATACACCTACTGCATGTTACATACAGTTTTACCAAGTTCACAGAGCCCATCTGTAAACCCTGTGGGAGTATGTGTTTGAAGATGTGTAGCATCCGTGAACCCAGGCCACAAACTCCCACAGCACCGGGTTCCCTAAGCAGCAACCCACAAGTACGAACACCCTCCCCCAATATGACCTGCCTGGACAGAGGAAATACAGGGTGAAAAAGAAAGGGCCCAGAATGGTCCAAGTTCTAATGGTGTTTTCCTCATCCAGACTCCTCTCCCATCTTCAAAGCCCCACGTGCGGTGCCCAGACATCACTAAATGCCTCACTGGAAAAAACAAACGGCCCCGCAGCCACCATGGACTTTGGAATGGGGCTGTCCGGGAAAAGCTCCCGCCACAGTCATGTGCCAGGAGTCCTGGACTCCCTCATCCAACCCAGCCACCAAAAAGGGCAAACTGCTCACTTTCTCTGGCCACAATCATCCTGCAACTGCTGAATGACTGACTGCTTCAGTCTAAATGATTCTGTAATTCTCACACACCCCTCCAGAACCCCAGTCCCGAGGGACTTGTAAGTTTCCCAGTCAGGTCCAGACCTGGCTGTTGGGAGTTGGCAGTCTCTGCCCACCAGGGCTGGTAACAAAGTTCTTGCTGCGCCATGACAAGTAGTCCAGGCTACGTCTCCCGTCCTGAAGGCCCCCTGGGGGGTGTGGGGTGGGAAGAATGAGCCCGAGGGGGGCAGGCGCGCCCTCCCCTCCCTGGCTTCTTCAAGGGTAGTCTGGCAGAATGAACACAACAGTCTCTCCAGTGGGTAAGAGACACGGATGACACAAAACCCCACGGTCCACGATGCCAGCCGTGGCTGGAGAAACCCCCGCTCCAGCATCCAAGCAGACACAGTCCTGCTGTGAGTGGATTCGGAGCCCCTCCGCAGGATCCCAACCAGTCTCAAACCGGAAACCAGCCGCTTAGTTAAAATGTCCTCCCTGTGCCCAGGTGACAGGCTCCAGGGGTCTGGCATCCCTGCTAAGGATGGATTAACTTCCTTAGTCCTATAAAGTCTTATAAGATGTACATTTAGGTGGAAACAAGTTGTAAAACGATGAGACTGTATTCAAAAAAGGAGGCTGGGACATCAGTTTCATTTAAAACAGATACGATCTCAGCGCATACCTCCACTCTCTGCAAACCCAGGCACAGGGGAGGCCACAGACCTTTTCCAAGAGACGATCTAAGTAGGTCCCCAACAGCACAGAGACCCAGGGCTGAGACCATCTAAACGGTCCCCAACAGCACAGACACCCAGGGCCGAGACCATGTAAATGGTTCCCAACAGCACAGACAGCCAGGGCCAAGACCATCTAAACGGTTCCCAACAACACAGACCCAGGGCCGAGAACACCGTAGAGACCCGGGGCTGAGACTATCTAAACGGGTTCCCCAACAGCTCAGAGATGCAGGGCTGAGTGGGGCTTGGCCCAGGCATTCCACAAGGGCCGATTCCGAAACCCTGTTTTCTTATCTGTTACGGGGGTGACTAACCACACCCTCCTGATGGGCGGCGGAGACGACCGCGTGGATGGCAGCCTCTGGGAGGCGGAAGTCTCTCCAATGCTCCCATCTGGCTGAGAATTTTTGCTTGAACCGCATTCCACTTTGTGTCTTCAACACCCAGTATAGCATCGGCTGTCTAGTGGATCCTCGTATATTTAAGTGAATGGAAAAAATACCACATGTCAAATGCAAAAACATTACAAAAATACACTCAAAGATAAATGTACACTGGGAATTCAGTTGGAAGAATCCACTCACATCCCGAGACTGGGTGAAGCAGCTCAGTTTAATTTTGTTTTTTTTGTTGAGACAAGAGTCCTGCTCTGTCACCCAGGCTGGGGTGCAGTGGTGCGATCACAGCTCATTGCAGGCAGCCTTGAGCTCCCAGGCTCAAGTGATCCTCCCTGCCCAGCTTCCTGAGTAGCTGGGACCACAGGCACGTCCCACCATACCTGGCTAGTTTTTTAAAATTTTTTTGTAGAGGGGAGTCTTGAACTTCAGAGCTCAAGCAATTCACCTGCCTCGGCCTCCCAGAGTGCTGGAATTACAGGCTTGAGCCACTGCACCCAGTAAGAAGCCCAGGTTAAACAGGGCCTTCTGAAGCAGCCGCTGACCTCTCTCCAGGCTCTAAGGGAGAGAGGGTGGGAGTTGGGTGAGGAGGCTGGAGTGGGAGACTCACTGTGTGGGTTTCTACTCCTCTACCAATTACCAGCTGTGTGACTACAGGCAGGATACAGGTCCCTGGGGCCCCTTTCTTCTCCGGTGGATGGCTAAATGGGGATAAACCCTACCCAGCAAGTCAGTCCCTCCCCGGGGAGGAGGAGCGCACTGGAGTGAGAATATCCCCCCACCGTGCCTGGCGCACAGCCCACGGCGTGGCCCTCATAGGCCGGCACAGTCGAAGCACCTCTGGATACAGAAATACAGTCTTTTCCATCTGGTTACTAAATCCCAGAGACAACTCCTTAAGTGGGATCAAGACCTGGCCGGCACACCATCTGCCCACAGATCACACCACGTAAGGGCGCCTGCCATCCCTCCAGACACCCCTGGGGGCTGTGGGGCATCGCTTGGCACCCCCAGGCTTTGCCCCCCAACCCAGAAGATAAAAGACTCAGGATTAGCACAGAAGAGGCCCCTAAGGCTGTGCCCCGCCCCCCAGCCCCCACTGGCGGGCTGTCTTGTGCTCAGCTTGACACATAGATTTTCCTTTGGGACGGCTTAACCTGTCCAACATCAATACTGCTCAACCAAAAGCTGGGCGATCAATACCCTTCATTGCTGCCTGCGGCCACAGACCCACCATCCGAGCGCAGAAAGGGCAGGGCTGGGAGAGGGACAGTTTGCTGAAGCACCTCCTGCCACCTGGGCCCAGAGTTCCAGTCACCAAGGGGGCAGCGGTGTGCGTGTGAGCCTGAGGGGGCATTGAGGCTCCCGAAAAGAACCTCTAGCTGCTACAGCCCAGCAGAGGGGTCAGCTGGGTCTGCTGTGGTGCCTTGAGCCTTTGGGCAGAAAAAGCAGCTCCAGTCTTGGTGGGAAAAGGGGCCACCCCCAACACTGCAAGGGAGTGAGTTAAGGGTAGCGGAACAGAGCCTTGGAGCTTTGTAAATTAAAGCCAAGCTGGACACAGTGGCTCACGCCTGTAACTCCAGTACTTTGGGAGGCTGAGACAGAAGGATCACCCAAGATCAGGAGTTTGAGACCACCCTGGGCAACACAGTGACACCGTGTCTCCACAGAAAAACATTTCCTAATTAACCAGGTGTGGTGGCACGCACCAGTGGTTCCAACTTCTCAGGAGGCTGCAGCAGCAGGATCACTTGAGCCCAGGAGGTTGAGGCTGTTGTGAGCTGTGATCACACCACTGCGCTCCAGCCTAGGCAACAAAGCAAGACCCTGTCTCTAATTAAAACAAAAACAACAGCAGCAGCAGCAACAGGAGTAGCCACAAGGCTTTGCAGAGCCTGTGTCAGGTGCTGTACTGGGCACCTGGTAATAAAGCCTTCAACCCTCAACAGCCTCAGGATACAGGTGACATTGTCATTCCTATTCTACAGATTAGAAGACTGAGGCCCAGAACACAAGTGCCCGAGGTCACACAAGCTAAGCAAGAGGCAGATATGGACCGTCAGATGCACCGATCAACACAGTAACAGCTGACACTCACCAGGCGCTCACCCCACGCTCCAGGCCTTCTCAACCCTCACCCGCATCTGTCATTTACCCGTCAGGGGCATGTGGCAAGCATTACAGCATCTCATCCTCACCCTCAACTGCCAGAGGCCTCTGCATCCTCGTCTTACAGATGAGAACACTGGGTGGGGGTGAGGATGTGATGATTAAACTGGGAGGGTCTATGTCACCATTAGCACGAACCCACCTCACGCCGCCTCAGTCCAGCGATCCCAAAACCACGATAACACACACCTCCTCAGATACGTCAAGTCCTCCAGCTGGAGGAACCGGTTCCAGAATTGGAAGGCCTGGCCAGAGATGCGGGCGAACACGAATCCACCCATGCCAATGCGACTCTGCATTTGAAAGCCCCTCTAGAAGGGCTCAAAGCCCACCTGGGCCAGGCAAGAATGACCTTCAGGATTCTGCCTGGGGTTAACACACGGCCCACAGACATCCGGAGAGCAGCCAGGGGAGAGGTGCCCCGTCCTGCGGGGCAGGTGGGGTAGAGGGGACATGTCCATTTCTGAGTCATCAGGGTTCTCCATCCAATTCCAGGGCAAGCAAGGCGGTCTCTGGCTTCCCAGGTGGGAAGAGAGACCAGACCCCAAGTCTCCTTAAACAGCATCAGCCCATCTTCCCAGGGGAAGGGATTCCTACCCACATCGCTCCCCTCAGCAGAAGGCCCTTCTGGCGTAGGAGGGCCAAGCACTGAAAAGTTCCCACCCTGGCCCCCCGGTGACGAGGAAGCTGCTCTCGAAGAAAGCAGAGCCAGGGTCTCAGCTTGAGCTGCACATGGCAGTCAGCTGGGGGGTTTAAACATGGATGCCCAGGCTTCGTCCCCCCGAGGTTTGGGCTGAACTGCTTGGCAGTATAGCCTGGGCACTGGGAGCTTTGAAAAGCCCCCCAGGTGATTCAGAAGTGCAGCCAGGAGAGACCCCTGGGCTGGAGGCTCCCTGCTTCCTCCACCTGCCTCCCTAGAAACCCCCAAGTCACACGGACCCACAAAAGCCTCCAGTGCAGCCCAACCCTTTCTTTCCACAGATGCTTTGAAGACGCAGGTGAGGGTAAACGCAGAGGCCCTCTCCAGCACCAGCCTTGCCCTCATCTATGGCTCCTTCCTCCAGGCCTGGACTCCGCCCCAGCCTCCTGGGGGCAGCTCTCACTTCCCCTCTGAACTTCTGTTTCCAGACACGGGATGGGCATGGGAGTATGGAGGCGAGGGAGGCATCGTGTCAGGGAGGGCAGGTGGACTGGCCTCAGGGACAGGTGGGCTTTGCAGCGGACGGGAGAATCCCAGGCAGACGGGACGGCCCATGCTAGGACAGAGACGTGGCCAAACGCAGGAGTGGCGAGAACGGCGTGTGGTTTCGTCTGGCTGGAGCCGAGGGCGTGAGAGAAGAGGCTGGTGGGGCATCAGAGCTGCAGAAGCAAGATTAAAAGGCCCCCGAGTGTGCATTTGGCAGGCGTGCAAAGGGCTGCTTTTGGCCACGCTCCTGTTTTATCTGTCTGTACACCTCCCAGCAGCAAGCACACGGCTGGGTTCAGAGGAGGAGCTCAATAAATTCTCATTGACAGGGACACTCAGAAACGTCACCTCCCAGGCTGTGGCCTCAGCCGGGGGAGAAAGGCCAGCGTGCGGAAGTGAAGCCAGCAGCACGGCACCCCACACCGCACTCAGTGAGGCCACTGAGATCTGAGACTCCACGGGGGGAGGAATTAAAGCCAGCCGGCCAGGCTTCAGCACAGCTACCAAGCTGAAATGTCACCTGCAACATGGATCTCTGCAGGTTCAAAAACAGTTCTCCCAGCACACCAGGCAAGGGAGGGGAAGCCCTGTGGTTTTAGAGGACCCTGCTGTTGCCACAACAGAGGCAATTCACATGCTACCCAGAGAGGGTTCCCATCCAACCCTGGCCCGATTGTGGGGTTTGATCCTTGGACTTCGAGTAACCCAGGCTGGGAATTCCAAGGCTTCAGATGGGGCCAGGAAAAACCGGCCCTGCTAGCCAACTCCACAAGCCCCTGCGAGTTCCTGAGGGCAGGAAAAAGGTAGCAGCCAGGCCTCTAGCTTACCCGCACTCTTCCAGAAAAGTGGAAGGCACCAGCTCCTGCCCCTCAGCTCGGGGCTCTGAGCCCAAAGTCCCCCCCGTCCGCTTCCTTCAGAGCAGGGGAGGACAGAGGGTACCTGCTCCAGGGAGCTCAAGGAGAATTTGGGACTCCAGGGGTTGGGGGGGATCTCTAGTTGAGAGGTGCAGGACCCTGGTCTGCCACAGAGTGGCGCTGTGCAGACTTGGCTCTTCCTCAGGCTGGCGACGCTGAGCCCACAGGCAGGCTTGGCTTCTGCTCTGAAACCACAAGGCACTCAGATCTGCAGCCCCTGAACTTCCCCCAGAGACAGGGAAGTGACTGCCGGAGGGGAGGGCTCACGGGGCCATCAGCGGAGGCTTCCTGCTGTGAGCGCGGTGTCAGCCCCACGCCCGGCCCCAGGCCCCAGTGTGCCCCCAGTCTGTACGTTAGAATCAGCTGGGGAGCTCTGACAACCCCCAGACCCGGGTCAGGAACCCAGAGGCCGTGGCTTAACTGGGCTTGGAAAGGCCTGGCCAGTAGCAGTTTCAAAACACCGAGTTTGGAGATCTACAAGTCCCTTTGAACTCTGACACTCCAGGATCCTAAAAACTGTCCGAAACAGCTCAGGGCCTGCGCCACAGTGGACAGCTTGTTGCCTTCCTTGTTTTGAGCTCGGCCTCACTGTGCCTAGAACCAGAACTTCCCGACCTCCCTTCCCAAGGCGGGGCTGACCCTAGGTCACCAGAGGCTCCTGGCGGGCTCTCACCAGCTCTGGCACGGCACCGCCCCCAAGGCTCCAGGAAAGAAAACTCCAAGCGTCAAAACCGTGGTTGGCTCCAGCTTCTCCCGCTTCCCCTCCTGGCTTTGGTGGCTGCTGCCAGAGTGACAAAAGCCATCCTCGCACCCAGCCCACAGGAGATCAGGAACGCTGCCGACACGGGGCTGGCTGTCTCAGAAAGTCTCAGGAAGCACTGAGGTCGCTGCTCTCGCACGCCAGGGCCTCTTCCAGCGCTCCCGAGTCTACCTAGGCGGGGCGGCTCCCTGCACAGCCGGCAGCCGGGATGACACGCCACCGTCGGAGCCTGCGCCCTGGGCCCCTCACCTGTGGCGTGGCGGCTGAGTCAGGCACAGCCTGTGCCTCAGGTTCTGCCGTCCCTGCTGGTGGAGGCGGCCGTAAACACAGGGTGAGCAACACTGAAGTGCCCCAAGCTTAAGCAACACCGAGGGAGGCCGGGGAAGGCTGCTCACCTGGGTGCTCCTTCCACCCCTGCCGGGGGACGGGGGCACAGAATCCCAGGGGAGAGGACGAGGCGGCCAACCAGGGGGCACATTTCAAAGCGCCCCACCAAGACCTTCTCTCTGCCCCTTTGTCCCCCGCCTCCTAGAAATCGGCTTAGGCGGGGACGCTCCCACCCGGAGTGCGGCTGGGCCTTTTGTTCAGGCGCCTTTTACAAAAGGAGCTCTCTTTCCATTTGGTGGTCCCGCTTTTTGTTTCCAAACCCCAACCTGTGTGGGCCCCTACCCCTCAGGCCCCAGATAAGGCACTGCAGCGGTTACCAGGGGTTTAGTGTGTTTTAAACGCACTTTGCGGACAAAAAGATAGTTTCTAAGAACCAAACCGACTCAACTCCGGCTGGCATCCACCTCCCAGCTGGGAACCCGGCAGGTGCTCCCACACTGCCAGCATGCTGCCCTCGGATCTCACACAGGCACTGCAACCAGGCCCCCGCCCACCACGTGGAAGGAGCTCAGCCTCCACCCCCCCAATCCAGTGGGGGTGTCACGGTATCCCTGCCCGCGATCTGGGAACCCCCCCCTATGGCCTGCGCCTGGAGTCTCCACTGTACATTTCTAAGTGGTCCCCTGGTCCCCCACCCGGCGCTGGGGAGGGGAGGCG
The DNA here is from genome assembly GCF_000951035.1 of Colobus angolensis palliatus. Classification (NCBI taxonomy): domain Eukaryota; kingdom Metazoa; phylum Chordata; class Mammalia; order Primates; family Cercopithecidae; genus Colobus; species Colobus angolensis. The sequence continues at coordinate 4,694,625 of NW_012121376.1, forward strand.
GGAAGCTGGGGGTGGGCGGGCGCAGGAAGGGTGAGCTCCACTCCCGCTCCGCCTCCATGAAGGGAATTTAATTAGCCTGCTGGAGAGGCGGGCGGGCGGCCGAGGAGGTGTCTCTGGTGCTGCAATATAATTGAATCGGCTCCACTCGGTCGGGCCACTCGCCGCCCATCAGCGCGGCCGCAGGGCCCGGGAGGGCTGGGGGCGGGGAAGCGCATCCAGGCGGAGCAGGAAGGGCCGGGGAGGGAAAAAGGCCAGCGCGGGTGGGGGGCGGCGGATGTGCAATCCCTCTCCCACCTCCGAGGCTGGGGCAGCCATCTTCTGCGGGGGGGAGGGGAGGGGCAGGGAGCCGCTCCGCCGGGGGTGGGGGGAGAGGGAGGAGAGAAGCGGCCAAGCCCGTGGCGCGCCCTTTCCTCGGGAAGCAGAGAGTGAGGGTCACAGACCCGGGAGGCTGCGGTTCTGCCCTCCCGACCAACTCCCCTGCGATGAGGGGTTGGGGAGGGGGAGGGGAGCAAGACAAAAACCCCAACCGGCGCGGCCCCAGTAGCGAGCCCCCCCTTCCTTGGCCGTCACCAGCACCTGCCGCGGGGGCGCACAGCCACCCCCATTCGCTCCCTCCCGCGTCGCCGCAAAGTTTTCATTCCAGCTCTCCAGCGCCCGCAGCTCTCAAGAGACTCCCCCCGCCACCCCCATCCCCCCACTTTATCTGACCTCTAGTCCGCACGCACTTACGCACCCCCACCCCCACTGAGCACACTCCTGAGCCCGGAGCCCCCACCCGCAGCCAGGCCACGACCCGCGGGCGGAGGAAGGGGGTGGCCTTGGGTCGTCTGCCCGCCCTCCCGGCTCTTATCGCCGCTCACACTCCGGGGAAGTTGCCCGGGAGCCGTTGGCGGCCGCCCCCGCAGAACCCGCGAACTTGGAGGAGGAGAGTGCGGTGCGGGGAGGGTGGAGGACCCGTGTCCCAGGCCCAGTGCGGCGCGCTCACCTTTCATGCCAGGGCCCCGCAGCTCCGCCTCGGCTGACACATGCTGGAGCCACCGTCGCCCAGTGTTTGTCTAAACTGCTTATCTCACCCGGGGCTGCTCGGCGGCGGCAGCTCGGGCCCGCTGGGGAGGTGGAGCTTCCGGGGCCCCGGCCAAGAAACACCTGCTGCTGTCGCCGCCGAGGACACACCCAAACGCAACGCCGCCCACTCCCGGGCCACTGGCTCGCTCCCGGCTCCCTGACCTCAGCCAGCGGGAGGTGTCGGGTTTCAGCCGCAAACACACAGGCGCGCGCGCGCACCGACGGGCGCCCGGGTCCACCCGCCCAGGCACACGCCCCTCCCCGGCCCGCCCGGCCAGGTGAGGCGAGGACACCGGCGGGGCCGCGGAGGTGCCACCCCCACACTCCCGGGAGCCCCTGCCTGGACTGCTCGGGGGTCCCGGGGACCTTGGTGGCTAAGACCGGCCACTTGACTCTAAAAGTAGTGAGCAGCCACAGCCCCTCGCAACGTGAGAGGAGCCCTGTCTCCCAGCCGCGTCCCCGGAGCCTAGAACAGTGCCTGGCACAGAGCAGGCCCAATAATGGGCGGACGGTTAACTCCGTGTCCTGGAGGCCTTTTGGAGAACAACTTTCTTGGCCCTGGTGGCGCGTGGGGTGGGGGGAGGCGACACAAAATAGACTGTGTACCCAAGCACCACCCCCCTATGCCTGACCTTATTACCCCAACTAGAAAAGGCTGAATACTAAGAACTTGGCCTCAAAATTCCATAAGGGACCCCATCCCCCAGTTTTAAGTAACTTTTGGGAAGACCACAATGCGGGCCGCTGCGGGGGGTGTTCTTTAAAGAACCCACGGCCCAGGGGCTGGAGAACCCACGGAGGCGCCGCTCCGCCAGGGGGATCATTAAGTAGCTGGGGTTGCGGTCAGAGGCGAGGTCGCCCGCCTCCAGAAACTGGCACGACCCATTACGCTTCTGGCCCCAGCGCAGCGCCTCCCCATTCCTGGCACCCCCCCCACCCTACCTCACCCAGGCACTTGACTGGAATGACTCAGGGAGCGTCCTGAAATTCCTGGGCACCCACAGGCGGCGCGGAGAGGGACTGAGGGCCCCAGCCTTCCCACCCTCGGCTCCGCCCACCCCGCCCCGCCCCCACCCAATCGCGGCGGGCGCGTCCCCAGGAAGCTCGGGGTTAAAGGGGCGGGCCTCGGGGGCAGGGGTCGCCAGGCCTCCCCCGCCGCCTTCTGGCGCCCTGGGCTGTAACCCCCCCGGGCGGCTCCGAGGCCCCGGGGTCACTCCCTCCTGGTCCTCTTCCAACACCCCTCTGATCTAGCGCGTCCCTACTTCCGAGCCCTGGGGCAAACAAGCACCCCCTGGGCGGCCGCCTCTGCGCTGCGGGTTTCGACTTTCAGCCCCCTCTTGCCAGCCCCAAACCTGCCCCGGGACATGCCCGCGCCAGGCTTAGCAGGCGCGCACGCTGCCGTCCCCG
>NW_012121376.1:4697521-4713199 GCF_000951035.1 Colobus angolensis palliatus
GGTGCTGCTTCCCCGCACGACCCGCCAGCTCCCCGGCGGCGCCCCCCCTTGCGGCCTTGGCCGGACGCTGTAATTTAGGCACCACACGGTGGCTCGGCCGCACGGCCCCGGATAATTTATACCCGCACTGGCCCGTGGATTCACCCGGCCCCAGGCAGCCAGAGTTGGGAGGGGGAGGGGCGCCTCCACCCCTGCTGGGAGTCACGGGCCGGGGGAGGGGAGGATAGGGAGGTGTTAGGAAAGAATGAACGACTGGCCCGGAGCCTTAAAAACAAAATTCACCTCCAGGACTGGCCCAGCCCCTTTCCCACCTGGATTACAGGCTGCTGGGGGAGGGGAACAGCATGCAAATGAGCCTCTCGCACCTAGCCGGGAGCTGCCTCCGGCCTAGTTCTCCAGGTAGACACCTAGGCCCCACCTCCAGGTCTCTCACCGGAACACGGTGCCACCGCCTACTACCTTCTTCCTTGGAGAGGCCCTTGGGCCAGGGGTGAAGGTGGGGTTAGCTTTCTCCATCAGTTTGAGCAGGACCACGACGGCCAACCACAAAAACACGTAGAGTGGCCACTGGGAGGTGCATCACTCGTCTACTTTTTAGAGCCGGCCAATCCCTCCGGCGTATACATCTAGCTCCCCTGGATTGCGAAATGGGTGGTCTGGTCCCGTTTCACAGATAAGGAAGTTGAGGCCCTGAGTGGCTCAGGATCACGCACACAGGTGACATGCAAGCTACGCTCCAAACTGCTCACACCTGGAGTCTCCCGTTCCCAGCCCAGTAGGCCTAGGGGAGCAAGGCGCTGCCGGACACCCCGACAGCCGCCGGGGGGCAGCAGCGAGCCGCTCTGTGAGTCCTGGCCGGGAAACGCTGGCGGCCACCAGGCGGGCTGGCACGGGGGAGATGGATGACACTCACTGTCAGTGCGCACGGCCCCCGGAAATTAGTAATCCGGAGCACGGCCTCCGAGTTTAAGGGTGGGAATTGCTCTCCTGCAGCCGGCGCGCTCCTCGCTAACGAGGTTTGTCGCTTGACTCCTAATTTCCCAGCACTGGGGCTAAGGCTGGCCTCCCTCCATTTCCCTCCAGGCCTGCTCCTCCTCCTGTCTCTTCCTAAGCAGCGCCCTACCCACAGCCCCGCGCCCCCAGACAGTGCGAGCCCTTCCTGGGCACAGCTCTCCTTCCGTGGACCTCCTCCCTATCCTCCACTCCCATTTGCCTGGAAGGAGCTAGGTAGGTGCCAGGGCCGGGCCTATGGGGGCATTTCCCAGAGCAAGAGACCTGCCCTGGGGAGGCTGCACGTGCTGCTCCTTATCACGGACTGTCCTTTGTGCCAAGGCAATAGGATGCTGGTGGCTGGTGCGCGTTTGCTCACACCCTGAGTCCCCTGCCAAACTAAACTGTGCCTCCAAGAGTGGAAGGCAGGCTCCCAGCCCCTCACCTGGCTCAGGTACCTGCTCCAGTGACACCTAGGTGCAAACTCCAGCCCTACCTCCACAAGTCCTGGGACCTATTAGACCTGCGCACGAAAGATGTTTAAATCTTAAAAGCTTTCCTAAGGGCATGGTAGCTCACGCCTGTAATCCCAGCACTTTGGGGAGCCAAGATAGGCATATTGCTTGAGATGAGGAGTTCAAGACCAGCCTGGACAACATGGCAAAACCCTGTCTCTATTAAAAAAAAAAAAAACCTCTGCATGGTGGCGTGTGCCTGTAGTCCCATCTACTTGGGAAACTGAGGTAGGAGGATCGCTTGAGCCCAGGAGGCAGCGGTTGCAGTAGCTGAGATTGTGCCACTGCACTCCAGCCTGGGCAACAGAGTGAGACCCTGTTTCAAAGAAAAAAACAGAAAAGCTTTCCATTTCAGGTGAACATGAGACACCTTAAATCTACTCCCTGAGCTCAGGAACTAAGAGGGGTGTCTGGAGGCATAAAGTCTAGAAGGATCCACCAGAAAGAAAGGGATGCCTTGAACCACAGAGGGTAGGGGGTTTTTCACTCCACAAACACACTACGCCCTGGGCTGTTTCACACTTGCTTTTCCAGAAACAAAACTGAAAATTCCAGTAAGCCTTCAGCAAGCGCCTCGGAGAGGTCAAGGTTAGCTGGGTGTGATGGCACAAGCTTGTGGTCCCAGCTACTCGGGGGGCTGAGGCAGGAGGGATCATTTGGGCCCAGGAGTCTGAGGCTGAGCTATGATTGTGCCACTGCACTCCAGCCTGAGCCACAAAGCAAGACCCTGTCCTTTTCTGGTTTTGGTTTTTTAAAGTTGGGGGCGGCAAGGGACAGACAGCAGAGGGCAGACACTGACAGAGGGGACACTTCAAGGCAGCAAGGAAATTTGGAAGGCAAGGGGGCAGGATGACAGCACAGACTACCACAACCACTGCCTAAGCATCAGCCTGGGCCATGTCAGGTGCTCAGGGGTGCGGGCACCACCCATGACTGTCCCAACCCCACTAGGTCTTAGCACAGGGCCCAGCCCTGGTGGAGGATGGATCCTGGACACGTTCTTTCTGGTGCTGCTGCTTCTAGGGCTCAGCAAGACAGCACACAGCCTAACCCAAGGTCATTCTCCACCCTGGCCAGTTGCTCCTAGCACGTAAGAACTGCATGTCACCTTCATTATGCTGCCTGGGCACCTTGTTCAGCGCCTGGATCCGCAAATAAGTATCAGGGACCTGGATGTCCATGGGCCAGGAGGTAAAGATCACTTCTGCCATTCACCAGGCACCTAACAAGAGCCAGCACTGCTCAGCGCATGTCACTGGAAGCCCTCCTGGCCTTGCAAGGCAGGCAGTGACCTCCATTACACAGCCCGAGTGGGGAGACCTGAGAAGGTTAATTGGCCTGCCTTGGGCACACACATTCCAGCACGAGTCTCAGCCAGACGTGGCTCTTACACCTGGCAGCATTTCTCGGTAACCACCTGCCATGGTCACTCTGATTATGAAGAAAGATACACCTGCAGGGGCACGACAGTTCTCAAGCGGTTTCAGGTCTACGTGCTTACCCCTGGGCAGCTGTCCAGTGCCTGAAAACCATTTTGGTTGGGGGCCGGGGGAGGGGGCCGTTCGCTGGCTCGAGCTGAGAACCCTGGGATTCACCCAGCTGCCCTGCTTGCACAGCCCACCCTCCCCAAGGCTACCAGCCCTGCTGCAGGGGCAGGGGGCGGGGGGGCTAAGTCCAAAGAGGGCACTAAATCCGCAGGGCATGAAGGGCTGAGGGGTAGAAGGCTGCCCAGCTACCCCATCTGCCCTCAGCCCTGCCCTAGGCATCGGTGAAGGTGCAAGCCCCCACCACTTAGATTCCATCCTCCTGTTTCCTGCCCTGCTATCACTGGCCCAGAAATGCTCCCCATTCTTCAAAGCCCCGCTTACATCTTATCTCTTGCAAGAAGGCTTTTCCCATCCCTGCCTCTGGAATTCATCTCTCCAGGCTGCGTCCCCCTCTAAGATAGCGACCACACAGTGCAGAGGGTCTTAAATCATGGGTGAGGGGAGGAATGCAGATCCCCAGGCCCCTCCCCTTACTGAGCCAAGGTCTCCAAGCAGGGCCTGAGAAGCAGCATCCTCCACCAGCCACCCTGTAGACCTGGCCACAGCGTGTCTGCTGGAGTCCCAGACTCCCTGCTCCAGAGCGGCAGTGGGGGCCTCAAGGGAAGAGGGCCCCCGTCTCCTAGCAGGGACACAGTCCCCAACCCCTGGGCAGGATTTAAGATTTAACCCAAATCTGCTGAATGGATAAAGGCTGAAGGGAGAGAGGAAAAAGCAGCGCCCGCCTCTCCCTGCCTGCCCCTCTTGGGGAGGAACCAGATTCTCCAGGGATGCTGGGGGAGCCCCACCCCAGCAGTTCAGGTGGCCCTCAGTAGCCCAGGTCACCTCCAGGGGAACAGGAAAGGGTTAAGGCCTGGCTAACTCCATTTGAGGAGTTTTCCTCTTAACCCCGGGCTGCCCCACACTTCCTGCCCTCTCAGCGCCTGGTTCCAATCCGCACCCCGCACACAGCTGCACTCCTTTACAATCAGTTAACAGCTGTTTTGCATAGATTTTCAATTCTAATTGCCTCGCTTTGTGAGCGCCGCCGAGCCCTGGTGAATGGGGACGCCGCCACCGCGGCTGGAAAGCAGGCGGGAGAGGGAGTAAAAGGAAGCCGTGTGCGTCGGGGCTGCTGGCTTTATTTTTCTAAATCGGAAAAGAATGCCCCTGCCACCAACCACCCCCGGCTCCTGCCTCTCCTACTGGACTGGGGAAACCTGAAATGGGTGACCTCACCTCTGGAGAGGTGCCCACCTATGACCTGGACTCCCCGACCCCAACCCAGATACAGGTCCCAGAGGGCACCTTCCAGCTCCAGAGCTGGCCCAGGAGCCATGGCTCTCCTCCTCCCTCCGGCCCCCTCCTCTTCCCTCCTGCAGCCCCCCTCCCCCTCCCCCTGCAGCCCCCCTCCTCCCTCCTGCCCCCCCCACCCCAGGCTCTCCGGTATTCAGATATGGGAAGCTAATTGGACAATAAAGTTGAACAGCAAGGAAACGCACTCTCTGGAGACAGCTGGCATCTATAAAAGAGAAATATTTGCATTTAAAACCTTTAAACTTTATATGGTGAGGCCAGGCCAAGGCAGGGGAAGGGGGCTGGGGAAGCAGTGCTCGGACCCTTGATGGGGGCAGAGGATCCTGGGAGTTTTGGACCCTCTGCCACCAGTGAGCCCCCCCCGACACATACCCCTTGCCCTGTTACTGTCTGGGAGGCAAGTTGGCCCCTGCTAGCCAGCCAGCCCTGGCCAAGTGTAAGTGTCCCAGGTGTCTGAAATCCTGGGAAGAGCTTGCGTCCACTTGGGCTGCCACAGGCAAGCCATGGGGATCCCAGGGCATCCAGGCTGGGTCCTGCACCCTGGTGGTGGGCCTGGCTTAACTGCTCTCCACAACCTGTCCCTCTACCGGGTCACCCAGAAGCTCCAGGACCCAGTGACGGGCCGCCTCAGTGGCAAAGTGGCTCCTTCCTGGCAAGGAGATGTTCTGCCAGGAGCCTCCTCCAGTGGCCTGAAGCCCTCCACCCTGCACATCCAGACAGTGCGGCTGTGTGAGGGCACCTAACCAGGTCCACGTTCAGGGCCCTGCGGGCGGGCATCGCTACACTGCACGGATGAGGTTGTGGAGCTTGAAGAAGTCCGCCCTGCCTTCCCAGCACTCCTGCTGTCTGGGGTGGGGATGCCAGGTTTTCATTTCCTCGCATGCCTAGTTCCCATTTTTCATATTTGAGAGAAACCTGGCCAAATTTTCCTACTGTCAACATTGGTGATGTAAAGCCGGGAGAGCATGTGTTCCGGAGTGGTCTGATTTTAGCAGGCTTTTATAAAATCGCAGCGCGCTGAGAATCCCGTCTACCTGGCAGGCCTGCTGGAGTGGCTGTGCCACGGCAGATGTCAAGGGCAGGAGCTGAAACTTCTGTGGTGGAGGTGAGGAGGAGGGCAGGGGCTGGCGGCCGAGGCCGATGGGCACATGGGTAGCTTTCAACGATGTCAACGGAACACAAACCACAGCAGACACAGGTCCAGTTCGCTGGCAGCAGTCAGAGGGGAGCAGGGTCTCCTCCTTGCAACTTTTTTTCGCATCAGGAAGCTATCTCCAGTCCAAGCAAGGTAGTCTCAGCTCCTAGACCGCCAATGAGCCCAGCCTGCTGTTGGAGGCTTCTGATCACCTACAAAGCGGCCTTCAGTTTGTCTGGCTCCCTCCCTACAGGCAGGGCAGCACCCTCTCTACCACTTACCTCTAAAAACACCCTGGGGCCAGACGTGTTAACCCCATTCAATGACCACCCAGAGAGCAAACGTTAAAATGTGGCTTTGGAGAGCACAGCCGGTGGCCACCCCCCGGAGGGTGCAGGGAGAGGATGGACGTGGGAGTCAAGCTGCCTGACTGGGCAAATCTCCACCCACTGCGCACCCGTTTCCTTAGCTGCTGCCCTGCAAGGAAGGTGTCCCCTGCCCCCACTTCGGTGAGGACCAGACAAGACAATAGAGAGAGCCATGCCCAGTGCCTGCGACGCAGCTGGAGCTCAGAAGCATTCCCTTAGATTTGCTGTGCGGAGGAAGTGGAAGGGCGGCAGCACATACAAATAAAGTTTTACGAGGAAGCACTTCTCGGCGCCAGACCAGACGGGCAGGGAGGTCGGTCACTTCTGCCCTGGGACACTGGGCCTGGAGTGAGAGCAGCGGAACTCCTTTCTCCTCCCGACATTAGGAGAGGCCTTGGAATGTCACACACACTCCAAGAATCACACCAGCAACTTGTGTGAGCCCAGCCCCTGCTGGTCACTAGGCAAGGGGAGCAGGACAGTGGGTGGGGCCTGGCCAACCACCCAAGTCCCTGGCTTCTGTAAGTATGAAGATACTGACAGCAGGCCGGGTGCAGTGGCTCACACCTGCAATGCCAGCACTTTGGGAGGCCGAGGCAGGCGGATCACGAGGTCAAGAGATCGAGACCATCCTGGCTAACACGGTGAAGCCCCGTCTCTACTAAAAATACAAAAAATTAGCCGCGTGTGCTGGCGGACGCCTGTAGTCCCAGCTATTAGGAAGGCTGAGGCAGGAGAATGGCGTGAACCCAGGAGATGGAGCTTGCATTGAGCCGAGATCACGCCACTGCACTCTGGCCTGGGCAACAGAGTAAGACTCCATCTCAAAAACAAATAAATGTAAATAAACACACACACACACACACATATAAAGAAAGATACTGATAGCACCCTGTCTGGCTTTCCCCCTCAGAGATGTAGCTTTTTTTTTTTTTGACAGAATCTCACTCTGTGGCCCAGGCTGGAGTGCAGTGGTGCGATCATAGCTCACTGCAGCGTCAACCTCCTGGTCTCAAGGATCCTCCTGCCTCAGAAGGTGCATCTTTAAAAATTATCAAATCAGCCCAAATGACCATCAACGGGGGGAACAGATAAACAAAAGGTGGTCTCTGTGTGCACGGGAATATTATTCGGCCACAGAAAGGAATGGGTCCTGATACACAGTGAGGCTTGAAACACGCCTTCAGGCCCACGCAAAACCTCGTACAGATGTTCCTATCGGCACATAGCCAAAAAGTGAAAACCGACGTGTCCATCAGATGATGGACAGACGAAGAAAACACGGTTTATCCATACAGTGAGTGGACTATTACTCAGCCGTAAAAAGGACTGAGGTGCTAATCCACGCTACAACACAGATGCACCATGAAGACACGAGGCTGAATGAAAGAAGCCGGAGGCACAAGGAGGATCCCATTTGTTCGAAACGCCCCAACAGGCAAATCCAGAGACAAAAACCGGATGAGTGGTTGCTCAGGGCTAGGGGAGGGGAGAGGGGAGTGGCTGCTAATGGATCTGAGTTTCCTTTCGGGGTGGTCCTTTTGGTCCCTCTCTCCGCCCCTGCTTTTGCCACGTGATGTGCCGGCTCCCCCTTTGCCTCCCCGCAGGATTGTAAGTTTCCTGGGGTCTCCCCAGAAGCTGAGCAGATGTGAGCACCACGCTTCCTGCAAGGCCTGCAGAACCATGAACCAATTACACTGCTTTTCTTTTTAATTAAAAAGAAAAAAAGAAAATGATTTGGACCAGGACAGAGACGGGGGCTGCGTATTATGAATGTACTAAATGCCACTGAACTGTACCCTTTAAAATGGCTAATCGTATGTTACATGAACTTCACCTCAACTAAAAACAATCCGATCTGGGCCGGGCTCAGTGGCTCACACCTGGAATCTCAGCATTTTGGGAGGCCAACAAGGGAGGATCGCTGGAGCCCTGGAGTACGAGACCAGCCCAGGCAATATAGTGAGACTCCATCTCTACAAAAAATAGAAAAAATAAAAAATTACCCGGGCATGGTGGTACCTGTCTGTGGTCGCCATTACTCAGGAGGCTGAGGTGGGAGGACTGGCTTCAGTCTGGGAGGTTGAGGCTGCAGTGTGCCACGATCGCACCACTGCACCACATTCTGGGCGACAGAGTGAGACCCTGTCTCAAAACAAAACAAAACAAATCCAATCTGAAGGCCTCTGCCTGTCCCTGGAAGAGGTCAGATGCAGGGCACGGCCTGCAGTTTCCAGAGAAGCCCCAAACAGACGTGGCCTTAAGAGAAGCATCCCCTGGAAACTCCCTTCCGGGCTGTGCGGATGACCGTTGAGCATTGGGGGCCGAGCAGTCACGAGCAAAGCCAGTCATGACCCAGCACAGTTTGCTTCCAGGGAACTTTCCCCACTGGGTCTCCCACACCCTTCCATGGACACGGTGCCCTCTCTGTGGACTCAAGCTCTGAGATGGAGGGGTTCACAATGTCCCCTCCCCCAGCTGAGCTCCCCCAAAGCTGCAGACTTATTTTTGTCCTCACCCACAATTCTCCCATGCGGGGGGAAAGGCGGCCATTGCGGCCCCATCAGCTCTGAGCAGCTGGAGGTCGAGACACCAAAATGCACACACCTGTCTCCAAACAGGGCTGCAAAGCAGCTCCTGCCACCTGGCCACTCGTCTGGAAAGTGGCCAGCTGTGACCCTGGCAGGCCTGGAGGGGATGGGATGGCAGCCCAGGCAGGGGCACAGGGAAGCAAGGCCTGCAGAGGTCACCAGCTGGCTGTGGAGCCCCCCAGTCCCAGACCCCCGACCTGAGGCCAGTGTGCGGGCCCGGGCCCCTGCGGGGGAGGGCAACAGCAGTCCCTGTAACCGGGCACGTCTATGGCAGCAGTGAGTACACGGCCACCTGCTGAGCCTGGACGCCAGTGGACCAGAAATCTGGGTGATTCACTCAAAAGCCTGGGAGGAACTGTTCTCCTTCCTAAAGATTAACTGGCTGTCCTCAGGCAGGGCGAGGGGCTGTCCTCTGGCTTCCTGGTCCACCCACTGGCTCAGAAAACAGCCACACCCCAGACCCCCACCAAGGCCACCATCCAGAGATGGGCTATGCCCAGAGAGCACCCAGGGGGGCGGGTTCTGGAGCAGCAGGTCACCTTAGGCCCAGGGCAGATGTGGGTCGGGCAGGGCTCCTGCAAGGACAGGGGAGCTCGCTCACACCAGACCAGGAGCGGGTCTAGAACCCCAGGCTGGCCAGGGGCCAAGGGTGTCCATTAGCCCCCAAGAAGCCTCCCAGGGATCCTTAGAAACTTTTATTTCTGGGTCCTTGTTCCCCTATTTTCTACCACATGTTAAAAGCCTTCGAAGTTCTTTTCCGTATCAAATAGCACTGGCTGGGGGGACACGCAGGCCTATGAATCGGTCCGCAGGCTGCTCCCGCTCGGCCTCCTCCCTGCCTGGCCCCCGCCTCGGCCTCCAAGCAAGCCCCCTGGGTGCTGTGTGCTGCTAACCTGGCCCTGGCAGCAGCCCTGGTTGCTCAGAATCAGCATTTGTGCCTACTGTGTGCCTGGCCTTCTGCCTTCATCCTTGCTGTGAACCTATGAGAGGCCAAATTCCCTGGACGGTGGGGCTGGGATCTAAACCACGGAGGAGATTCTTCTAGAACTGCACTGTCTCTTCCCCCAGGCCTGTCTTCTCCCTCTCCCTGCATGCCGCCTCCCAATGCTCCTGACAAATGTCTTGATTAATAACCTACTGCCTGTCATTAAAATCACAACTGTCACTCGGACAATCAAGTCGCAGTTGCCTTTATCACTCGCAGGCTCGACAAGCGATGCACGCAGACAGAGGAGACCCTGGTGTCCAGGGCAGCCCCACCCTCGCCCACCGCAGGACAGACGGGCCCTGGGGACGCGGGGTCAAGGCCTGGGCCTCCGCTCCCTAGCTCAGGACGGCTGCAAGGATCCCTCTGCTCTGGCTCTTGTTGTGTTTATGTCTTTATAATTTGGTCTCACAAATTAAAATAATCAAAAAGGAAAGGTTAGATGCACAGAGTTGTTTTCATCGCGGGAAGTTCCTGGTGTTGAGATTTTTAGCCAGCTGCCTGCGGTGCTTCTACATGTCTGCCGGCCCCGCGCTGAAGGTGAGCGTGGAGGCGGTGGGTCCCCAGGTCAACCCCACCTTGATTTCTACCTGCTCTGCCTCTTCCCAGAGAGCCTCTTCCTGCCTGGCCTTCCTCTGGCCTGTGTCGTCAAGCTCCCGTCCTGAAAGGCCTCCTCCCCACCAGCCTGGCCCCTGCAATCCCACGTTCCCTGACTGCCGTGGGCCTGGCAGACACCCATGGCTGCCCCACCCCAGCTGCCCCCTCTCCTGGGGCTGCTCCCCTCCCACCCCTCAGACCGCACCTTTCTCGTCTTCCTGGTGGGCCCCTCTCCCTCAGCCTGCCTCTGGGGCTCCCACAGGCCTATTTCCCCTCCGAGACTCCCTCCTGGCCCTCAGGACTGCACTAGGGGCATCTGGAAGCGTCTCACAGTCTCTCTAGACTTGCCCAGTCTCACCACCCTTCCCTGGGCCTGCTGTATCCTCCCCCAGCACAGCCCCATCTCCTCTATTCAAATCCTGACCTCTTCCTTCAAGCCCTGGCTTAAAATTCTGCCTCCTCCAGGGAGTCCTCCTGGATGGCAGCTCCAACCCCCACTGGTGAAAACCAACCTTCCCTCCTCCCACCCAGGGGTTGCTTTGGCATTCTCGCTTTCTTCCAGGCGCTCACTGAGCTGAGCCACTGGAGAGGAAACTGAGCTAAATGAAATCAAGAAGCCCCTAGGAGGACACAAACCCTCATCAGCGCCAAACAGCCCTCCTGTCCCCAAAATAAACCCAGCCAAAAAAGGATGTGGGAACCTCCCGCAGGATATGCACCATGCCGTCTTGTCCTGGATTGCTGAGTGCCTTTTCCCAGTTGACAAGGATGGGTTTATTTCATCAGCCCTCAGAGTCCCTACATCTGCGATGCTACACCAGCCCCTCCCCTCTTCGTAGCTGGAGTGTTTTGCAAAGAGCCACCAGGAAAACCAATGTCGGGTTTTTGTTTTATTTTGTTTCTAACAAGGCTCCCAAATGATCTTGGAAGCACACAGACATACACACCAGAACCTTCCTAGCCACAGCCAGCCACCGCCTCTCAACACCAGCCTCTCACCCAGGGTTCACTCTCCTTTCCCATGAAAGACAGTGGTCCTCAAGAGAGCCCCCAGCCTGGCCTTCCCCACCAGGCCCGGGTGACATCTTCCCAGCCCCTCCCCTTGGCCCACACAGAGGCATCGAGGAGGCCCAGCTCCCTCCCCCCAGCTCCGCTCCCTGCACAGACCCCCTGCCTGGCCATTTGAGAACAGGGTGGTCACAGCCCAGCTCAGGAGTTCTACTCCTGGCTCAGCCAGCAAATTGCTTCGCGACCTTGGGAAAGTCCCCACACCGCTCTGACCCCATCTGTGAGTGTTCCCGTTAATAACTCAAGGTGGCACCTTAAAAGCAGGCTCAGCTCAAAGAAGCCACATGGATGGGGCGGGCTGGGAAGAGGAAGGACCCCATGTCTCTCTGGCTGCACATACGTAGAGAGTACCCGCAGCCGCCCTCGGAGGCCACAGAGACCCAGAGGGGTAGCCAGGCACGGCTTCAGGGGGCTCACACAGGAGGGACCTTGCCAGGTCCTGGTCACAGGAAGGACAGCTGCTGCCCTCCCATTTTAGAGAGGAAGAGTCTCAGAGCCTCGCCCATGACTGGGGTGAGAGCCTCATCTGTCTTCCAGGTGGCAAGTCTGTTGCCCAGGCTGGCAGTGCACCGATCATAGCTCACTGCAGCCGCTAACTCCTGGGCTCAAGCAGTTCTCCTGCCTCAGCCTCTCAAGTAGCTGGGGAGACAGACGCACATCCCCGTGCCCAGCCAGGTTCAGAGATCTTAAGAGGGAGAGAAGGAGAAAGAGAAAGGAGAGGGTAGGGCCTGCGCATGTCTCTTCCATCTCTTCCAACTGCCTCAGCCCATTTCTGGCAATTCTTCAGGTCCAGAGAAGACCACAGAGGTGAGATGCAAGGGGCCTGTGATCACAGGTGGCCCGGGCAGCACACAGCCGGGAAGCCAGATCCCAAGACACACCCCACTTCTATTGACTCATGATCCCCAAACTGCACTTTGCACAAGAACCAGCTGGTCCCATGTTACCACCCCCACCTCCCTCACCCACATTCCAGATTGGGGGCAGGTCCAGGGTGGAGCCCAGGAATCAGTATTGTCCACAGGTAGCCCCTGTCCCGGCTCTGAGGGGGTGCTCTGGGGCTCACCCCTGGAGAACCACCCCATGACACCGGCTCATCTCATCATCTGACCTGTGGCGTGATCCTCTTTTAAAAATTAATTGTAATTTATTTCTTCTCCCCCGCCTTTCTCTGCAAGAATCTGAAGCAGCGTCACCAACCTCTGATATCGAGACATGTTTATTATTTTTATGGTTTCTCAGGAAGCGCCGGGTAACTCGAAGGGGAATTATATTCAGAGAGAATTGGGTCCCCAGTGTAAGTCAACATTATTCATTTAACAACTTCTATCGGTGCACAAAGATGTGAGCAGGCCTTACCCGAAGATGTCTCCTGCGGTTACTGGAAGATTTAATTCACAACATCCAAGAAAAATAATTGAGGGGGAGTAGGAGAGAGAAGGGTATGGAGCAGGGCCTGGGGCTTGGCAGTTTCTTGTGCCAACCACTGCCCCGATGCTCCAGTCACCGCCTGTGGGCTTTGTCATGGATCACAGACCACAGGTCCCTGCTCCAGCAAACAAGGGGCCATGTCCTTATCCAGAGGCTGCAGAACGGCAGACGAGGGGGCCAGCACCACAAAGCCCATCTGGACAGAGCTTTTGAAAGAGGTGACGGCCAAGGTCCAAGCAGCCAGCCAGCCCTCCCAGCTCTCAATGGTTGGGGGATGCAGCCCTTGCCCCATGCCTACTTGGGAGACTCACATGGCCTGGAGCCCCTCTCGGCCTGCCTGCCTGGAAGGCATCTTCCCTTGCCTTTGCCGCAATGCTCCTCAGTGGCTGAGGGAGCCTGGGGTCCTGGCACTAGGGATTAGAGGTTCCTGCTCAACTGTTTGCAGTGCTGGTGCTTTCTTAAGCACATTCATTGTAAAGTACACTGGCAATCTCCGAAAGATCAAAGTTGGTTTCTAATATGCATTGTTTGGAGACAGGATACCAAACACGGAGAGCCAGACACGCGGCTCTGGGACGGGGCTAGGCATTCTCCTGAAAGCTGATGCCCGCAGACAGGGCTCACCGAGGCACAGGGACAGGCCCTCGTGGGCAGCCTGCCCGAACTGCCCTGCGCGGCTGGGTGGTGGCAAACCCAAGCACAGCATATGGGGTCCCAGAGAGCAGAAGCCAGCTGCAAAGAACCTTCTGGGCCCTCTTGTCCAGCCTCTCCTCTGCTGAGAGATGAGAAAGTGAAAAAAGAAAACCGCCAAACCTCCGGCCCAGGAGAGAGCAAAACGCCCTTGCCTGGCACTGTGCTCTGCAGATGGGAGACACCTTCTCCCTGAGACAGTCCAGGGCCAGCTTCCAAGGAACCGCATCTTCAGGGGCACCAGTCAGTTTGGTATTTTATGTTCCATTTTCCACTCTCCTCTCTACCATTCCACAAGAAGCAGGGCACCCTTCTGAATACCCTGAGGTCCGATCTCTACCGGTCAGAAAGGTTAAGCACCTGAACCCAAGTCACACAGCAGCAGAGAAGATCACAATTCAAATCAGACTCCCAGCTCAGTCTCCTATAGAGTGAATGCAAAAAGGTCTAACCTGAGACCAGTAATGGCTGAGGGTGGCTCATCTTTTAGTTATTGAAGAATCCAGCCAGGCGCTGTGGCTCATACCTGTAATCCCAGCACTTTGGGAGCCCAAGGCAGGCAGAACACTTGAGCCCAAGAGTTTGAGACCAATCTAGAAAACATGGCGCAACCCCGTCTCTACAAAAAAATACAAAAATTAGCCAGGTGTGGCAGTGCATGCCTGTAGTCCCAGCTACTGGGGAGGCTGAGGTGGGAGGATTGCTTGAGGCCAGGAGGTTGAGGCTGCAGTGAACTGTGATCTCACCACTGCACTCCAGCCTGGGGAACAGAATGAGATCCTGTCCCCCAAAACAAATTAATTAAATGTAATAAGAGAATCGGTGTGAGTAAACTTGTAGAATACTGCTCTCTGATAGAACTTTCTTTTTTTTTTTTTTTTTTTTTTGAGACAGAGTGTCACTGTATTGCCCAGGCTGGAGTCCAGTGGGACAATCTCAGCTCCCTGCAACCTCCGTCTCCTGGGTTCAAAGCAATTCTCCTGGCTGGACACAGTAGCTGATGCCATTAATCCCAGCACTTTGGGAAGCCAAGGCAGGCAGATCACCTGAGGTCAGGAGTTCAAGACCAGCCTGGTCAACATGGCAAAACCCCTTCTCTACTGCAAATGCAAAATTAGACAGGCGTGGTGGTGGGTGCCTGGAATCCCAGCTACTTGGGAGGCTGAGGCAGGAGAACTGCTTGAACCTAGGAGGTGGAGGTTGCAGTGAGTCAAGATCACGCCAGTGCACTCTAGCCTGGGTGACAGAGCGAGACTCCATCTCAAAAACTACAAAGTCATTCTTCTGCCTCAGCCTCCCAAGTAGCTGGGATTACAGGTGTGCACCACCACACCCAGATAATTTTTGTATTTTTAGTAGAGACAGGGTTTTGCCACATTGGCCAGGCTGGTCTCGAAGTCCTGGCTTCAAGCCATCCGCCCACCTTGGCCTCCCAAAGTGCTGGGATTACGGGTGTGCGCTACCATGCCTGGCTGAACCTTCTATGATGAAAAGAACATTGTCCATCTGAACTGTCCAATACTGGCACACATGGCCTCTAAGCACTTGAAATGTGGCCAGTGTGATCAAGGAACTGAATTCTAGATTTTATTTCATAATTAAAAATTTTTAAATTAAGTGTAAATAGGTAGCGGCTACTGTATTGGGCGGCATAACGTTAGAATACGGAAACAGCTACATTTTCTGAGCCAGCGTTTATGATATTTGGTCTGAGAGGTGTACGTGGGCTTATGGAGAAAACACGGTGGGTCCCCTGAAGGCAGAATCTTCCTGGGAGGCTTCCAGAACACATGAGCACACACCTGACGAACACAGTGAGCCAGGCGCTCGGCGGCCGCCATGGCAGCCTCTCTGAAAGCACCAGTCTAGAAACATCACAGGGGTCTGAGAACACTGCTCCTCCCCGGGGAACTATTTTGAGGCTTCATTTCCCAAGTCAGTGATGGGGTCTGCAGCTGAGGTGGGCCAGGTCCCCTCCCCTCACATTAGGGGGACCATGATGCTGATGTGAGAAGAGCAGACGCATCCGTCCTTCGGGGTGTGAGGCAGTGGTGGGTGAGGTAGCCACATCTCTGCCAGAGGGAAGACCCCACCTTCAGACCAAACGTAGGCACTACAGATATACAGTGGATGAGTGCGGGGTGGAGGGACAGATGGGTTCAGGGACGGACCGAGGAACGGGTGGGTGGGTGGATAGATGTGTGGGTAGATGGAAGAGTGGGTGGGTGGGTGGAGGGACAGATGGGTTCAGGGGTGGACGGAGGAATGGGTGGGTGGGTGGAGGAATGGGTGAGTGGGTGGATAGATGTGTGGGTAGATGGAAGAGTGGGTGGGTGGGTGGAGGGATAGATGGGTTCAGGGGTGGACGGAGGAACGGGTGGGTGGGTGGATAGATGTGTGGGTAGATGGAAGAGTGGGTGGGTGGGTGGAGGGACAGCTGGGTTCAGGGGCGGATGGAGGAATAGGTG
>NW_012121376.1:4713659-4738708 GCF_000951035.1 Colobus angolensis palliatus
AATGAATGGGTGCATGATAGGGAAGGAAGGAAGGAAGGAAGGAAGGAAGGAAGGGAGGGAGGGAGGGAGGGAGGGAGGGAAGGAGGGAAAGAAATGGATGAAAGGTAGATGGGTAGATGATAGATGGATGAATGTTTAAACACAGAAAAGATCTGGCATTACAAAGTCCCAACCACATGGAACATGTCCTAGAGGCTTCTCAACAGGCATCAGTGGGTTTTCAGGAAGGAATATACTATTGTTTCCCGATCAACAAGAGCATGGGGACTCTAAGCCAGCCATCTGCCCCGAAGGGTTCTCAGCCAGGAGGCACAACCCTCTCCACCAGCCTAAGTCTCTAAGTCTCCTCAGAGGGGCCTTGAGCATTCAGGCTGCCTCTGTCCAACTGAAAAGAAGAAGCTAGGCCCCCAAAGAGAAAGGATGCTTCCTGAGTTTATCCAGAGGCAAATGCTAGAAGACCCCAGGTAATAAAGACCCTCGGGGCAGAGTGTGAGGCCTGGGCAGGGCTTCCAGAACGCAGTCTGGAGGGGATGCAGGGGCCAGAGAGCAGGCCCATGTGCTGGTCTGTACTCAACAGAGACAGGAACGTCCTGGCCAGTGTGGGCCCCAGAGAACCTGCCCTTCCTTGCCACCCCCTGGTTTCTTTCCAAGGCTCCTCATTCCTGGGCCCTTCCCACCGTCCTGGTACCTCTTCCTTCAGCACATTCAGCACAGCCTCGTGGGCCTCCAGTGATGCCCAAGGTGAGCAGCCCTGGCATCCTCCCCACGAGCGGGCATGACCAGCAGTCACGCACCCGCCAGCCACAGGCACTGTGCATGTGTTTCGTGCAGGTGTCACTCGACAGACTTTATCCACATTCTGTCCTTTGATCCTCCTAACAAGCCCACAAGGCAGGGACAATAATGACTCCTGTGTTACAGAGGAAGAAACCTGCTCTGAGAGCCTGAGAAACTCGCTCACATCCCACAGCAGGCGTCTGAGCCACGGAGGCCAAGTTCGAACCTGCACTCTGATGCAGGAAGAGGCTCCACAGGCGTTTGCTGAATGAATGAATGAATGAATGTGTGCATGTGCGTGTGAGGGAGCGAGTGAAGGAAGGACAGTTTGAAACCGTTCCTGGAGTCTAGGGGCTTAGAGCTCTCTGGAAGGACAGCATGAAAGGCAGGCCAGCAGCCCCAAGGAAGGCCCTGGCCAGGCGACCCGTCCAGCCAGAGAGCCACAATTCTCCTGGAGACTCAGGGCTCACAGATGGGGCCTGGGGCATGGAAAATAAAGGAGCCTTCAGTGCAGAGCAGATGGAGAAGCTGACCGCAGCGGGGCAGGGAGGTCTGGCGGTTCCAACCCCTGCCCGCCTGTCCCCTCTGGCCCCCCACCCCCCAGGGATTGGACCCAGGCCCTCCACAGCAGGCCTCCTGCCCTGGCCCATCGGGGCCACCCGACAACCGCCAGGCAGGCCAGGCCTTGGGCAGCCCTGGCTGGTCCCCCTCCTCCCCTAGGCCCCTCTCCTCCCTCCCTTTCCTGCAAAGAAGTCAAATTTGCCACTCTGATGCATTAACCAAGCCGGGTAATGAATGGCGAGTGTGTGGTGTGCCCGCTCGGAGAGAGAGAAGCGCAGGCCAGGCGCAGACCCCAGCAACCGGGCAATTTTCCAGGCTCTGCTTCCGAGCCCCTCCATTCAGCCCCCTCCGGCCCCCCCTAGAAGAGAGAAGCAGCATGCTCTGTCATCAGAACCGCATTGTTCTGGCCAGAAGAAAAAACGGGTCCAGCAGATGGCAGGTGTAACAAAAGCAGCTTGCTGTGGCCAAACCAATTATTTATCTAATTATGATTTACCACTTAACCACATGATCTTTCTGCAGAGTTGTGGGCAATTAAAACCAGGGTGACTGTGTGGATTATGCAAATGGGCTGGAGCCCAGCGAATAAAATTGGAGATTAGACATTCACACAGGCAGGCGCTTGCACAGGGCAGCCCCGGGGGGAGCCAGGGGCTGGGAGGGAGGGGAGGCTAAGGAGCCGGGCTGGGGAGGGCCAGGGGGTCAGGACGCGGAAGCAGGAAGGAGGAGGAAAAGTAAGGGAAGGGGAGGGGAGGACGGGACAAGGCAGTGGGAACTGCATCCTCCCTCAAGTCCCCAGGCTGCCCCTGAATGATGACATCAGGCCCCTGGGAGAGGGAAATCAAGGCAGCTGACCTGACCAGCCTTGCAGAGAGCCAGCCTTGCCAGGTCCTGGAGGGGAGGCACCCCTGTGGCCTCCAGAGCTTGTGCTGGGCCCCGTGGAGCCAGGGCACTCTCCTGTGGACGGCAGGGTTGGGGTGGGGTGATCTGGGCCCCTCCCTCCAGCTGGCTGCCCCACAGTGAGAGCCGCCCCATGGGACCAGGTTTGGTCAGGTAGGTGGCAGCCACCACAATGACCCACTCCATAGACCAGGATGCCCATGGTTGCCCCCAGCTCTGTCACTGACCCAGCAGCTGTGTGACCACAGCCAGTTTGCTTGTGGTCTCTGGGCTCAGTTTCCAAACAAAAGGACTACAGAGGATAATTCCTCCACTTCCCTGCAGCTTTAAAAGATGGGGTGACATTCTCCAATAGCCAAATGCAATCCAGGTCTCCCAGAGCTGGCTGAACAGAGGCAGGGGCGCCTGGAGACAGAGGCAGCCATGAGGGTGTCCAGGCACCCCTGCCTAGAGCTGGTTCTCCACCCAGAGCACCCCCACCCACACTGCTCCGAATGCTTAGGGGGACTCATCCAGTTAAGCCTTCCAAAAGGTCTATAAGGGGTGCCGTCGTCATCCCTATCGACTGAGGCACAGACAGGTTCAGTAACCTGCCCAAGGTCACACAGCTTGTAAAGGGCAGAGCAGGAACCGTCACGCATTTGTGCCTTCAACTCAGGCTCCCCTGAAATGCCAAGCTCTGGGTGGAAGTCAAACATAAAAACCAATGTAATCAAGACCCCCATCCTTCAGGGGTTGCATTCTGCTGGAGTGAAATTTCTGGATCTGCCGTGTTTAAGCGGAGGAGGGGGTCACAGGTAGAAATGCTCCTCCCGCCCCACCCCTGCAAATGCCTAGGCAAAACTCTCCCAGACACGTGTGAAGGTCCCTGTGACCTGGACACAGGGTCAGCGAAGAAAATCGGCATAGGCCGGGCAAGGTGGCTCACATCTGTAATCCCAGCAGTTTGGGAGGCTGAGGTGGGTGGATCACTTGAGGTCAGGAGTTTGAGACCAACTTGGGCAACATGGAGAAACCCTGACTCTACAAAAAATACAAAAATGAGCTGGGCACGGTGGCCCCAGCTACTTGGGAGGCTGAGACAGGAAGATCACTTGAACCTAGGAAGTGGAGGTTGCGGTGAGCCAAGATCACGCCACTGCACTCCAGCCTGGGCAACAGAGACTCCATCTCAAAAAAAAAAAAAAAAAAAAAGAAAGAAGAAGAAGAAGAAAGAAGAAGAAAAGAAAAGAAAAAAAAAGAGGAAAATCTGCACAGAAAAGCTCTTCCTTACGTGGCGCTCTTCCCACTAGCTCTGTACTGACCTGGGGGGTGCCCCTGGCCGCAGGTGCTACTTAGCCTTAAACTGACATGAATTAAAATTAAATACAACAACAGCATCCCATCCTCATTGTTCCAGTCATATTCTGAGCACTCCAGAGCCACACGTGGCTGGAGGTTCCTGATTTGGGCATCGCAGATCTAGAACATTCCATCAGTGTAGAATGTTCCAGCAGACAGCGCTGCTCTGGAAAGTCGGCTCTAGGGACACAGGATTTTTGTCTTTTGTTGGTGATGAATTCCCAGCACCCACAACAGTCCCTGGCTGTCCATTTATGGAATGAATGAAGAAATGAAACGCCTCTTCTACAAAAAACAACAGTTGATTTTGAAAAGGAGCCGGCGGAATCCCAGTGAGGTCCAGACCCTGAGTGGCCGGTCTGCCTGCAGCCAGGAGCTCCCAGTCCCCGCAGCTCATGCCCATCTCAGGGCCAGAGGGGAGGCTGGTCTTGCCATGGGGGGCACTGCCGACAGCCATGTGACCACCTCCAGGACCCCTCCCCAGCACTCCTGAGCCAGCAAGGCTGTGAGGAGCAAAAGCTTGGCTGTTTGCAAAGAACCAGTTGCCACCCAAGGCTCCACCCGCATTTGGGAGTCAGGGGAGAAAAGTTAGGGCCACCAGGCTCCCCGATTTCCCTTCTCTTGGCCCGAACTATCCAGCCTCGTCTCCCCACTTTCTGAGTTGGGGCCCTTAGTTCTAATGCGGGCTGGGGGTGACAGGGTAGCAACTGGAGAGGAAACTACAGTTAAACAATTCAACTCCTGGGTACCTCCAGGGGCCCTGGAAATAAACCAGGAGTGCCTGATAGAGGCCCCTACCCCTCCACCCCAGGGTCAGGCGCTGTTCTCTGGATCCGATGAAAGCTGTGGACCTTCTGCTAGGATTACAGGGAAGGATCCCAATTTTGCCACCAACGTCAGGGGGTCTGTAAGTCCTGATGGCCTCTGCCCTAGCATCTCTTCCCACACGAACAAGAGTTAGGCGGAAAGGGTAGGGTGGCCCTCGGGACACAGGCGCCTCAAATGTCCTGTGCCCTGCTCCCCAGGAGGGCATAAAACTGGGCTGTCCTTGGTTCAGCTCCGAGAGCACGTCTAGTCCCCCCCCACCGCATGCCAGCAGCGAGCATGGCCCAAGCTTCATCCCAGGGTTTCTCGGCTAGCCCTGGGGAAAACAGGGTTCCCATTTTACAGGATGGAAAAGCGGGGTCGCAAGAGGCAGAGTGAGCTGTGGAGGGTCACAGAGCCGAATGGTGGTGCAGTGTGGCTGGGCGGGAGCCCGACACTCACTTCTCCCACAAAGAGCCCAACCACACATGCTCTGCACAC
Source organism: Colobus angolensis palliatus (assembly GCF_000951035.1). NCBI lineage: Eukaryota > Metazoa > Chordata > Mammalia > Primates > Cercopithecidae > Colobus > Colobus angolensis. The sequence goes on from NW_012121376.1 coordinate 4,718,544, forward strand.
ACTCCATCCTTCCCCCCACACACACTCACACACACACGCTCTCACACACGTTCACATATCACACATGCTCAATCACAGACACACTCATTCACATGCAGGCTCACGTGTTCACACATGCAATGTCACACAAGCTCACACAACCACACACGCTGACACTCATTCACACACGGACCCACGCATTCACTCATGCAATGTCACACACATGCTCAATCACACACGCTCACACTCATTCACACGCGGGCCCATGCATTCACACATGCAATGTCACACATGCTCACACAATCACACATGCTCACACTCATTCACATGCAGGCCCACGCATTCACACACACACACAATGTCACACGTTCACACAATCACACGTTCACAGTGACATACACAATGTCACAGACATTCACATTCACTGCTCACAATCACAGGGTCATGATCACACATGTTCAGTCGCACACATGTTCAATCACATGCCTCACACACCTTCACAATCACATAACATTTAAACACACGTTCAGTCACACGTTCACACTCATGTCTCACACATTCACACAAGTCACACAATCTCACATTCACACATGCGTTCACACACTCCCCATGCTCACTCTCACATTCACACACACAATATCACACACGTTCACATTCATACTCAATCACAGGTTCACACCACATTCACACAATCATACATTCAGTATCTCACACATATTCACACACGTTCACACATATTCAGTCACACGTTCACACATACATTCACACTCAATGTCACACACGTTCACAGGTTCAGTCACCCACATTCACACAATGTCACATTCACACGTTCACACACACATACACTCACAATGTCTCATGTTCACATTCCATACAGTCATACATTTGCACACGTCACACATATGCGTGCACTGCCATTCACACATATTCGCATGCACACACACACGGGGTCACACATGCTCATGCACGATGCTTCATAAATGTTATTGGAGAGCTGGCAAACAAATACTAGGGACACCCCACCTTCCGGAGATGCCAGGGAAACAACCCACCAGGTTCCTGCCACGGCTCCTCTGGAGTTCTTCCAAAAGTGCCCAGGCTCCACCCGCTCCGTGTCAAGGCTCCCACCCAGCCCAGGCCCTGCCCAGCCAGCATCCAGGCTCTGCCCAGCATCCAGGGCTCTCAGGTCCACAGCCCTCTCCACCTGCGTGCGCAGCTGAGAAACAGGGCCCTACCCGACCTAGAAGCCCCCCCAAGCCCTCCCCACCCCAGCAGGGGCTCAGGTGGCATCCTGAGTCTCCCATGCTCCAGGCGGGAGGTCTGGAGTGCAGAGTAGTTGCCAACACTCCTTTCAGCTCCTGCTAGGACATGGGTGGGGGTGGGACCTGAAAAGTCCCCAGCTGGGTAGAGGGGAGGGAGAGAGGGAGAGAGGGAGAGAGGCAGGGAGGGAGGAGAGAGGCGGGTACAAGGCGATCCCGGGAAGGGGAGGATTTGGGGGCCTGGAAGTCAGGACAGCCCATGGCCCTCCTGGCATGCAGGAGTGTACCCCACCCTCAGATGTGTGTGTGTGAGAGTGCATGTGTGAACATGTGAGTGTGAATGTGTGAGTGTGAACATGTGAAAGTCCCTGGGGGGACTCTCATTCCCCCAGAGCTGTGCTCATGGCTGCCCCTCAGGGCAGCAGGTACAGAGGCCGAGGGGTCGTTCGGGAGGCAGCGGGCCTCGGGTGCTTATCTGGGCTGTCCCCAGCCCTCCCAGCCTCCCCTGGGCCCCCTGACAAAGGCCCTCCTCCCTCCAGGAAAGTGCTCCTTGTTAATAACGGCCACGGCAGATTTCGCCGCCTGCCTGAGTTGATAGGAGATTTATGCAGCCCGCCAAGTCGGGAAATACAGAAATATTCCTGATAATACTTCTCGTCCCAGCAAAGGTCACAGACAGGGCCTATCAATCCCGAGAAATAAAGAAGCCCCCGGTTTTGCTTGTTCTCTGGCGAGGCAGGAGAAGAGCCCTTTCTTTAATCGCCTCATTTGGAGCACTGGCCGGGGTTGTATGTCATCCGAATTACAGATTCAGCATTAATTGACCAGATGTGGGGGGCTCTTTCAGGGCCCTTGAGGATCATAAAGCCCTTCCCACACTGGTAATTAGCAGCCTAGCAGGCCCAGGCTGGGACACGGGCCCCCCAAGGCCCGCAGCGGGGACGGGGGGGCCAGCCAGCCAGCGAGCATGTGCTGCCTCTCTCAAGGCCCAGGGACCCCCTCAAGAGCAGCCAGGCTGGTGGCTGATGCCACATAGGGGATACTGTGTTCTGGGAAGCTGGTGGCAGCCAGCAGTGGGTGCATTCCTTGGCTGACCCTGCCCTGTCCTCCTGGTGGGGAATCGAGCGAGATGCAAGAAGCCAGCTGGGGAAGGGGGGTCACTCCAGTGAAGTGAAGCTGGCAAGGACACCACCGCCCACCACCAAAGGGGTGGGTGCAGCAGTGAATTCCTTGGCTTCTGCAAAGAGGAGGACGAAGAGGCACTGCCTCCTCTGTAGAGAGGTGGGGGACAGGGACAGCCAGGTGACCAATTACGATGACAGAGGGCATCCAGAAGGGTGACATTACATTTAACAACCAGCCCAGCAAAGCAGGGGCTGAAGCAAGGTGGTGCCTGCCTGTCCTGCAAAACCTTAACTCTTTCACCGCCCAGACATGGGAAGCGCAGGGGGAGGGGGCTCAAGGGTCCGGGAAGGCTTGGGGGTAGGGGCGAGGAACAGCCTCTTTGCCAACCAGCACGAAAGTCCTGCAACATTCTATCCACCAACTCAGACTAAGTATCCCAGCCCTCTAGCACTGGCTCCCTGAGGAACAGCTGGGGCAGCAGAGGGTTCTCGGTGGCAGAACCTTCCTGGAGGTCATCGCAACTCATATGCTGGCCTCTGCTCAGTGACCAGTGACGGGGCAAAACCAACAGGGGGCCTGGGCTGAGCTGAGAAGCCCCCACCTCGCCCAGGATCATACCTGGGCTGAAGGTGTGAAGCCCTCAGTACGTCCCCAGGAGCCCAGCAGGTATGCGGTGCCCCTCGCCCTCCCCCTCTGGAGCCTGACCACCCAGAGCCTCACATGCACACCGCCGCGATCAGTTCTGCTGTGATGTGTTTTATGAACATGCAGATGGCATGGCCAGGGCCAGGGGGAAGGTTTTACCTTGGGATAAGAAATTAACACTGGCAAATAGCAAATTTACTGCATGTATTTTCATTTTCCTAATACCAGCACCATCTGCTAGCAATTGGGGCTCCACATCGCCATTTTCCCCTTTATTTCTCCCGTCCGCTCTTTCCTGTTTTCATCTTCCATGGCTGGGCCCTCCAGACGCCGCTGGGGGTGGAGTTTTGTCCTCAGACCAGAGCACCCACACTGGGACCAGCACCCTGCACCCTCCCGCCCGAGGCCCATCCTACTTCTGTCTCCTCCAGGCAACAACAGACAGAGGTGCCCCCACCACACACACAATTCTGAGCCTTAGAAGGATGATGTGAGCCTAGCGAGGAACAGCCTTTAACCAACCCTCACTCTCAACCGTGATAGTGCAATCAAAACAGCTCCATCCAGCCCCCTGGCAGCTGTGGGCACTTATTCCTCGCGTGCTGCATGCTGGAATTATTTAAAATAAGAAAGTTAGCTACTGTGCCTTCTGCACTGAGCTTGCCTGGGCTGGGGGAGTAGGGAGGGGCTGCAGGGGGGCCTGGGGGCACGGAGGAGAGCCGACCAGGCTCCGGGGTTTCCTGCAGCCCAGGAGAAAGGGGCCCTCCATCCCGGGGCTCTCACACGGCTGCTCTCAGAGCTGGGAGGGGTGATACTTTCCACGTGGGAAGCCATGGGGCAGGGCAGTTGGGGGGCATGGGGGCCGGCGTCGGGCCTGTGAGCACGTGGTACGAGCAGCTGCGACTCTTGGCCATGCGGCCTGGCAGTGGGACAGCTGGTGTGGCCCGGCTCCCGGGAGGGACTGGATCCATCCTGGGAGCCCCTGGAAGAACAAACATACCAGGGCTGAGGGATGATGACGCTCACCAAACAGCCTTCAGGCCGAGCCCATGGGAAGGCGAGATCAGAGAGACGGGGCTGGAGAAGAGAGGCTGCCTCTAGACCCCAGCACTCGGGAACCTCACGGACAAAGGCTTCCAGGCCAGGGCTCCGCTGTCTGAAGCAACACATATGTCATGGGCTGAACCGTGTCCCCCAAATCCTTACGCTGAAGTCCTAACCCCCAGTGCCACAGAAAGTGTCCTTATTTGGAAATTGCAGATGTAATTAATTAGTTCAGATGAGGTCACATCGGGGTAGGGTGGGCCTGAACCCAATGACGGGAGCCCTTCTAACAAGGGGAAATGCAGACACAGAGACACATGCAGATAGCAGAAAGATGACGCAAAGAGACGCAGTGAATGGACGGCCAAGTTGGGGAGAGAGGCCTGCCTGGACCAGACCCTTCCCTCCCAGCCCACAGAGGGAGCCAGCCTTGGGGTGAACCTGCACCTCCCACCAAGATGTAGGCTCTTCTATTACCCCCATTTACAAGTGAGGGAACCGAGGCACAGAAAGGTTGAGTAACTTGCCCAAAGTCACACAGCTAACAATTTTCAGAGGCAGGAAGTGACTCTAGGCAGGCTGGCGCCAAGTCCACACTCCTCACACGGGTCCCAGGTCGCACCCCGCAGCCAAAGGAAGTATTTGTGGATCAGACACTTAAGACACTGGCTGGGAAGCTCTGAGTGGAATGATGCTCATGTCATCGCCATCCGCTCTACAAGGAAACTGAGGCCCAGAGAAGGGCGGGCACTTGCCCACAGTCATGCGGGAAGAGTGCCAGAACCAGGATGGGCCCCTTGGGTCCTGCAGCAGACTGCAGTGATAGGAGGGGTCTAGACTTGGGCCGGGACAGGGCAGGAAAGTCTCCCTCCCTCCTCCCCACATGGTGACCCAGCTGGGCAGAAAGACACCACAAAAGCAGCCATGTGCCAAAGCGAGCGTTTGGAGAAACTGTGGGTGACACAGAGGAGAGTCCTGCTGTCCTGGGTGTACTCCATGGGGTCTCATGGCACGGGCCTCCAAGCTCAGGGGTCACGTCTGGGCACCCAGAAAATGCCCTCTCGGCTGCCATACAGAAGAACCAGCAAAAAGGGAAGAGAGAAGGAAAGCCCCCGGGCAGACTGGCCCTTTTGGAACCCTGGCATGAGGGCAGGGCTTGGAGCCATCCTGGATGGGCCTCTGGTCCCTGGAGCCCTTGGGGACCAATGGGTAGAAGTCTCTGGACCCCAAGATGCCGGTGACACACGACGGGGCAGGCAGGGCTGCGAAAGGGGTTCCCGGCGGGGCAGGCAGGGCTGTGACAGGGGTTCCCGGCGGGGCAGGCAGGGCTGTGACGGGTTCCCGGCGGGGCAGGCAGGGCTGTGGCAGGGGTTCCCGCGGGCCAGCACATTTTTATTGTCCCATCCTCTGTGGCCTCGCCGGAGACAACAGCAGGTGGAAAGCGGCAAACGGCTCAGCAGCTGATCACGCCTTTTTTTTCACCTTTTAGAAAATGTCCTCGCAACTTTTCTTTCCCATCAGTGAAAGCTCCCACCCCATACACTGGATCTGGCCTTGGAAGATGAGGTCTTCGGACTTCCCTGGCCATCTCTGGCGCATCCCATCACCGTGACAACCCGGGCCACGTGGTCCCATGGTTTGCCTCCTTGGAGGTTGTGGATGGGGCTGGAGGGGTGGGGGAAGGAGTGCAGGGGGCGAGGGTCTTGGCAGCCTCCACCTTGGCACGCGTTTCCATCCTGCAGAGCCGCCCCCACACCCTGCTCAACCGCGCTGCTCCCACCAACTTTTCCGGCCAGAGGGAAGCCAATGCACGAGATTAGAGGATAAAATTTGATTTGAAAGAATTTTATCGTTCAGCCCAATGATGGTTTTAAATATTAAAAAGGCATAAAATGGAGGGGGAACGGAAAAGCAGTACCAAGTACCAGCCTCGGATGGCTTTCGCCAAATAACGCTGCCATCTGAGAAAGAACGTGTGCGGGGAGAGGAAGGGGTGGGGGAAACTGCTCCACCTCCCCGATCCTACTGCTTCTCAGGCGTTTTCAAAGCAGCATCCCGGATCTCCCAAACCTTACGGAGACAGGTAATACATTCATTATTGATGGATCAGTACCCGGAGAGTGTAAATTACTGAAACAAACACGGCATAATTAGGGCATTAGAGGCAGCGTGGAGGGAAGGCGGGGTGTGCTACGCTTGGCTGTGGCTTTCATCTTTGCAGGTGTTCATCTTGATGGTAGCCAGCATCCCAGCCTGCCTACCATATGCACATCCCAGCTAGCCAGTTCTCTGCTGGGAGGCCCACTGGGAACTCCCTCCTGCCCAAAAAGAGGGGATCCAGGGGCCCTGAACCAGCCTGGCATCTTGGGGAACACGCAGAGGGGGAGAAAGCAGGTCTCCATACAGGGGCCCACGCACCGGCACGCAGGCACACAAAGACCCAAGGCCAGTCTGCGGGCTGTGCAGCTGGCGAGCCTGTGTCCCCGTCCCCATGCGTGCCCTCAGGATTTCATGACAAGAATGAAACTGATCAGGCAGCCTCCAGCTCCATAATTAGGGCCAATTGAAGGAGACAAAGAAATCTATGGAGATCACAGTGGGAAGTGGTAGTGATGAACGCTGGCTTTGAAACAGCGTTTTGTACTCACTGGACCATCACTGTCTTTACATAAAAGCTGCCTGCCTCCTTTCCCTCGCTCCCCTCCCTGGGAGCAGAGGCCGCCGGGGAGGCAGGCTCCAGACAGCCCCTCCACCAATTGCCTTTTCTGGGTCAGGCCTCATTTCTTGTGGCACGACAGGAGGAGGATGGGGGGCGGGTGAGGCCTCCTCTTTTGTTTTTTTGTGTTTTGGCAGTGGCAAAACACAAAAGGCAGGCATGAAAAGCCCCCGCTCTCACATGCATCTGAGTACGGGGGGCTGCAGGAAGGTGACTCACTCCCTGGCATGCTGGGAGACCACAGGGCCCGTGTGTGAGTTTGCGTGCGAATGTGTGAGCATGTGTGAGTTCTTGCGTGTGTGACTTTAGGCGTGCATGTGTATGTGTGTATGTGTGTGTGTTGGAATGGGGGTGTCCTGGAAAGGCCAAGAGCCTTGGAATCTGAGGAGTCTGCAGCCCATTCTTGATATTGCTTTACTTTCCAAAAAGTTATGACAACAAAACCATCCTGGGGCCCAGACCCAGAAGCCATCAGCTATGGAGGACCCTGGAAGCAGGCAGAGAAAGGTGAGTTTGAGGGGACAAGGCCAGGGGCTGCTGGCAGAGCTGCAGGGCACAGGGCACACATGGCAAGGGCTGCCTGGGCAGACAGCTCACTCCCTGGGGATTTTAGGAGACCCCAACTGAGAATCGCTGCACGTCCTGCCTGTTACCCCTGGAATCGGGGACACGGGGGTGGAATCAAAGACTGGGCCAGCATGTCCTGCTGTCCCCTAGAATTCCAGCGGGAGACCCCCAGGACACCAACCCCACAGGAAGGTGGCCCCTGGAGAGCTGGGGCCGCACCCTGCGGGGAGAAATGAGTGGCTCCAGGAAGCCACTCTGGCTGGCATCCCCGAGACTGTGCCAGCTTGCTCAAGCACGCATGTGTGGCTTCCCTCCCCGTGCCCACAGTAATCCTCCGACTTTACAGCAAATTATTAAAACTCACTTATATTTAATCTGCCTTCTGGAATTAATTGAATTTTTACGCTCAGCAAATGCCACAGTTTGTGCTGCCTCCCGATCGCTGGCTCGGAACAGCTAAATGACAAGGCGGCCGACCAACCGCAGGCTGTGCAGACGGGCTCTCGGGGGTGAAAAGGCATTAAGAGGCGAGGGGGGTGTTGTGCAGGATGGCCCTGTCCCCACCCCGACGCCCTGAACCATGGAGAAAAGAAGCTCAATTTATCAACACAGGGAGGACTGAGCTCCAGGCGCCTCAGGCGGCTGCATGAGGGGCACTGGGTGTCAGCTCTGGGGATGCCACCAGTGCTGACTGAGGACCACCAGAGGGAGGAGCCACCCAGGAAGCAAGCCAGGCAGGGCTCCTCCCCTTGCCAAGGAGGGTCCTCCCAGGGGATGTCGGGTCCAAGGAAGCTTCACCCTTTCCCCCAAGTGACCGGGCTCTGGCCAGTCCCCCAAAAGACCCCAAGAACGCCATTTCCTGCACTCAGCATTCCCAGGAACCCAGCACATGGGGGCTTCCCCATCCCCCTGAACTGCGGCCAGCTTCTGCAGTGGAGTTCCACCCGAAGGCGAAGGCATGGAGGATCCAAGGTCACACTGAATACTGGCACGCTCCCTTCTCGCCGAGACACATTAATCCAGGGGGTGCAGACACCTCGGGGGAGGAGGGGCAATGTTTTCAGAGCCCCGTTCGGGTGCGAAGTGAATCCTCTTACATTTGCCAGGTTTGGAGTTTTCAGTGAGATGACACCAGGGTGCCTGTGGAAGTGGCTGTGTCTCCTCTTGCCTCCTTCCCCACCCAGTTCCACCCCAGGAGCCCAGGGATGGAGGCCCAGGAGACAGATCCCACAAAAGCCAGCACCCACTCCACCCCAGGTAGCTGGCAGTATCTGCCTCTTCAATCTGACTGCTCATCCACTTGGGGTGGGGAGCTTTGAAAAATGCAGACTCTCAGGCCCCACCCCAGATCCTCTGGCTGGGATTTGCTGGGTGGTAGAAAGCTGGGGAAATGTGTATTTTCTAAAACCCCATGAGATTTGGACGCAGCCAGTGGGGGCCACGAACCTCAGCACGGGAAGCTGCAGCCCTGGGTGTAGACTCCATCCGCTCGTGCCTGATGCAGCCCTCCTCTCAAGGAAGGGCGAGCTCACTGAAGGGAACAGGTCATAGGTCAGCCCAATTCACCCTGAGCACAGAAACGCACACTGCATTTAGGACGGTCGGATTGCTGGACCAAGCCTGTCTCTCTGTCCCCTGCACACATATGCACATGCGCGCGCACACAGACGCATGCCGAACTTCTATGGAAGAGGAGAGCAGTAGGACCAGGCTCTCCAGGGCCCTGCCTTTGGGGTCTCTCCCCACAACTGTGGCATAAACCTCTCTCCAGAAACAGAGGGCCTAATAACCCCTCTCAGCTCCCCAAAATCTGAATCCTAAAAGGCTCTCCCCAGGGGTTCATCCGGCTTCAGCAGAGACCCTTCCCACCCAAGCCAGAGCCCAGCATTCTCAGTTGCCAGGGACACTGTGCAGTACGGCCCCCAGCAACCTGGAGACATCAAGGTTCCACCTCCCTGCTTCCAAGCTGCCAATCTGGCCCATTTCCTGGGTGGTGGGTAAGGGGCAAGGGGGATGGGGGCAGAAAGAGATCCTCCCCCTCTCTCGGGGTTTCCTTCACCAGCCCCCTCCTGACTGAAGCTCCCTTCTGGAGGCTGGAGAGCTGCTGCGGGGAGAGGAGCCCATGTGGGACCCCCACAACACACACAGGTTGATCACCTCACCAAATCCTTAGTAAAACTATCCTTGTTCAAAGGCAAAATCAGCCAACCACCAGTATTCCTCTGACCTAACGCCCAGCAGGACAAGAGCTCAATGCCTGGATGTCACCTCCAGGGCCTCAGCAACTGTGCACTTCTGCTCAGGCTGCCAAACAAAACACCCTAGATTTCATGGCTTAAACACATAAATTTATTTTCTCATAGTTCTTAAGGCTAGAAGGCCAAGATCAAGGTGCCGGCAGGATTGATTTCTGTGGAGGGCTCGCCTTCTTGGGTTGCAGACGGCTGCCTTCTGGCCGAGAGCTCATATGGCAGACACAGCGTGCTCTCCGGGGTCTCCTGTGAGGACACTAATCCTAGCAGAGCAGGGGCCCACCCTGAGGATCTCCCTTAACCATAACTATTTCCTTAGAGGCTCCATTTCCAAATACACCCACCCTGAGGGTCGGGGCTTCCACATCTGAATTCGGGGGAGCACAAATATTCAACCTGTGACGGGGACCCCAACAGACGTCAGCCACCACACCTAGGCCTTGTGACCCAAGAGGAGGCTGCAGTGTCCCTGCGTATTGCTGGGGCATGTCTAAACCGGTCCCTCTGGATGACAGCAGAGGTCTGAGAGGCTCAATGGCAGGAAGGATTCCAGTTCAGTGGGGAGGCAGAGAGCATGCAGCCTCCCTCCTCGGCAGGGGTTCGGATGCTGCCCAGCTTTCAGGGCTCACCGGCTGCTGCCCAAGACCTCCCACTTCTCCAGGAAGGGCCCTCCCTTGCTCTCTCCCTCTCTGAGCTCACCCCTTCTCCCTCTCCCCACACACTTTTCCACTGTGAGACTGGAACATCATCAGGACAACCCAGAACCTCCTCTTCCCCTGCAGGACTCAGCAAACATCCACAGAGTGAATGTTCCAAGCAACATAGTCCAGGAGCCACGTTCCAGCCACGGGACCTCTGCACCTGCTGTTCTCTTCACGTGGCCTGCCCTTCCCCAGAAAGAGGGAAGAGGCCCTCTCTGGTTGTCCCATGGAAACTCCACCCTTCTCTCACCCGGCTCCCAGCTGTATCCCTTCTCTGCAGCCCTAACATGCATTCCACTTTATTTGCCTTGTCTACTGTCTGCCTCCCTAACTACTGAGTCAGTTCCAGAGGTTCCAGGACTTTTGTCTTTTTAGTTTAGCCCTGGTTCTCCAGGGCCTTAGTGACTAGTGTGCAGTGCCTAGCAGCCGGTAGATGCTCCATAAATGCTTGCTGATTGACCGGGATGAACTCCCGTCCATGGAGCTATTTCAAGCCAAGCCTAAATGATCCTTCAGGGTTAGTTCTAACCTAAGACTTGGTAGTTCCATGACTCTCTTCCTGGCCCAGACCAAAAATGAAATTTCAGCAGGAACCCCAGACTGGGATCTGAGATGGGGTTCCTTGGAGGACTCTGACTAGGAAGAGAGACGGGAGGCCGCACCGAAAACACAAGCCCCTCATGGGTCTCCCAAGTTCAGGTCTGGGGAATCCTGCAGGCCCCTCAGGAGCGACCCCGCTGGTCCTGGATCTCCAGGACGCGTCCCTCTGACCTGCCTGCCCGGCCTGTGAGTCCCCACCAGCAACCACTGCAGACACAGCGCCAGGGCCAGGCCGGATTACCATACATTAAGACATAATTACTCTGCGGAAATTTACAATACAAAGCGCCCTCCCCAAGTTGGCTTCAGAAGGATTCCAAGGATACAAAGCCCTGCTGTGTCTGCCACCGACCCAAGCTGGCCCCAGCCAGAATTGCAAAAGAAGTGGGTGGGTTAGTTTTTGGAAAAACCCCATTCTACCCTCCAGGCAGAAGCGCCGCCCCAAGGGTAGGGACCTCTGATACCCCAAGCCCCACCCAGAGGGGAAGGTCCCCTCCATCCCCACCAGCCTTACTCCTAAACTACGGGTTCCCCCAAAGTCCAGAAGCTCCAAGCTGACACCACCAAGGTCACCCCACTTCTCCCAAGTTCTCTTTTTAGACTATTTAGGCCTAAGGGCAGGAAGAACCTCAAATCCCAAAATACTAGCTTTTGATCTGCAGTGAGGTGTGGCAGCCCACTGACATGATTGAGCACCTGCTGTATGCCTGGTACTGTGTCAGCATTAGGATGCCACAGAGAACAAGACAAACCAGTTCGCTCTGCTGGGGGGAGCTTACAGTCCAGTTGAGGAGACGCAGTAAGATGCTAAAAAAAAAAAAAAAAAAAGGAAAGGAAAGAAAGGTGTGCAGGGTGGGTGAGTGACCTGGGTGCACAGTGGCCAGAGAGCCTCAGAGGTGGCAGCCGAGCAAAGGCCTGAATGAACAAGACCAGCCTGTGCAAAGGCCCTGACGTGGGACCATGAGTGGTGAGGGAGAGCGGGGTCAGAGCACAGGAGTGCTGCAGAGAATGCGGGCTTTTATCCTAAAGAGGGTTTCCAGCAGGGAAGCCGCCTGATTCAGAGGACACCTGGCCTGCTGTTCTGTTAGAATCCTACATCTACCACCTCCTGACCCTGGGATGCTGGGCAAGTCGGTTAGTCCTTTAAGCTTCTGTTCCTCCCTGGAAAATAAAAACAGTAACCACAGCTAACACGGACTTGTTGCACAGAACAAGACAGAGAAAGTCGGGAAACGGAGGGCCATGCATGTGAGGGGCGGGGGAGAAGCTCTCTGAGCCTTAGCTGCCCCATCTGTGAAATGGGAACCAGCCCCTGCCAACAGAAAGGCTAAAGGCCCAGTGACTTGTGCCTCTGTTGTTTGTTTGGGGAGCCCAGGCACTTGGAGCCTGGAGTTCGGGACAGGCTGCCACCGTTATCCATGGCATTCAGGTGAAAACACTGATGAAGCGGTTATTTATCCCTCCGGCCATAAAACTGTGCTGTGTACCCAGCTGCACAGCAAGCAGCTGTCCTGGTGCCGCCCTCCCAGGTGTCAGCACACAATATCTGGGGCGGCTCAGGCGGTCCTGGGGAGAGGCCCTGCCAATCACCTCCAGCCTGCTGGGTGCCAGCCAGAGCGGAGAGCTGGGAGGGGCCAGCACTCAACGGAAGAATTGCAGGCCTTTCAGCAGCCTCCCTGCAGGAGAACAAAGGCCAAAGCCTCCCAACACCAGGTGGCTGACAGCAAAGAAAGAGGCTCAGAGAGGGAAAGGAACTTGCCTAGAGCCACACAGCACGTGGCAGCAAGCCAGGCTCTGCAAAGGCACGGCCATCAGGCATCAGCACCTGCACTACTGACTGGCTTGGAAGGCTCAGCTCAATGGGGAAATGCAAAGTGCTGGAGCCCCTAGAGGACTGGGATGGAAAAGGGGAAACCTGGAACCCAGGCCTTTATCTGCCCTGCTGGGGTGGGGGACCCAGACTTCTTCCTACAACTCCTGGGCAAGGATAGAAAGAAACATCAGTTCCTGAGTCAAGGGTAGAGCCAGGCCACCCCTTCCTAGGATGAGTGATCAGGACCTGCCAGGTGACCCTCCATCTCTGTGCCACACTCACACCCCGGGCAGGTGATTGTGCCTCTCCGGGGCTCAGCCCCTGCTCTGTGAAAGGGGGATAATCTCAGCACTGCCTCCTGGGCTAGTGCGAAGGAGAAATGAGCCCATGCAGGTACTGCATACAGTAGGCGCACCATAAGCTTCAGCTCTGGCCAGCCCAGGATGGAGGACTCTTTGGAGGTCCTCCAGCTGCTGGGTGGGGTGGGGGGGTCCTTGTCACAGCAGACCTGCCCTGGTTTGTGTTTGCCACAGCAAACAAAAACCAAAGCACCCCGAATGCACACCCCACTTCCCCGAGAGGACCGCATCCTCCCTCCTCGAGGCAATCACCACTGGACAGGCCAGGCACCTCCACTTTCCGGGACCCCAACTTCAAGGACATCAGCCACCACCTACCATGAAGAGAACTTCAGAGAAGACCTGCACCTGCCCCTGGCCGGGTGCCTGGGGACCGTCTGCTCACCTCCAGGACCTCAGCGTCCTGACTGTTACAATCAAGACAGAGTCACCTAAAGCCCTCACGCAGGGCCTGCAGTCAAGGAAGGGCCTGCCTGCTCTTGTAAACCAGGCAGTGTTGCAAAACTGGGGTGGGAGAAGCTGTGAGAGCCCAGTGATGACCCAGGGTCCCCGTGTCTAATCCACAGGCTTTGCAGTGGCAAAGCAAGACAGAAGGACCACGATCCCCAAGGACACGCCAGGGCATCAGTTCTCAAGCAAGCCTGGAACCCAGATTTGCAAACCCAGGACATAACTGCTTTTAGTCCCTCCTGGACCACTTGGGAAGGAAAAGCATTTCTAAAACTCTACATTGAGAATAGGTGACCCAGCCGGGCGCGGTGGCTCAAGCCTGTAATTCCAGCTCTTTGGGAGGCCGACACGGGCGGATCACGAGGTCAGGAGATCGAGACCATCCTGGCTAACACGGTGAAACCCCGTCTCTACTAAAAACTACAAAAAAAAAAAAAACTAGCCGGGCGAGGTGGCGGCGCCTGTAGTCCCAGCTACCCGGGAGGCTGAGGCAGGAGAATGGCGTAAACCCGGGAGGCGGAGCTTGCAGTGAGCTGAGATCCGGCCACTGCACTCCAGCCCAGGCGACAGAGCGAGACTCTGTCTCAAAAAAAAAAAAAAAAAAGAGAATAGGTGACCCTTCAAAAAATGCCCCATTATACCCATAACATACCCCTGCTCTTGGCAAGGCTTAGTTAGAAAGAAAGGGTCTGAGGACAACTTCCCCCTGGGAGAGCACACAGTCAATTGGGGACTTGCTAGAGGAAGGCATGCTGCCCAGATGTCAGGTGATCCGAGCTCCAGCACCTGCCCCAGGCCTCTAGCAGAGACCAATAAGGGCGTCTAGGCTCCAAAAGCGGTGGAAGGGGCAACGTTTGGCTTCTCTTTGCTTTTAAAAACTAGCCCACCTCTATGCTCATTTCAAAGTCCTTCCTTAAGAGATAAACTATTTCTTCTTAGAGTCTGTAAAACCCATTCATTTTCAAATTCCAGTTACATGGGAGACCACGTCCCTTTAAATGTGCCTTTCCCTCTGGAATCCAAGAGACTCCGAAGCATTTGGTAATACTGTGTATTAAGGACGCACCATAAAAATAAATTGCATTGTAAAAGTGGCCTCTTAACAGACAACCTTAGCTCCAGGGTTAAATGTCTAATTCCATACTATTACCCACAGAGAGATCAGATAAATCAAAGGGCACCGGTATTCCTGGCCTTGCTCCTCTGGGCCTCTGGCCTGGCACAGAATGTGTTAAACAGGGCCCAGGATAAGAAACCTCTTCCAGGTAATACTCCCCCATCACTGTTGTAATACCAGGAGCATCTTCAGAACCAAATGCTCCCAAAGACAGCTGTCAGACACATTAAAAAACAGGAAGAAAAAAAAAAAAACCAAAAACGAGGCAGCATACCAAATGCCAAAATATAATGAAAATTCAACAGCTAAAACAAATATAACCATAAAAAGACTGGAATCCTAGAAAAGCGATCTCTACAATTAAGCAGTTTTCTGCTATATAGTGATAATCACCTAATTATACTATTAATGACAGTTCAACCTGCTTTGAAATAAAAGGACATTCTTCCATAACAGGATGCCAGCTGTTAGTTACAGATGTCAAACATCTTCAAAGCATTATTATTAAGGGGGAGGAAAAAAACCCTATAAAATGAACACATCCATATCCCCCTCCCCGCCATGAAAAAGAAATCGCAATTAGCCGTGTGCTTTTGCAGTGCCCGAGTGAAAAAATAAAAATAAAATGTGAAAGTCCAAGGAGGAGATCAGAAAAGAGGGGAGATGATAGAGAAGCCGGTCCCCCTTCCTCAGGCCCATCCACGGGGTACACAGCACTAGAGCGATGCAAGGAGGGTCTGTGTATATTTTAACGCATCCTTAATTCCTTCCAATGAAATAATGTCCGGAACCAGGATGTTTATTCCAGAGAGCAGATCTCCCAGCGATTCCGCCAGAACTCCCCGGGTAAACACAAATCCTTGAGTGCCTCGTTTGGAAGCTGCTCGCCACAGCCAAAGCTGGGAGCACCATAGGTCGCAGAGGTGGCTGCAACCTGCCTGCCCCGGCCCTGCGGACATATGCTCGGCCTCATTCCCTGCCAGTATTTCTTCAGACTGTGCGTGCCTTTGACATTCTGTAGCGCCAAGGTGTGATAAATATCCAACTTTGTCTTCTGACAATAGGCAGCCACATTTAATTAACTGGAGCATAAAAAGCCGGGGGCGGGGAAGAGGGGGCGTGGGGAGCCCGCTCCCCAGCGAGGGGATTAACCTTTGAAGCAAGCCGCTGGCAGGGCAGGGGGGCTGCCCAGCCTTGTTGGGAGGGTGCGAAGACAAGCTGGCTGAATCTAAAGAGGGGGCGCTCGGGGTTAAATCCCCTACCTGCCTGGAGCGCAGATCCCAATATAACCAGGGCAGGCTCCAGCAGGGAGCCCCCAAGGGTCCATGATCAATGCCTGCTGCCTCCCACCCTGGCTGTAGGTGGGTGAGGAGGACGCCCGGGGGGCCTGAAGCACAGGAGGAGACCAGCCAAATCTCAGCAGAGCCACCAGCGGACAGGCTGTCACGGCGCTTTCCGGGGCAAAAAAAAATCTGATGCATTCCACACCAGTGCCTTCTTGGGCTCTTGGCATCACCGCCCAGGTGTCCTCTGAAGGTTGGGCGGAGAGGCCCAGAAAGGAAGGACCTGGCTTTGCGTGTCTTCTATGAGGTCACTCCCTGTAGCTTTCTGACCCTGGGGCCTCGTCGGAGGCGGAAGGGACAACTTCGCAGAGTTCGGCTACTGCTGACGCGCAGGGAGTAAGCCTCGGGTTTTAATGGGGTAGCAGACAGGCGGATTGCAGAACTCCTGAAGGACCCAGCCGGGTGTCAAGAAGAGCCCTCCTAGTTTGGCCTCTAACTGGCTGTGTGACCCCAGGCAGGTCACTTGTCCTCTCTGGGCAGCAGATGAATAATGAACACTGGGATTTTCCCAGGCTGGCTTCTCACTGCAGAGTGGAGAAAAAGCATTCTGGGGGCCTGCTATGGAGGGTCATTTATCCCGTTTACAACTTCCACCGCCGGCCCTCAATGGCTTCCTTTCTCTCCCACAAGAGTGCTGGGCCAAGCCAGCTCTGCACCAGTTGGACGCCCTCCAAGAAAAACTCAGGCTCCGGGGGCTGCTTGTCAGGACCAGACGGGAGGCCTGGCGCCCCCGCCTGCCATGTGTGGGGAGCGGGCCTCTCCCAAGCCAGTCCCTGCGGGGGCTGAGCTCATGGGATGTCCCGCTTCTTCTCTGGCCAAAGAGACGGCACCACGTTTGCCCGAGTTCTCCTGAAATTCCCACCCAAGGAGGGTGGCAGCTGTCACCTGTCCTTCCCAGCTTTGGTCTCTTTTTCTATGGAATTCAGCTTGTTCCCCAGAAACACATGAAGGACACTCACTCACAATAACTCCAATCTGAGGCAACTGGTGGCCGGAGGAGGAGAAATGCTTCCCCGGCCCAGACTGGTACAAGCCAGCGCGCCTGCTGACTCCCACTCTGGACGTGCCTACTGTGATGGCCAGGTGTTGCTATTAATAGCAGCAACAAAAGACATCATTCAGCTACTTCGAGTTTCCAAATAAAATATGTTACTTGACACAGAAAACCAGCAGGTCCCCAGGACACAGCTCCACTTCACAGCTGGGAAAACTGAGGCTCAGGAAGAGAGTCTGGCAGTTCCTCAAAAGGTTAAACAGACTTACCAGATGGTGCAGCAGTTCTGCTACGGATACATGCCCGAGAGAAATGAAAACATACAGCCACACAAAAACGTGCATGCCAATGTTCACAATAGCATTATTTATAATAACCAAAAAGTAGAAACAAGCTGAACGTCATCAACAGATGCACGGAGAAACAGAACGTGCTCTATCCAGGCCAGGACAGACGACTTGGCTATAAAAAGGAATGAAGTATTAGCCCAGCACAGTGCAGCGCACCTGTAGTCCCTGCTACTCAGAAAGCAAACATGGCTTGAGCCCAGGACTTTGAGGCCAGCCTGGACAACATGGCAAGACCTCATCTCTTAAAAAAAAGAAAGTAATGGGCCGGGCGTGGTGGCTCACGCCTGTCATCCCAGCACTTTGAGGCCAAGGCGGGCGGATCACCTGAGGTCAGGAGTTTAAGACCAGCCTGGCCAATATGGCAAAACCCCGTCTCTACTAAAAATACAAAAATTAGCCGGGTGTGGTGGTGTGCACCCGTAATCCCAGCTACCCGGGAGGCTGAGACAGGAAAATCTCCTGAACCCGGGAGGCGGAGGTTGCAGTAAGCAGATATCGCGCTACTGTAGTCTGGGCGACAGAGTGAGATGGAGTCTCACAAACAAGAAACAAACAAAAAAGGAATGAAGTACCGATATATGTTAACAACATATATGGATAAGCCTTGAAAACACGATGCCAATTGAAAAAAGTCAGACACAAAAGGTCATATATTGCGAGTTCATCCACATGAAATGTCCCTAACAGGGAATCTGTAGAGACAGACAGCAGACCCGTGGTTGCCAGTGCCCGGGGGAGGGAGACTGGAGAGTGACTGCCAGTGGGTGTGACGTTCTTCTGGAAGTTAAAAAAATGTTCTGGAACTAGATAGTGATGAGGGTTGCACAACTTTGTATTAAAAACCACTAAATTGTACACTTTCTTCTTTTTCCAAGACAGGGTCTTAATCTGTTGCCTAGGCTAGAGTGCTGTGACATGATCGTGGATCACTGCAGCCTCCACCTCCCCACGTTCAGGTGATCCTCCCACCTCAGCCTCCTGAGTAGCTGGGACCACAAGCACACGACACCATGCCTGGCTAACTTTTGTAATTTTTTTTTTTTTGTAGCGATGGGGGGGTCTCGCTATGTTGCCCATGCTGATCTCGAACTCCTGGGCTCAAGCCACCCACCCACCTAGCCTCCCAAAGTGCTGGGATGCCAGGCGTGCACCACCATGCCAGGCTGAATTGTACACTTTCAAGGGTGGCTCTCATTGTAGTGAATTACATCTCAATAATGAGAACAAAAACAACTGAGTCCGCTGAAGGTGCAAGGACAGTACAAGGAGTCGTGGCTGGGGGTGATGCCACGTGCAGGCAGGACCTGGCGCTGGGCTGGGGCTCGGCTGGGGCTCCTGCCTCTCCATCCCATTCAGCGGCTTTGTGCCCTGATCCTGGGGTTAGGGGCAACTGAGAGGCTGAACAACAAAGGGGTCGGCACTGTCTCTGGAATCAGCATGTCAGGGTTCAAACCCTGGCTCCCCCTTTACTAGCTGTGTGAAGCTGTATGCCTCAGTTTCCCCGAGGGCTGATGATGGCACCACCTGCCTGACAGGGGTAGTGAGAGCTGAATGAAGCGAGTTCTTCTGGGATTTCAGGTGCCCCCATGGGCAGAGTCCCCCAGCCCCAGCAGCAGCATTCTCTCATAACCAAAACCTCCTCTGTCCAGTCCCAAGTCTCCCTGGCTGCCGGCCCTCTGCATTTGATTCCTCTCTTGCAATACCCTGACTTAATCGTCACAAGTTCTCCGAAGTAGGCCTCCCTTTAGGTCACAGACAAGGCCCCACACCTCTTCCAGAAAGCCCACGATGACCCCTTGGCCCCCCCTTCCCAGATGAGGTCCTGGAGCAGCAGGGGCCCCTAGGGTTGGGGGAGCCCTTGGAAACTGAAGGAGGAGAACTGGGTTCCGGAGCAGGCCCTGCTGGGTTCTGAGCAGCCCATCCCAGGCACATCATTGAACCTGCTCTGGAAAAGAAGGCAAGACACCTTGTGCTCACACACGGCCTGGGGGGGGGGTTGTGTGGTGTGTACTGTGTGTGGTGTGTTGTGTGCACGTGTATGTGTGTGGTGTGTGGTTGTGTGTGGCATGTAGTGTGTGTGGTTGCTGTGTGTGTGTGTGGTGTGTGATGTGTGTATGGTATGTGCTGTGTGTGTGTGTGGTTGTGTGTTGTATATGGAGGGGTATGTGGTGTGTGTGGTGTGTGTGGGGGTATGTGGTGTGTTTGTGTGTGTGGTATGTGGTGTGTTGTGTTGTGTGTGTGGTGTGTAGTATGTGTATGTGTTGTGTATTTGTGTGGTATGTGGTGTGTACTGTGTACTGTGTGTGTGGTATGTGGGGTGTGTGTGTTGTGTGTGGTATGTGGTGTGTGGGGGGTTTGTGTGGTATGTGGTATGTGTTGTGCATGTGTGTGGTGTGTGTTGTGTGTGGTATGTGGTGTGTGTGGGGTGTGGTTGTGTGTGTGATATGGGTGTGTGTGTGTGGTGTGTGTTGTGTATGGTATGTGGGGGTGCGTGTGATGTGTGTGTATGTGGTTATGTGTGTGCTGTGTGTTGTGTGTGTGGTAGTGTGTGTGGTATACTGTGCATGTGTGCAGTGTGTGTTGTGTGTGGTATATGGGGGTGTGTGTGATGTGTGTGGTATGTGGTGTGTGTGGTATGTTGTGCATGTGTGTGGTGTGTGTGTGATATGTGGGGTGTATGTGTGTGATATGTGTGGTATGTGGTGTGTATGGGGGTGTGTGTGGTATGTGGTATGTTGTGCATGTGTGCGGTGTGTGTGTGGTATGTGGGGTGTGTGTGTGATGCGTGTGGTATGTGGTGTGTGTGGTATGTTGTGCATGTGTGTGGTGTGGTATGTGGGGTGTGTGTGTG
>NW_012121376.1:4738833-4751006 GCF_000951035.1 Colobus angolensis palliatus
TATGTGGTATGTTGTGCATGTGTGTGGTGTGTGTTGTGTGTGGTATGTGGGGGTGTGTGTGATGTGTGTGGTATGTGGTGTGTGTGGTATGTTGTGCGTGTGTGTGGTGTGGGTGTGGTATGTGGGGTGTGTGTGATGTGTTGTGTGTGGTATGTGGTGTGTGGGGTGTGTGTGTCGTGTGTGTGTGCCATGTGTTGTATGTGTGCATCACTAGACACTAGTACTGATGTCCTCTAGGGCCCACCTGGTCCCCACATCCAATGCCACTTGACAATGGAAACCACTCCTTCCTTCATGAAACTGCCACTTGGTGGTTTCTGCCCCCACGCCCAACTCACTTCCCCATTTCATGGACAACCACCGTCTCTCAGATTCCAAACATGTCCCTTGCTGCCAGCTCCTCCCTGGGTCTGGCCACCCACAGGGACCCTCTGCAGCCTGAGCTCCGCCATGGCCTGGGCTCCCACGCCTCTGCCTCCCTTGCTGGGGCCTCTTGCAGCCTCTGACCTGTTTCTCCTTCTCAGTCCTTCCTGTGTTTAATGTCAAAAGGTCAGTCAGTCAGGTCCCTCCTCCAGGTCCCTGTGGCCCCAAACAAAACAAAGACCTCCCTGCTGGGCTCTCGATCTTGAGAGCCTCCCCAAGACGACCCGGTGACGCTCCCAGGCCCATGCCAGTATCACTCCGAGGATTGCAGGCCCAGCCTTCCAGCTTCTGGGCTGAGGATTGGCAAGGTCCAGTGGAACTTTCCGGAACAATGGAAATGCTCTCTATCTGCACTGTCCAACTGAGCAGCCTCCAGCCGCACATGGCTGTTGGGGGCTCAAGACAGAGCTGCTGTGACTGGGGCATTGAAGTCTTCATTTTCTTTAATTTTGATCAGTTTAGTTTTCAGGTCTGGTAGCCACGGATCTGTGCTAGTGGCCACCACAATAGGCGGTGCAGGTCCAGTGCCCTGGCTACCCAATGTGAGGCCTCTGGGCCAGCAACACTGACGCCGCCCAGGCCTTGGAAGGGTGCACGTGACTCCAGGGCTCAAGGGAGGAAAGTTCCCCTGTGTCTTGTTAGAAAGGCAGAGCCTAGGGCCCCTCCCAGACCCGCTGAATCCGAACCTCCCCTTTAGCAAGATCCGGGTCATTGGAGTACACAGTACAGTTTGTGGCACGCTGAGATAAAAACCACTCTCCTCTTCACACCTCCCCCACCTTCCCTTTTCAAAAGCAACCAACGCTTCAGAATCTGCTTCAAGCACAACCTCCTGCAGGAAGTCCTCCCAGATCACTCCAGCCAAAAGGAAACTTTCCATCCTCCAAGCGCCTGGACATCTGTATCCTTCCAACCCCCAGAAACTTGGAGTCCGTGGCTTGCGGCTGAGCTCCTGCCTCCTCCGGTGTCCGGCAGGGCCTTGAAGAGAAACCTGTGACAGATTTTCCATCCTCCCCCTCAGCCCCTCCAGGGCCTGGCACCAACAGGTGCTCAGGAACCGCCCTGGCAGTTGCACTTGTGAGAAGCCAACGTCTCTTTCCAAACCAGGGCAAGGAGAACAAAGTTGGTTGCGGGCTATTTGCGTTCCTATTCCTCCCACGTGGCTCACCCCACCGGTCTGACCCGCTGGCCACCTCTCTCCGAGAGCCCTAGCACCTGGGAGGCGACAGGGCCCTGAGTCAAAGGCATCAAAATCAGATGAAAAGCCAGGCAGGTGGAGTTATGGGTTTCAATAGCCATATAAAACCACACATGCTTTTCATGACTCTCTCTGCAGGCTGGGATCAAGTGTCACGACTCTGTCACACAGCAGGTGTCAGTTCTCGAAGTGCCTGCCAGCAGGCCACTTGTGGGAACCCCCAAAGCCCCAGAGAATCTCTGGCAGAGGCGGGTCAAGGACCAGGTCTTTCCTCTCCCCACTGCACTCCCTCTCCTAAGGGCAGACTCGGCAGCCTCTCACACGCTGGGAGGCTCTGAAGACTTCTCCCAACGCCAAGATCCTCGCACATGGACACTGACCAAGTGCCAGGCCCATCCAGAACTCCCCCCGCCTTGGAAGGGGCCCTCAGAACCAGCCTGTGTGCCTAGGACTCTGGCACGCAACCTTTCACTCCATCTGGCCACTCGGCCAGCCCAAGGGCTGCTTCTCCCAAAAGCTCACTGCAAGAAGTGGTCAGTTCAGCCTGGGAACTCAGGACCGCAGTTCGTATCTTGGCTCTAACCCCGGAAGCCACCAGAAGCCTCACTTTTCTCTGTCCTCCTCCGAGAGAGGCGGGGATTGAAACCCCCACCTCCACCCCCTAGGGCTCAGGCAGGAAGTGGCCTCATCTCCACAGAGGTGGGCGGTCCCCAGGGCTTGTATTACAAATGCGTCTGTCCAGGCGGTAGGCAGGTGCAAGGTCCCCCGGAGAGACCGGCAAAGCCCACACAGGCCTGATGCAGCGCAGAGGCTTTCCCCAAGGCACGCCAGGGCTGCAGCGTAAACTCTTCAGTTCCTGGGAAGCAGGGAAAACACATGTAACACGAGACTGCAGTCGTCCGCGCATACCCCTGTGTGCTGGTACTGAGCTGGGGAGGCCCAGCAGTTCCCGCACTGGAGCTTCGATCCCAGCAGGAAATACGGTGATGATGACGATCACACAGACGACAATACCAAGAGCAAGTCTGCCCTTCCTGACAGCCTGGACACCACACCAAGCTCTTTAAATGTACAGACCCTTTTAATTCTCACAGCAGCCTTAGGAAAATTATCCTCCACGTTTGCCACCTGAGTAAACTGAGGCCCAGAGAGTTTCAGTAACTTGCCCACGGTCTCACACACAAGGAGTCAAGGCAGAGCAAGAATTCACATCCAACCAATTGGCCCCTGGGCCCAGGGGCTCAGCTACTAAATAAAGAGCTGCAATGGTAGGTCATGGTTGCTTACTATCTACAGAGCAGGGAGCAGCCACTCCTAACAGGAGTGAGCACTGACCATTCCCAGAACCCTGGGCTCAGCGCTCTACGCAGCAGGAACAGCCTGAACAAAGGTGTGGAGAACAGGTAGAGAAGGTCAGCCTAGAGCGTTAGGCAGGGTTGGCCCTGTCGAGGAGGAAAGGATCCCAGTAGAACCATCCTGGAAAAAATGCGAACTTACTATTTCAGGTAGGCTCGAATTTGGGAGGAGGCTCTGTTGCATGCCACCCAGAAAGTGATCTTAACAACACTAACCATGATCACACTCCAGAACCAAAGATTATCTGTTAAAAGGAACCCTCATTTCTAGGGGTCCCCATCCTCTCCTAGGAGGCTTTAAGAGGGGAGCAGAGGCAGAGAAGCAGGAGCTTCTGGCTCCTTCTGCACAGACATCACCCTCATCTGCAGCTCCACAGTGGGAACAGACGCCACGAACCCAGGGTGATCCAGGGGGTCAAGAACTCTCTGACTTCTGCTCCCATCTTGAGCTGGCCCCAGCCCAGCCTGGGTCTAGCTTCAACTTTGCTAATGAGCCATGAGTTACCAGCCCCACCTCTGGACTAAGGAACTAAGGGAGTGAACGGGGAAGGGTTTCCCAAGAGCCTCCACCCTGGGTAATAAGCCTGTATCTGGGTCACGAGGCTGGCTGCCTGCTCTAGCCACTGATCAACCCTGTGTTGAAGTCAGCGATGAATATTCATGAGCCTATCCAGTTCCACACTTTCATTTCTGGCCCAAATTAATAATTTACCATGGAGTTTCATAAAAATCAGACATAGCTCATTAGTAGCTCCCCAAAAGGCACTCCCATCTTCCCACTGATCCAGTGAGGGGCTCATCTTGCCTCTGTTGACAAGAAACAACACCTTTATTTTCAGAGACAACCCTCACTGCTATTTTCAGAGGACCAGTGAACCTGAAATTGGCGGCTGCCGTGACTGCAGAGGCCCATGCTGGAGGCCTACCAGCCTCCCCACCAGGGCACCAAGGCCTCTGCCCACAAACCTCCACGTCACAGGTCTTCAGGACACTTCAGAAGCCGACCCTGGAAGAAAATGGAATCTCTTTCCTTCCTCAAGGTAAGGCTGCCACTATCTGGAAACAGGCGTCATAGAGGCCATGGGTGGGTGGAGCATGTGTAGCTGATGACATTTTCCAGAGAGGCAACATCAATCACACCTCCGAAACCCCATGCCCTTCTAGAAGGGTACCATTCCCCCATTAAGCGGGGGAGCCTAGGCCAGGCACAGTGGCTCGTGTCTGTAACCCTACCACTATT
Organism: Colobus angolensis palliatus; assembly: GCF_000951035.1. NCBI lineage: Eukaryota > Metazoa > Chordata > Mammalia > Primates > Cercopithecidae > Colobus > Colobus angolensis. The sequence goes on from NW_012121376.1 coordinate 4,743,050, forward strand.
GGGAGGCTGGGGCAGGAGGATCACTCAAGCCCAGGAATTCAAGATCAGTCTACATAAGAAGACTCTGTCTCGGCCGGGCGCGGTGGCTCAAGCCTGTAATCCCAGCCCTTTGGGAGGCCGAGACGGGTGGATCACGAGGTCAGGAGATCGAGACCATCCTGGTCTACACGGTGAAACCCCGTCTCTAATAAAAAATACAAAAAACTAGCCGGGCGAGATGGCGGGCGCCTGCAGTCCCAGCTACTCGGGAGGCTGAGGCAGGAGAATGGCGTAAACCCGGGAGGCGGAGCTTGCAGTGAGCCGAGATCGCGCCATGGCACTCCAGCCTGGGCGACAGAGCGAGACTCCATCTCAAAAAAAAAAAAAAAAAAAAAGAAGACTCTGTCTCTACAAAAAAATTTAAAAATTAGCCAGGTGTGGTGGTGCACACGTGTGATCCCAGCTACTTGGGAGGCTGAGGCAGGAGGATCACTCGAGCCCAGGAGGTAGAGGCTGCAGTGAGCTGTGATTGCACCACTGCACTCCAGTCCAAATAACAGAGCGAGACCCTGTCTCAAACAAACAAACAAAAAGAGATGAAGCCTAACTCCCCTCCAGCTGAATCTGGGCAGGCTTGTCCCTCACTTGCAACCAATAGAATGTGGTGTGGCACAGCCTTCCTTCCGAGGCTAGTGCAACTTCCTAAAAGGCTGTGCAACTTCCCCCTGGTGAGCTGGGACCCTGCCTTTGGAGCTCTGAGGTCGCCATGTTGTGAGGAAGCTCATGCCACACCGAGGGGCCACGAGGAGGCATCCCAACATGAAAGCCCCGGCTGCAGTATGGCCAACAGCCAGCACCAACTGCCAGGCCTGAGTGAGAGGTGCCTTTAGGTGACTTGGGACTCTGCACAGCAAATCACCTTGCCTCCCAGTCTTCCTAGCTGAGGTCCCAGCTGTAGCTGGGCAGAGACAGGTTCAACCCCACCACACCCTTTCTGAATTTCCAACCCACAGCAGCTGGGAGAATAAAACGATGTTTTATGACCACACACTTGCTCATGAAGTCTTCCTTGTCCTGGTCCCCTGCAGACCCACCCACTAGCCCTCCCACCCCTGCCCCCACCCCTCAATGGCAACAGTTGGTCTGACCTGACCACCCACAGGCCGGCACCCTGCGGTGAGTGCTGTCATAAAGATGGGTTGAAATCTGCCTGTGAGTGAAACTTTCCAGGAGGGAAATTAGGCGGTGGGAGTAACACCTTGTCCCTGGGCCCTTAAGATCTAAGATAAAGGCAGTGACACTTCCGACAGTGACACAGGTTCTTGGAGTGGGTGAGAGGCCTACGTGACCACCCCCCACCGCCCATGCAGTGGCTGGCCCTGCCTCACCTCGCCGACCCTTCCGCTGCGGCCCCTCCGCAGCGAGTTCAATTAAGTCCCCACCATTCTCTCCTTCTCCCTTCTTTCATGTTCCCTGCCGGCCCCCCTTTCTCTTGTCAGATAACCACGGGAAACCAGCAAACGGTTGACACAGTTACCAAGACGACAGAAGTTAGGACCGGCGAGGAGGTCTGAAAGCTAATCCTAAATGAATTACAGGACAAGAATGACAGAGGTGCGGAGGGTTGGGGCCAGTTCAAAGGCCCCAGAGTCGGAGACAAGGTGCTGTTGGCCTCGGGGCACTGGCTGTGGGCCTGTCACTCGCTAAGGGTGACACTGAAGTCTTCTGGGGTTGGGGAGGTAGAAGAAGAAATCTATTACAATGAAATTCTCCACTGAAGCTGGGCTGGCCAATAGCGCCCTCCATCCAGTGACTCCTGAGGCCCAGGGTTCACCCAATTCGGCTTTTCTTACATGGGATGCAGTGGAGAGAGGGCCAGGACGACCTCACCAGGCCGATTCCCTTTCTTCTTTACTTATTCAGAACTTGCTGCCTTGTGACCATGGTGCTGTGCATGGCCCAGGCTGGCGGACAGCCATTTCGGGAGTCTGTGCCCAGCCCACTGCCTCCCCCAGGAGTGACTTGGGCAGGTCTCCCAGGTAGCGTCCTCCTCTTCCAGGTCACTCTCAAATCCAAGACATGGACGGCATGGAGCTGGGAGCATGACAGCTGGGAGCTATCAACCCAAACGGTAACTGCAGCTCAGGGTCCTATGGCGCTTAGTCCCTCCCTTCTGCCAGTTAACTCATTGAACACTCTCAGTAGCCCCAGGAGGCAGGCTCTGCTACTGGCCCCATTTAGCAGATGAGAAAACAGAGATCCAGAGAGGGTAGGGAACCCGCCCAGAGTCACACAGCCAGTAAGGAGCAGAGGCAGGACAGAACCCAGCACTTAGGTAGCGCTGCAGCCTCAGAAAAGCCTGCTGCCCTTGAACCCGCAGGGCCCACCAGAAGACTGGCAAGGACATCCGGGGAACCCTCGCCATCGGGACCCAGCTCCTCCTGGAGCATGGCCGTGACCCAGGGTCCCTCCTGCTTCTCACACCTTCTCTCAGGCTTTGGCCTGGTTCGAGCACTGCTCACCCCACAGCCTGCTCTCCAATCTCCTGCTGGTCTCCAGGGTCAGGTGGAGGGGTCAGGCCTGTTCTCTAGCTCCAGTGAGCACCGGAATCCCCAGGAGGGCTCATGAATACACACACTCCACGGGAAACAGCCTTGGCACTCCCTGCCCCGGCTCTCTCACCATTCCCCTTCTCTCCAGAGCTTCCCTCGAGGGACCCTTCGCCACGGGCCCCTTGCTGGTGTGGGCACTGCACGGGCATGCCACTCTTGGGGCTTCTCGGTGGCATCTCCCTGTGCCTGGCTTGCGCTCTACAGGTGTTAAACAAGCACGGGGAGTTGGTTATTTGTTTATTTTTTTGAGACGGAGTCTCACTCTGTCACCCAGGCTGGAGTGCAGTGGTGCCATCTTGGCTCACTGCAACCTCTGCTCCTCCTGAGTAGCTGGGATTACAGGCACACGCCATCACGCCCGGCTAATTTTTTTGTATTTTTAGTAGAGACAGGGTTTCATCATGTTGGTCAGTCTGGTCTCGAACTCCTGACCTCATGATCTGCCTGCCTCAGCCTCCCAAAGTGCTGGGATAACAAGTTTGAGCCACCGCATCCGGCCAAGTTGGTTGCTTTTAAGAACCCAGGTTCCCACTCACTGACAACAGAATCGAGTTCATGTGTCACTGGCTTGATGACATTCAAGACCCTCCAAGACGTGGCTCCGACCCACTCCCCGGCTTCATTCCCACACTCTACCACCCCCTGGCCACCCTCTCCCCACCCCTAAACTCTGGGCTCTGCTTCCCACCAGAAGCTGTGAAGGGCCCCGTCCGCCATACTCCCACACCCCTGGCTCTCTGAGGACAAGGACTGGGCCTCATGCATCTATCTCTCTGGCCTGCAGGGCCTGGGAGGAGCAGGGAACAGACTTGACAGGCACAGCTACCTCTTCCGCACAGGCTCCGTCTGCCTGCACACTCTCCTACTGTTCCTCAGTTTCTGGAAAGAGCCCTGCTGCCAGACACCCTCTGGACCCCATGGTGCCTCTGAAGGATGTACAGGCTTCAGAGCCCCACCTCTAGAGGGTGCTGCTGAGCAGTGGGGCAGGAGTGGTAGCCTTCCCTGCCAAGTCCCCACTGGTGAGGAATGTGGGTTTCCCCAGAGTAGAAAGGACAGCTCAAATGTCACCTCCGCTCTGTGGCCTTCTTGGACACAGCCTTCACCCCCATCTCAAACCAAACTGTTTTCCTTTGCACGCCCAGAAAATTCTACACATACCTCTCAGCACTGGTACTTGTCACCCTGATTACTCAATCCATGCCCCCCACACACCACCACCAACACCACCACGTGGGCAGGGATGGCCCCATACCCAGCTCCCAGCACACCCGACATGAACCTAATGTGCTGAGTCTTGTAAGAACAGTTTCCCTATTTCTATTCATCTCTCCCCACTGTGTTTGCCTCCTTCCTCCCAGCGTCACTCACCTTGGAGCGCCATACTTCCAAAGCCTGCTTTTAGTGCCACCTCCTCCAGGAAGCCTTCCTGGATTCCCTCTGCCAGGATGCTTCTAGGAGTTTCCAGAGCAATCCATCTTTGCTCAGCTCTCTCTCTGTTCCCAAAGTGACTTATGGATAAAACACAGACCTCCTTTGCTGCTCCTGCCCAGTGGACAGACGCAGCACAGTGTCCAGCACCCACTGGTGTGGGCCCTGCCCAGCTCGTGGGGGGCCTGATGGGTGGTGCTCAGGAAGGGGAGGCTTGGTCTGTGTCCTCAGAGGACAGGACTAGGTCACAGGCACGTGCTCTGTGTGAAAAGCAACAACATCCTAGCTTGCCACAGTGGCACAGCCCAGTCCAATCCAGGGGCACGACCTGCACGTGCCCAGCCTGAGGTGACCATGAGACCCCCAAATCCAGAGAAGGGAGGGACAGCCCGTCTGACCTCCGAGGTCCCTCCCAAGTCCAATGTTCCATGACTTCCTGACCCCACAGGCCATTAAGCAAGCAGCCAAATGCCCACTGGGCAGCGGTCCAGGCCTGGTCAGAGGGCGCTTCCTGTCTCGCTGTGGGAGGGAGCGGAGGATGGAGCTGCCTGGATCCTTCAGGGCCTGGGCTTCCGGCAGGGCTGGGCTCCAGGACAGGGTGGGATCACACTCTGGAGATGAGGGACCTGGCTTTACCCAAACCCCGCCAGTGCCCTACTCCCGCAATCCCCCAGCCCCAGTACCCCTCCAGGCTTCCAGTAAAGCTGTAACTGGGGCTGAAGGCAACGACCAGCCCCAACCCCAGCTGCGGAGGGCCTGGCATGAATGGGGAAAAGCCGGAAAAATACATTTTCCCCGAAAGACTTGTAAGAAATTCTCCCTGATTTTTTTCCCTTTTACCCCAAGCTTTCACAGCACTAAATATGCCACACTTAGTAATTTTACAAGCAAACCAAACTATACATCACACAGTTTTATGTTCCTAAATTAACAAAAGGACTTTAAATCTATATGAAGCTCTTAAAAAAAAAAAGGAGGCTACCGCATGGATGTTTATTCCCTCGCCCCCGAACTCCCTTCTCCCCTTCGAATACACGGCACCCCTGTAGCTTCAAAATTTCTGCTGATCCTGCAGCTAGACCACCAAAGGGGGACAAGCCCAGACAGGGACAAGGATCTGCTTGGCTGAGGAGGTCCCCTAAGAGGGGCTCTCACTGTCCTTCCTGAAAGGCCACGTTAGGGGCCACAGAGATAATTTTCCCAGAGTAAGACAGGACGCACCCGAGTTGAGGGAGAGGCTGCCTCTACCATGCCAGTCTCCTCCAAAGTCTAAGGAAGAGAATTTGAAGTCAACAGGCCTTGTGAGGTCTCCTGCCTGCTGTGTTCTCATCTACACAACGCCAGGGTAGACCAGGTGACTCCATCACACTTGACATTGATGAGAGGGAACCCCCGTGGGACTGCTCCCCCCACACATGTCCATGTCCAGCGGGAAGATGGGCAAGTGACACGGAGCACCAGGCTCGAAGCAGGAGGCCAAGTCCAGACATGTCCTCCCCTTGCCAGCTCTGTCCAGGAGCTGTGTGGTTCGGACCACCTGCCGCTCCGACCCTGCACTTTCCCCTGCGTAGAAGGACACACATTCTTGCCCCAGAATTCAGGTAACATAATGACCATTTGCTCCCAGAGTACAAAGAAACCTCTTCTGTCTCCAGAGTCAAGGAGATAAGAAGAGAGTTTCCAGCGGGACTATATCAGATTCCCACCCATGGCGTAACAACAACACATTTAAGCAAGAAAAAAACCTTAATGAGAACCAAATTGGGCAGGGGGGGTGAGAACCAGAACAGGCCCCTCGGAGAAGGGCTGGGCTGCAGCTGGGACAAAAGGGCCCCCGGCTTTCCCAGCCGACAGATGGAACTGTGGCGGCCTCCCCATTTCTCAGGGGTATCGGAAGATTAATTAGTGACTGCCTGGAAAGTGCTAGATGGAAGCCGAAATGCCTGTCCCGCTGAGTTTCTGAGCTGTAAATAAGCAGCTTTCTCAATCACAACTAAAATAGCCATGTTTCCTTTTATCTGAGTCAGATCCCATTAGGCCTAACCTGCCCCCAGAGTGGGTCTTGGGTGGTTCCTGAACCACAGCTATGGTTTGCTAACGTCCCATGACAAGCCTGAGGCTACGCACGACCTCAGTCCCTGTGGGTGCCCTGTCCCCGCCTTGGCTCGTCCCCGCCTTGGCTCCGAGCACCCTGGGAGTTGGGTTCCAGCCTGACCTCACCTCCAGACACCAACCCCAACCCAGGTGGGCCTGAGCAGAGAGCAGCACCCTGCCTCACACCTTGACTTTCTGGAAGCAGTTTAGATGCGTGCGAAATAGAACCCAGAGGCCTCCGCATGCCGAGCTTCACTCTGGTACCCCCGCTCTCGGCTGGAGAAGCCTCAGTCTCCTGCAAGCCCCTCCCAGGATGGTCAGAGAGGGGCCTAGGACAGGCCGGATGAGATATTTATGACTCGCTCTGGCCTCAGGGGGCAACTAGGGGCAGGGAACTGTTCCAGGGGGACCCTGAGTCCTAGAGCAACCACCAGCAGGCTTCATGGCTACGGGCCAAGCCCCAGCTCTCGCTGGGCCTCAGTTTCCTCCCTGGAGGGCCAAGGGCAGCCTTTCTGGCAGTGGACAGTGATCCTGAGGGAAGGCCAGGGTCACCCAGAGTTCAGTGCGGGGCTGGGGTGGGGTCAGCTGATGGCTGAGGAGTCAGTCCTCCCTCCAGAAACGACAGGAACCAGATAAGGGGCTGGGAGGGCGCCGCTGCCAATACCAGCCGCCAGCTCCCACTCAACACGGTCAACAAATATTTATGAAGCAGGGACTCTGGAGCCAGACTGCTCAGGATCAGCGCCTGGCTCCCCCATTTACTGCACACGTGACCTCGACCTGTCTTACCTCAGTTTCCCTGGCTGTCAAATGGGAAAAGAGTAGCCTGACCTCCCAGAGTTGTTTGGAGGAAGCACCGTGTCTGGCATGGAACGGGAACAGTAGACAAAGCAGCCACTGCCTCTTCCTCACTAATCAATTTTTTTTTTTTATTTTGAGACATAATAAAATAATATTTTATTTTATTTTTATTTTTTTTATTTTGCTCATTCTGTCGCCCAGGCTGCAGTGCAGTGGTGGAATCACAGCTCACTGCAGCCTCAATCTCTTGGGCCCAGGTGATCCTCTCACCTCAGCCTCCTGGGTAGCTGGGTCTACAGGCATGCACCACCACGACTGACTAGTTTCTTTTGCATTTTTTGTAGAGAGGGGTTCTTCTTTTTTTGACACGGAGTCTCGCTCTGTCGCCCAGGCTGGAGTGCAGTGGCCGGATCTCGGCTCACTGCAAGCTCCGCCTCCAGGGTTTATGCCATTCTCCTGCCTCAGCCTCCCGAGTAGCTGGGACTACAGGCGCCCGCCACCTCACCCGGCTAATTTTTTTTGCATTTTTTAGTAGAGACGGGGTTTCACCGTGTTAGCCAGGATGGTCTCAATCTCCTGACCTTGTGATCTGCCCGTCTCGGCCTCCCAAAGTGCTGGGATTACAGGCTTGAGCCACCGCGCCCGGCCGCGAGGCTAATTTTTGTATTTTTTGTAGAGACAGGATTTCGTCATGTTGCCCAGGCTGGTCTCTGGCTCCTGGGGTCAAGTGATCCACCCACCTTGGCCTCCCAAAGTCCTGGGATTACAGGTGTGAGACACCTCGCCCAGTCTTCATTATTATTATTTTTAGATTGTTATTATTGGCCTGGCACTGAGTCTGGTAAAAAGGAGACACTCAGTCTGCAGCAGCATGGGGCTAGCAGCCTGGTGGAGTTCAGGAAAGGGGGTATCTAGGCATATGTACATACAGAGGAAGATTTGAGAAGGGAACCCTGTTTGAATTTCCCAGTCGCCCCATTTGTAGGAAGGTGGAGGCCACACCTTGTGCCCTCCCACCGACCAGCCCCATCTCCTTTCACACA
>NW_012121376.1:4751171-4754643 GCF_000951035.1 Colobus angolensis palliatus
CACTCCCGTAGTCCCAGCTACTTGGGAGGCTGAGGCAGGACAATTGCTTGAACCCAGGAGGCGGAGGTTGCAGCCTGGCAACAGAGAGACTCTGTCTCATTAAAAAAAAAAAAAAAAAAAAAAAAGCAGCAGCTGCTCTGTAACTTGCTACAAATAATTCTACCTCAATAACAATAATGACCGTGACAAAATTATTATTATTATTATTACAGTTATCGCTCAACAAGCACTAACTTCATCCTGGGCACCATCTTCATTGGACCTGCTCATTCTGTTTCCTGCAAGAGGGTGGGCAAACTTTCTCTGTCCAGGACCAGATAGTAAGTAAAGATTTTAGGCGTGGCCAGCCCAGATGGTCTCTGCTCACAACTCAACTTGGCCATTATAATGTGAAAGCTGCCAGAGGAACAGGCGTGGCTGTGTGCCAATCAAACTTGACTTACAATGGGCCGGGCCATGGATTGCTGACCCTTGCCTTACACGGATCCTGAGGGAGATACAATTATGGATCCCATCTTACAAATGGGAAAACAGACTCAATTGAGAGTATCAGTCACCCGCCCAAGGACACAGCTTGGAAGAGGCAGAGCCTGACTTCAAACCTACTGCCCAGCCTCAGTTCTCTCACCTGTCAAACAGGAGAAGCGGGTGCCTGATGCCAGCCTGTGAACTGCCCCCGGGGCAATGGCTGGACAGGTGGGTTCCAGGCCCTTGCTCCCTGCAGTATCTGGGATCTGGCATCAGGCACAGAAACCAAGTCCAAGAGGCTTCAGAGCACCCCAGTGTCAGGCCTCTGTGGGGCCGGGTCTGCCTCTCATCCAGAACCACAGGCCCGAAGCAAGCCAGGCTGGCTGCTGCACCTGGGCCCCCTTATTCCCAGTTCAGTGTGGCAGACAGAAGCCAGCTTCATGTCCCAGCTCTGCCACTTCCAAGCTGGGCAATTGCTCAGCCCCTGGGCCTCACGTTGCTCATCTGATAAGTTGGTGGATGGCAGCACCTATCTCAGAGAGAGGAAGTGAGATCTATAAGCATTTGTAACAGGGTCTGAGAGCACTCAAGAGGACCAGGCCGGGGCTGGACATGTAAAGCCCTGTAATCCCAGCATGGTGGGAGCCCAAGGTGGGTGGATCACCTGAGGTCAGGAGTTGGAGACCAACCTGGCCAACATGGCGAAACCCCATCTCTACTAAAAATACAAAAATTAGCTCAGCGTGGTGGCGGGCGTCTGTAATCCCAGCTACTCGGGAGGCTGAGGCAGGAGAATCTCTTGAACCTGGGAGGAGGAGGTTGCAGTGAGCCAAGATCACACCACTGCACTCCAGCCTGGGTGAAAGAGCAAGATTCCATCTCAAAACATAAAGAGAACCAGGCCACTGCTGTTTCTATCACTCTCAATGCATTAACCCCAGCCCTGCAAAGCCACCCCCTGACCATGGTTCTTCCCACTAAGACAACAAAGTGTAAAACCCCAGTGGGGACTTTAAATACAGCAACCAAAAAAAACGATAACGCGGGGAAAGCCTGCATCCACTGGCTGAGATTTACTTGTGCCCTGACCCCCTCCTCCCCTCACTTCTGACCTCTCTTAATCTCCCTGGGGGTGAGGACAAAAGTCATCCCTCCTGCCTAACCACTGGGGGCTTTACTCCAGCCTGGGCTGATCTTCCTTAATGGCTTTGAATTTCCCAGCCTGACACTTCCTCCTCCTCTTTCTGAGGCTCCCTGTGTAAATAGAAAATCGGTCACCTGATGAATAAATATGCACCAGCAGCCTCCAGTGGCAGGTGAAGAGGGGTGTAGATTACAAACACCTGTGCTTTGAAGACGCCCTGTACTTAAGAAGACTCATTCTTGGCACAAGCTTGTCCTGAGTGCCTCCAAGGCAGGCACAGCTGCCGGGGAGGCACAAGCTCTCTGCTTTAAGGATCTGTTACATTTTGGGTTAAAGGGCTCCAGTGAATGTCAGCGCGACTCAGACCCAGCCCTCAATTACCTGGAATCTTCCTATGGGGGAGATGGCTCTGAGTTCCCAAAGGCTCACTCCGCCCTCGCCTTACACCCTTTATTTTACTAAGTTGGGGATTCCCGGTTCTAATTTGGATTGGATCCGCTAAGGGAAGTGCGGAGGGAGGGAAAAGCCAAGCTTGCTGTGTGTTGTTGATTTGCATTTCAGGCAGTGGAGGGAAAAAAAAAAAAAAAGAGATCAAGAATGGAATGGAAACGCTGGGAAATATTCAGTATTCTTCCTATAAAAACGGCATATACATGAAGGAAAAAACATAGACCTGGTCAGTTACTGGGAACTAAAACAGACACCACAAAACTCAAAAAGAGTAAAAGTGCAGATTTGCTCCAGGAGGAGTCTTTCCTGCCTTTTTTTTTTTGTCAGTAGGACTCTGGTGACCCTCTCTGCCCTGCTCTATTAACTCAGTGAAAACGTTTGCCCAGGTTAGGGCAGCAAAGGCCAGATCCAAGGGAGCTGGGTCTTGTTCCAGGCCCCTTCCTCCCCCACACGCTCCTCCTGGGGACTCCAGGGTGGTGTGGAAACCTCAGCAAAAGTGACAGGATCTTCTGAACAGAGCGAGAAAAAAAATCCGAAACCGAACACCGGGCCACGTGCACCTTTCCCCAGCAAAACAATTCAGAAATAAAGCTCCAGGGCAGCGTCTTCTGCAGAATTCAAAAAAGCCTCAGGATGGGAAAACTAGGAACTTCCCCTCTCCTCCCTACAGCCCCACATCACTCTCCCCACCCACACACACCCCACCTTCATTAGGTACCGTGTGTCAAAGCTCAAGGGGGATCAACTCGAAGGGAGGGAAAAATAACATCAGCTCATTCCTAGAACCAGCGGTCACACGCAGCACAGTCTTCCCGACCTGCGGTCACGTGGCCCCACCTGGGGCAGGCCTGTGCGTTCCTCCTCGACCCCAGCGGGCACAGGAGTGGGGGTGCCGGCGCGCGGTGCGGGAGGGCCCTGGGGTTCACCACCGAGGGCTCCCTTGCCTGAATTCCTGGATCACTAGCTTCCATTTAGCCTACACTCAATGTTTTTTAAGGTTTAGAAGTCCAAATAAGGTGAATTCAGGAGGGGCTCCCCAAACCTCCAGCTGTCAACCCCCTCCCCTCCCCTCCAGGCTGAAAGCGCTACTTGCCCCGAAACAGAAAGTTACAGGGCAAGCGGCTGTCACCGCGCAGGAAGGTTAAGGAAACAGGAAGCCACGCCAAATACCCTCCTGAGCTTCCCCGGCCCCCTCCTCCGACCTCGGCGGAACAAAACCTTCCAGGGAATCCCAGGCAGGAAGGGGGGCGGCGGGGGGGCCGGCGAGCCACGCTCGCGCCGAGACCGCGCAAGGGGGTTGGCTGGAGGGAGAGGGAAATACACTCCAGGATTGGGGTGGGGGGGCATGCTACCCGATCGGGGCGGCCTGCAGGAAAGTAACTTCACACTCGGCGCTTAATTCACCTTGGA
>NW_012121376.1:4755288-4758082 GCF_000951035.1 Colobus angolensis palliatus
GGGTGAGGGAGGGTCCCGGGCGCGCCGGCGCCGCGCGGGACCCGGGGAGGCGCACGGCTAGCTTACCTGGTAAGTAATACAGAGGCGGCTTCAATCCAAACATGGTTCAAATTAGAATTCCATAGTGGCCAAAGAGGGATGAAGAAGGAAAATAATATTAAAACCCAGGAATGAACAAAAAGCACCGTTCAAGCCACGGCGCTCAAAAATGTCCAAAACAATAAAATAAAGGCAGAAGAGCGATCCTGAGAGCGACGAAAAAAAAAAAAATCAGTCTTTCCCCCCCACCAAGACGATCAAAAGGCTCTCTCTCCGACCAGCGCCCGGGCAATTTCGGCCACCTTGGCCCTGGCAGATCCACAATGAGGTAATTGACGACCAAGGACGGGCCGGAGCCTCCACGGCTGCCCGGGTGTCTTCGCCGCGTGTGTATTTTCTGCCTTTTGGACTTGAGATGCAAATAAAAAAAAAGGAGGGGGGGAGCACGGCGGAGGGAAGCAGGCGGGGAAGAGGAGCGAGAGAAAAATAAAGGGGGGAGGTGAGGGTGATGAAATTGGGGGGTTAAGATCTTCAGGGATTACTCATTTGAAAGGAAAAGAGAGGGGGGGAAGAAAAAAAACAGCCCCCAAGACGTGCGAGTAGCAATCTCTCCTCCATTCAGCCATTTGAATGTCAAGGGCGAGGGTCAAGAGACCTGTTTCCAACAGGGTTTCACGTTCAGAACCAGAAGGAAAAAGGAAGGGGGGGGCGGCGGGAGGGGGTATCTCTTGTTGCCAAGGAGAAATCGGCTTTGTTTTGTTTCCCCTTAGCTACTGGGTGAGGAGGGGCGGGGTGGCGGGGAGAGGAGGAGGGGGCGAGCGGGAGAGGGGAGAGGAGAAAATTAATACCCAAACAGCCAAGAAGTACCGAGGGGGAGATTTCTTCTCGTAAATAAAAGAGGCGGCGATTGCAAACAAGTCTCCGGCAGGAGAAAGCAGGCCGGGGAGCCGGCTCCCCTCCCCCTCTCGCCACCAACACCCCTCCCCCCGTTTTTTTGGTTATCTCCCTGGCCCGGCGTCCCACCACTGACTCAGAGAGAGGGGGTGGAAGGAGGAGGAGAAAGAACTCGCGGGGGCTCTGGCGCCTGGGCAGAAGGAGGCAGGAGGAGAGCGGGGAGGCGAGAGCGCACGGCGGTGGAGAGCCCCTCGATCAATTTTCATGCAAGAATCATTATCGGTAAATTGGAAAGCTGGCTGCCTGACAGCAGATTTGTCTCCCCTAATGAAAGCGAAAGGGTAGGGGCGCAGCGGCGGGCGGCTGAAGGCGGCGGCGGCGGCGGCTCCTTCCGTCTCTACGCGGCATCTTCCAGCAGCTCCATGCTTCGCATGGCGATAATAATAGTTTCACTTGCGAGCATTCCCCCGTGCGGCCGCCGAGCCGGGCGGCAGATCCGTGCGGACGGGGAACGGGGAGCAGGAAGCCGGGCTCGCCTCTCCAAACCCAGGGAGGGTGGCGCTGCCGAAGGCAGGGTGCTCCCCTTTGCGCCGAAGCGGGGGCCGTTTGCAAACAGTGGGCGGCTGCGGGCGCCGTTGGTCCCCCCTCCGGCTGCCCAACTCCGCGCTCTGGCCGTCCGCCCGCCCGCCGGTCCTCCCTCCCTCCCCACCCACGACTGACAGCTGCGGGAGCCGGGAGTTCGCCCTCCGCCAGGACCCGGGAGAATCCCTAAACCGTGACCCGGGGACTCGGGGCCGCCTTTTGTGGAACACACGCGGGGCTGCGGCAACGCACACGCCGGCCTGCCCTGGTGAGCTCTCGGGCGAGCGGTTTCCCTCCTTTCTTTTCCTCTCACCCCTTACCCCGCACCCCACCCCTTAAAAATCCCTGTTGCAAGTGTAATCAAATGCTGGATAGCATCTCCCACACTCTCCCTGCACTGGTGCATTATCAGATCCGGGAAGGCATGCTTCCAGGCAAATAGACCTAATAAATGCTATTACTGGGATTCTGCAAGCCCCGGCTGCACCATAGTAACGAGAGCCCCGGCTAATTTGGTTTAAGAAAACGATCAACTGCACAGAGACTGAGTGTGGAGCCTGTATCTCTCCTCCCCACGCCGCCTCCCTTTCACACCAGCTCAAGAAGGCCCCATGTGATAATTCCCCAAATCGAAGGGGAAAAAACCCTGCCGCCAAACCACATCCTGTGCGCTTATTGTCCAGCCCAGCGATTTTAAAGAGACAGGATCCATTTACCCACGTCCCCCCACCCCACTCTTAAACGCACGCTGCAAAGCTGCCTCTTGATGTGACAATTTATTTTCAAGCCCTTTTACCTCCTGAGGGGCCCCTCAGTGGCACAACTAGCCGGAATCACGACTTGGTGACACTAAGGGGTCACCTTTTGACCCCAGCTACAATCATGGTTTGAGGAGCAGGCCTGAGCCCGCAGGTACGCACGGCGGGGCACCGCGGTCACGCCAGGCTTGGGTTCCTGCCAACGCTCTCCAACCACTGCGTAAATCAGGGGTCCCCAGCGGCAGCCCCGGGGTCCCTGCTAAATGCAGCGGCTTCAAATGACAGTTGAACTCCCGGAATACGATACCCTAGAGAAAAGCTCCGGAGGGCAAATTGGAGGAGCTTGGGAGAGTTGGGGGAGCGGCGTGCCTTTTGACCTCTCCAAGCCACTTTGCCAAACCCTCGCCTACCCCGCCAGAAAAATTCTTAAATGAGCTGGGCGGAGCGCTCGGAGCCAAGGGAGGGGTGACGCTCCTCTCCGCCGCCGCCAGCGGCTCGGTGACTGCGGCGTGCTGGCGGAC
>NW_012121376.1:4758485-4758987 GCF_000951035.1 Colobus angolensis palliatus
CCAGCACCTGCCCTCCCTGCCCCTACCCTGCGCGCCCCGCCGGGCCTCCGCTCCAGCCCCCGCTTCCCCCTCCCACCCATTTATCACCCATTTATCACCCGTGAGCTGCACAATCTGCGCCCCTGGGGGGCGGGGGGTGAGGGGCGGCCAGGACGCGGGTTAGACCAACCGGGTGAGCTACCGCCCACCCGCTAACCCCTCACAAATTGGAAAAATCTCCCATCTTTCTTAGGGGAAAAAAAACCAAACTATTTTTAAAAGACCCTAAACTATCAGTTTCTGTTGTCATTCTTTTATTGGTTTTTAATTCTCCGGGATTACACGAACAACAGTAGTAATTAATACTAAACCTTCCTCTACTGTATATGCTAATGGCAGGAGCCATAAAAATTAATTTGCAAACATGTCATTACACAATAGCTGTACAGGCAATAAACCTGTAATTATGGGCCAATCACAGGCATGGTACAGAGGGAGGGGTGCTCCCCCAATCTGCTGGGTG
>NW_012121376.1:4759037-4762324 GCF_000951035.1 Colobus angolensis palliatus
CCTGTCATCCCAGCACTTTGGGAGGCCGAGACGGGCGGATTATGAGGTCAGGAGATCGAGACCATCCTGGCTAACATGATGAAACCCCGTCTCTACTAAAAATACAAAAAAATTAGCCGGGCGTGGTGGCAGGCGCCTGTAGTCCCAGCTACTCAGGAGGCTGAGGCAGGAAAATGGCGTGAACCCATGAGGCCGAGGTTGCAGTGCGCCAAGATCGCGCCACTGCACTCCAGCCTGGGCAACAGAGTGAGATTCCGTCTCAAAAAAAAAAAAAAATACAAAAAAATTAGCCGGGCGTGGTGGCAGGCGCCTGTAGTCCCAGTTACTTGGGAGGCTGAGGCAGGAAAATGGCGTGAACCCATGAGGCCGAGGTTGCAGTGCGCCGAGATCGCGCCACTGCACTCCAGCCTGGGCAACAGAGTGAGATTCCGTCTCAAAAAAAAAAAAAGAAAGAAAGAAATTGAGCGCAGAGAGGCGACGCAGGGGCTTGGAGAGCTCCCCAAGCCTGGCTGGCGGTGGGTAGGCCAGACCAGAAAGGAGAGGGCCAGAGAAGAGTGGGCATGCTGGTGGGCCAGCTCCTGGCTGATCTAGTCAAAGGTAAACATCTCCCCCTAATAAGTATTTGAATGCCTGCATCGAATTACCTTAAAGTGCTCAGGCCAAGTCCTAATTGCTTTTAGCCACACCCTTGGGAAGGAGAGCTGTAAGATGCTAGTGATAGCCCAGCCTCCTCTGGCCCTGGATCTGGGCGTCTCAAAGTAGGTTAGTGACATTTCCTGGTGACAGGGACCTTTGTAAGGGGGGAAAATATGAGACCCACTATGGGAGGGCGGTTACACCACAGCTGCCCACCTGATGCCAAAACAGCTGAGAAATAGAAAGCAATGCCACTGTGCCCCACCGCCGGCCTCCCGGGCGGCTTTCCATTGAATGGCCCGGTTGTTTGCCACAATGTGGCTGAACGGGGTAGTGGGAAGGATTTTCCCCTTCCCACTGGCCCTTGTGGCTTGGCTGTGGTTTTTGGAACCCATCACTACAGCCATTCATTCCCAGGGGAGCCCCCCCCACCGGCCTCTGAGGGTGCCTGTGGCCTGGCTAGGGGTGACAGGGGCCACCAGTCTAGGCCACACCAGGATGGAGTGCCAGGTGCCCATGTGAGAAGGGCAGTGCTCTTCGTAAGATTTCACCCCAGAAGGATTCTGTCCAAGGAAAGGATGTCTCTGTCTCTCTCCACCCACACTTCTCCGGAAAAGCCCGGTGGTGGTGACGCTCTCAGTCCCCATCCCTCAGCTCACCGCTGGGGAGGAATCGGACATTTATGGAAAAGAGGTAGGAAACTGGGCAGGCTGGACCACTCAGACCTGTGCCTCCAGGTAGCCCTTGTTAAAGGCTGGGGACGCCAAGGGGCAAACTCACCCCGCACCTTCCTGAGAAAGCCCTGCCCACGCTGCAAGCCCACCCAAGGTCAGAGGGAACAATGGGCCCTCCCAGCATAGGGCCACGTTCTGGACACAGCAGAAGAAGAGAGACAATTGCTTCATCTCTCAATGGGAGAAAAAAAGCCGGGGGCTGGGCTGCTTCCCAGGAGGCGGCATGCGGCCTGCCGGATCCCCCACTCTGAAGAGGCAGGCCCCCACCACCAGCTGCACCTTCAAAATGGAGGGTCCCCAGACTCCCTCTAGCGGGGCTGCCTTTGCCACAGCACGGAGACAGCCTAGCTGGCCAAGAGAGTCAGCTGAGAGCAATAAAAATAGCCTCCCAGCACGTGCTGGGAAAACTGAGGCTGCAGGCTGGGGTCTGGAGTGCACGCGGCAGGATACCTCGGCTGGCAGCTGTGCCCATGGGCATCTGGTGGCCCCCCAGGACCAGGCCACAGCCTCCCCCTCTGGAGAGGGGCACTGCTCCCCAGATTCCAGAAAAGGGAGGGGCGGGGAAGCTGCGTGGCTAACCTGGAATGACCCGTCTGTCCTCGGGTGGGCAGCCTCCGTTTCCCTCTTTAGGGTAATAATACCAGCTGATGCTCCCGCGCGCTCAGTCTGTGCCAGCTGCTGTTCTGAGCACTTTTCCTGGATGGCGCATTGGATCCTCGTGACAATCTGGTTCAAGGTCACCATGAGTTCCATTTTCCAGATGAAGAACAGACAGGTCAAGCAGCTTGCCCAAGGACACACAGCCAGTGGGTGGCAGAGCTGGGGTTGGAACCCATGCTGGCTCCCAAGTGCATGTTCATTACCATCAGCAAAAGTTTGCAGTCAGACTTCAATTCCATCGCGCCCCACTCTCTGTGTGCCCTCGGGCAGTGACATCAACATTTTGACCCTCAGTGTCCTTACCTGGAAAATGAGGTGAATCACCCCTGCACTCCAGGAAGATGTGCGTAATTATACCGGTGCCTGGCACACAGAGACTCCCTGAGCAGAGCAGCCATTAGTCCTGTCTTTCAGACAACAGTGGTAATCATGCTAATAGTAGCTCCCACTGACTAGGCCTCAGTGCACCGGGGCTCCACGATGCCTACTTTCCTACGATGCCATCTTACTTGGGACCTGCCCCAGCATCCCCTCCTTTTGAGACGGACACCACAATGACCATCACCCACTTTTGTGCATGAAGATGCTGAGGCCCAGAGAAGTGAAGCCAATCACCAAGGGCAAGGGCATACAGGAAGGGGATACACCCTGTTTCCCTTTCTGTCTGGCTCTAGTCCTTAGGTCACTGGACCGTCTATGAACATTCCAAGTCTCAAGCAGTCTGAGGTTGAAAGAAAAAAGGGAACTTCTGTCCGGTCACACCTCATGGTGACTTCTGCATATCCAGGTTTTGTTTTTACCTTCGCTTGGTGGGAATTACAGGGCACACCCCACCCACGTGTGCTGTCACATCTCAGAGCATTTAACCGGGATCCTGGGGCTGAGGTGTCCCCAGCCTGCTCCAGTGCAGGCAGAATGGTAATCTGCCATAAGTGATGCCCACATGGCCAGGTGCAGCGCTTATACCCATAATTCCAACACTTTGGGAGGCCGAGGTGGAAGGATTGCTTGAGCCCAGGAGATCAAGCTACCAGCCTGGGCAACGTGGTAGGACACCGTCCCTACAAAAAATAAACATGTTAGCCAGGTTTAGTGGTGTGTGTGCCTATAGTCCCAGCTACATGGGAAGCTGAGGCAGGATGATCTCTTGAGCCCAGGAAATGGAGGCTGTAGTGAGCCGTGTTTGTGCCATTGCATTCCAGCCTAGGTGACAAAGCAAGACTCTGTTTCAAAAAAAAAAAAGAAGAAAAAAAAAAA
>NW_012121376.1:4762645-4793517 GCF_000951035.1 Colobus angolensis palliatus
AAAAAAAAATCTCCAGGCCAGGCGTGGTGGCTCACATCTGTAATCCTAGCACTTTGGGAGGCCGAGGAGGGTGGATCAGGAGGTCAAGAGATCGAGACCATCCTGGCCAAATGGTGAAACCCTGGCTCTACTAAAAATACAAAAATTAGCTGGGCGCGGTGGCAGGAGCCTGTAGTCCCAGCTACTCAGGAGGTTGAGGCAGGAGAATCACCTGAACCCAGGAAGCGGAGGTTGCAGTGAGCCGAGATCGAGCCACTGCACTCCAGCCTGGTAACCGAGTGAGACACTATGAGACACCGTCTCAAGAAAAAAAAAAGAATCCCCAGAGCAGATCATCCTGGATTATTAGGGTGGGCCTAAACTCAATGGTAAAGGTCTTTCTAATGAGAGGAACAATTTGCGCCCCCACGTTTATCACAGCACTATTCACTATAGCCAAAATATGGAATCAACCTTGGTGTCCAACACAGACAAATGAATCTAGAGAATGTGGTACATACACGCAATGGAATACTACTCCCCCGTAAAAAAGAGTGAAACCCTGTCATTTGCAGCAACACGTGTGGAATTGGAGATTCTTACGTTAAATGAACTAGGCCAGACATAGAAAGGCAGACACTGCATGGTCTCACCAATATGTGGGAACTAAGAAAGTGGATCTCATGAAGACAGAGGCGGGAGGGGTAGAGGGGAGGGAGGGCAGAAGAGAAGTTGATTAATGGGTGCAAATATACAATTAGATAGAAATAAGACCTAGTTAAAAAATAAAAAAAAAGATCTAGTGTTCTATAGATCAGTAGGGTGACTATAGTTCATAATAATCTATTGTACACTTCAAAATAGCTAGAATAATTCAATTTTTTTTTTTTTTTTTTTTTGAGACAGAATCTCGCCCTATCACCAGGCCGGAGTGCTGTGGCTCAATCTTGTCTCACTGCAACCTCTGACCCCTCGGTTCAAGTCATTCTCCTGCCTCAGCCTCCAGAGTAGCTGGGATTACAGGCATGTGCCACCACACCTAGCTAATTTTTTTGTATTTTTAGTAGAGACGGCATTTCACCATGTTGGCCAGGATGGTCTCGATCTCCTGACCTCGTGATCTGCCCTCCTCGGCCTCCCAAAGTCCTGGGATTACAGGCATGAGCCACTGCGCCCGGCCTCAAATATTTCTAGAATAAAGAAAAGAAAAATATACCAAGTACACTGATTTTTTTTTTTTTTTTTTGAGACAGAGACTCATTCTTCACCCAGGCTGGAGTGCAGTGGTGTCAGCTCACCACAACCTCCACCTCCAGGATTCAAGTGATTCTCCTGCCTCAGCCTCCCAAGTAGCTGATTACAGGCACACGCCACCACGCCTGGCTAATTTTTGTATTTTTAGTAGAGACAGGGTTTTGTCATGTTGCCCAGGTTGGTCTCAAACTCCTGACTTCAGGTGATCCACCCTCCCCGGCCTCCCAAAGTGCTGGGATTACAGGCATGAGCCACCATACCTAGCCCCAGTACACTAGTTTGATCTGTACAAATTACATAAATGTATTATCATATTAATTATATAAATTATTAAACTATCATATTACTCCAAACACATGTTTTTAAAAAGAGGAACAGACAAAAGAGAAGACACACAAGAGAGATGGCCACATGAAAATAGAGGCAGAAATTGGAGTGCCATGGCCACAAGCCAAGGGACGCCTGGAGCCCTCGGGTGCTGGAAGAGGCAGGAAGCAGCCTGCTGTGGGACCTCCGGAGGGAGCATGGCCCCACTGACACTCTGATTTCAGTTTCATTCCGTGAGAGAATACATTTCTGTTGTTTTAAGCTGCTACCCAGTTTGCAGTAATTTGTTATAGCAGCCACAGGAAGCTAATACATCCTGTCACTTCTGTCAAATGCCCTCTGTCCTACAAGCCCTGGGAAGCTCTGGGCATTGTCCAAGTCTGGAAGCTGCATGTTTTGGGCCACAGCTGGGTCAAGCCATCCTTCAGGTGTGTCACAGGGACTCAGATTGAGATAAAGTGTCCTGAGGCCCTGGACAGGGGTGTGGTGAGGCTGCCCGCCTCTACAAAACTCACGTCAGCACTCCACTGGGACCTGCCCGCCCTCTCATCTCACTACCTCGTGACACACATTTGCCAGCCAGGCTTTGGGTGGAAGACTGGCCCGCCGAGATCATTGGATGTGGCCATCTGCCCAGGGAAATAGCCCGCCAGCCTTCCTGAGGGTCGACCTCTCACTGCTGGCCTTGCAGACGCCTGCAGGCCCCACAGGGCCAGGAGTGACAGTAATGACAAGAATCCCTGGTGGCCAGCTTCTTACCAAGCCATGCCCTTTCATCCCAGCCTCTAGGGCAATTGGGTGGGGCCAGGTGGCCAAGTTCTGGCCAAGAGAATGTGGTGGAAGGAATAACTGGCCACGTCCAGGCATGGCCCGGAAAAGCTGCCTGTGCGAGCCTCTGTTTTTCCCTTCCTGGGTCTTTGTAATGGATACCTTCTCCCAGGATGACTCTGAGTACAGATACTGAAGCCAGCAACACCTCCATCAACTGATGCTCAGGGCAGAGGTCCCTGTTCTGGCTCCCCACCAATCCTACATTATGTGGGCGTGTCCTTGAGAAATAAATATCTACTGTACAATTTATAATATAATGCACCCCTGTGAAGTTGAGCCTCTTTGTTATGGGGGCTTGTGTGAGTTTAACTAACAACACAGGCCGGGCGGGATGGCTCATGCCTGTAATCCAAGCACTTTGAGAGGCTGAGGCAGGCAGATCACTTAGGCCACGAGTTCAAGACCAGCCTGGCCAACATGGTGAAACCCCGCTTCTACTAAGAAATACAAAAATTAGTTGGGCATAGTGACGCACGTCTGTAATCCCAGCTACTCAGGAGGCTGAGGCAGGAGAATTGCTTGAACCCGGGAGGTGGAAGGTGTAGTAAGCTGAGATCTGGCCACTGTACTCTAGCCTGGACAACAGAGCTAGACCGTCTCAAGAAAAATAAAAATAACTAACGGCCGGGCACGGTGGCTCACGCCTGTAATCCCAGCACTTTGGGAGGCCAAGGCCAAAGTCAGGAGATAGAGACCATCCTGGCTAACACAGTGAAACCCTGTCTCTACTAAAAATACAAAAAATAATTAGCCGGCATGGTGGCAGGCGCCTGTAGTCCCAGCTACTTGCGAAGCGGAGGCAGGAGAATGGCGTGAACCCAGGAGGCGGAGTTTGCAGTCAGCCGAGGTCGCGCCACTGCACTCCAGCCTGGGCGACAGAGCGAGACTGTGTCTCAGAAAAACAAAAAACAAACAAAACACAAACAACACATACCCATAGGTCTCCTTTCCAGATGTTGACTTTCTGCTGAGTACTGTGCTGCATGCTTTAAGTACATTATCTTGTTACATCTTCACAACAAAAGCAAGTCCATTATTATCCCCATTTTTTAGATGAAGAAACTGAAAAGGCCTAGAGAAGTGAAGTGACTCGCCCAAGGTCACATAGCCAGTAAGGAGCAACTGCTCAGATTGGAACTCAGACAAGTCGGAAGCCAGGCCCTGTATTTTCAACTCTCTCCATGCGGCCTCCCTCATCTCTCTGTGGTAGGAGCTGGCAAAGAGGCTTTACCCAGAAACCCTTCTTAATTAAAAGCAAAACAAACAAAAAACAGGAAGGGTAAGAACACTGCATCTGCAGTCTACATGCAAAACGGTATGTCTGACCTCCAGTTGGGGCCTGCCCCTGGAGCAGGCTGCCAGCAAGCTCAGTATTTGAGAACTCTTTAAAATAATGGTTTTACAAGATAGAGGCAGCGATATGACAAAAGGCCTTCCTTCCTGTGACTACGGAGATGCCAGAGAAATCAGACAGCGACTGTGCTGGGGACTGCCCAGGCCACATAGCTCATCCCTGTGAAGGGACCCTCTGCCTGTCCTCGAACGCCTGCTGGGACCCAGACGGGCCACTTCTGGAGGAAGTCCATTCGTCATCTCAGACAGCCCTGGTTGTCAACATTCTGCATTGTGCAAAGCCAACAGAGCCCTGGCGAGAGCTGTTGGAAGGTGCCACGGAGGTCCCCCGAGGGGAGGAGAAATAAGGGAATAAATGCGACTCAGAAGTCCCTGGACCAGCAGCTCACACCATCTGTGGACACCGTGACAGCGCGGGCACGGCTGGCCTCCTCACATCCTGCTCCGGTTGCGGGCCTGCTCTGGCCGCGGTCCTGCTCTGCTGCGTGGGGGCAAAGGGACAAGGCTTTCTTTTCCCCAAGCACTCCAGAGACCAGGCGAGGCCCTGCTCCAGGAAAACAGGCATTGTGAACAGCCCTTCCCACTGTCCCCTGCTGGGGTCTGCTGGGCAAGAAGTCACTGCCAGGGCAAGAAGTCACTGCCAGGGTTGTAATTCCCCATTTGTGGATGACACACAGATCTCACTGTCTCCTCCCGGGCCTAACTGGTTCAGGTCCATGTAGCCCTCTGGCCAAGATGTGGTTTCTATGAGCGGCTTCATCCCTGCCTTTCCCCTCATGCCGGGTGCGAGCTTTTTAGTGCGACAGACCAGAGTGGGATGCCCGAGGGCACTCTGTGTCCTTCTCTGCCTTTACCTTGAAAGAAATCTGGAGCCAGCCCCAGCCACTTCCTTTCCTGTTGGTCTTCCTCGCCTGTTCTTTCTGGACTGTCCCCGTGGCCTGAGCTGTCCTTTACTTGCTCTGCAGCGGGTCATGCCTGAACTGATGGGGGAATTCTCGATGTGTCCCCAGCATGGGGTATTCAGTAGAATGGCTCCTCTGTCCTGGCACTTACAAAGCATGGGCACGGCTCAAGGTTTCTCAGCCTCGGCACAACTGAAACTGGGGGCCGGATGATTCTTTGCTGTGGGGGCTGTCCTGGGCATCGCAGGATATTTAGCAGCATCCCTGGCCTCGACCCACAAGATGTCAATAGGATAGCACAGTGATGGCGATCAAAATACGTCTACAGGCTGGCACGGTGGCTCACGCCTGTAATCCCAACACTGTGGGAAGCCGAGGTGGGTGGATCACTTGGGTCCAGGAGTTCAAGACCAGCCTGAGGAACGTGGCAAAAACCCATCTCTACAAAAAATACAATTAACCAGGTGTGGTGGCGGGCGCCTGTAGTCCCAGCTACTTGGGAGGCTGAGGCAAGAGGATCGCTTCAGCTTGGGTGGCAGAGGTTGCAGTGAGCTGAGATGGTGCCACTGCCCTTCAGCCTAGATGACACAGAGCAAGATATTGTCTCAAATGTAAAAAAACTTTCCAGATACGGCCAACTGTCGCGAGGAGCAAAACTGCCTCCGTAGAGAACCACTTGCGTAGCCTAAATAATCCAGCCAGCATGCTGGGTGACACAAGTTTTAGACCTCCTTCTATGGCTGGCCTCGAGCCAACAGCTGCCCTCTCTTGGCCCCAGCTTTACCACATGCAAATTGAGAGGGGCCGAATGGCGTGCTCTGGTCTTCCAGCTGTCTCAGATTCTCCAGTGCTGCTTAGAACCAATGGTTCCAAGATGGGGATAAGCTTGTGACTCAGGACAACGGGATCAGAAGGGAAGGGAGCCAGGGTCTGCCCCCCAGCAGGGCTCATGCAAAAAACACAGGAAATGGGGTGTGGACTCTATGGGGTGGGCAACCCTGGTGCCTCTGGCGTCTCAGTGTTTCTCCCTTTTCTCTGCAGTCCTCCTTCTCCGCAACCTAAACAAAACCTGCTCTGAAAAGAAATATCTACTGTTTTTTTTTTTTTTTTTGAGATGAAGTCTCGCTCTGTCACCCAGGCTGGAGTGCTGTGGCCGGATCTCAGCTCACTGCAAGCTCCGCGTCCCGGGTTCACGCCATTCTCCTGCCTCAGCCTCCCAGGTAGCTGGGACTACAGGCGCCGCCACCTCGCCCGGGTAGTTTTTTTGTAGCTTTTAGTAGCGACGGGGTTTCACCGTGTTAGCCAGGGTGGTCTCGATCTCCCGACCTCGTGATCCGCCCGTCTCGGCCTCCCAAAGTGCTGGGATTACAGGCTTGAGCCACCGCGCCCGGTCAAGAAATATCTACTATTAATCATTCACACTCTAGCATGACTTAGCCTTACCTCTGCTATCTCTATAGAATCCAGGCTATGTCCCTGGTTGGGTCCATCTCCTAGCCCCTGGAACAGCTATAGGATATATTTGGGAAAAGCAGGGCAAAGGAGACTTTTTTTTTTTTTGAGATGGAGTCTTGCTCTGTCACCCAGGCTGGAGTGTAGTGGTGTGATCTCGGCTCACTGTAACTTCTGCTTCCTGGGTTCAAGCCATTCTCCTGCCTCAGCCTCCTGAGTAGCTAGGATTACAGGTGCCTGGCACTGCACCTGGCTAATTTTTGTATTTTTAGTAGAGACGGAGTTTCACTATGTTTGTCAGGCTGGTCTCGAACTCCTGACCTCGTGATCCACCCACCTTGGCCTCCCAAAGTGCTGGGATTACAGGCACGAGCCACCATGCCTGGCCACAAGGGGACATTCTTAAGTGCATTTACGCTAAAAACAGTGGCTTCCATTTCTAAGGTCACGTGATGAGGGAAACTACGGAGTACCCTGTATTGCAGCAGCTGCTACAGGGAGGGAGAAGCCCCAGCCTGGTGCTGGACTTGGTGGGAGGTCATTTGACTCAGAGGTATCATGGTGAAGAGGTGGGGCCAGCAGGGCCACCCACAAACCAGGTGCTGTGTGGACAGTCCCCCGGGCTTCACGACCATCAGTCTCATACGGCAAACACTAGCTTGTGCTGAGCTGAACACAGCACCAAGGCCAGAGCACTCTTAGTTAACAGTCACAGTCCCAACCCATGTGTCCCAAAGACAGCCTTTCCGGTTGTTTGTGGGGGTGGAGTAACCCAGAAGCATCTCCGCTTCAGCTCTTCACTGGGAGGCAGGCTGGCTGCGCCTGGGCAGACTGAGACACACCTGTTCAGTTCTGCACAGCGGGGGCTTACGGGTGTGGGAGGGGATGCTGGGTCCCAGCACGGTTCTGCCCCTGTGGCAGGTGTAGCGTGGCTCTGGCCTTCTCTGGCCTTCAGTCTCTTCCTCTGTAGGATGCTTGGACGAAATGATCCCCCCAGGCCCTCCAGCTCGGTGAGCCCATGATTAATAAAACTCAGACACACCATCTGCTCACTCTGACATTTAAGAAACAGAACGGGTTTCCAAAGAGAAAGCTGCCCTGTGCAGCCTGCTCCCCGCCTTCGCCTGCTGATCCAAATGTGGGTTCACACCCTCCCCACATCCCAGCCCTGACTCTACAAATTCCAACATGCACACACACAATCACAGGCAGAGTGTGCTCCCCCTCCTCCACCCAGAAGGTCAAAACCGGATGGGGTGGGGGTGGGACAGGGCAGCTGAAGGCTGAGGTCTGCCCTAATAAAACCCTGAAATGACTGACGTCTTCTGGGCCTCCCACCCTTTATACTGCCTTCTCCACCCCGAGGGCAAGGATGCATTTTGAAAACCACACGTCTCCAAACTTCACAACTCCCCTGATGCCGAGACAGCCTTCCCTCATGCTCAGCCCGTTCCCAGTGCTGGGGAGGAAGAGACTGCTCTCCCTTTCTGCAGATGGGAAAAGTCAGCCCAAGGTCACACCAAGGACAAGCAGCGAGGCAGGGACGCGGCTCCTGACAGAGTACACGCATGTGGAATGTTCTGTGCCATGCAGGGCCCTTTCCCCTGCAATGCTCATCAACACCATCCCCACCGCTCTGTCCTCCAGACAGCCCTTCACCATGCGCTGTGGCTCTGCCTCTTATGCTCAACACCATCCCCACCGCTCTGTCCTCCAGACAGCCCTTCACCATGCACTGTGGCTCTGCCTCTTATGTGACGACTCAGAAACAGGACCTCAGGCCCACTCCGATCCCAGGCACAGAAGTAAACCCTCTGTGCTATGCCCATGGCCCTGCGGAGTGGCTGGCAATTGTAAGCCCTTAAGGCCAGGCCCAGAGGAGGGCACTGGGGGACAGTGTGGGCCCCCAGGTGAGACTCTCCCACCAGCTGGGGGGTTTTCACTAGGCCCAGGAGCTGAGCCGGGGCAGTGGGGACACGGTCAGGACAGTGAGGCCTGTGCCAGCCAGGTGCTTGCTGTGTGGCTTCTGACTCCAGGGACCCAGGCTCCGCCTCTGGCAGGGAACAGTGGAGAAAGTCCCTCAGGAAGGCCCTAGCCTAGGGCCTGGCACTCTTTGTTGACTGAGTCTTGGTCACCCCCAACTCAAGCTGTCCTCTTGCGGCTGGCAGCCCTCCTGGGGAACCCCCAGGTGGTCAGCTCTCACCATCCCAGCCTTGGTCTATGGGCCTCACTGGCTGGCTTCTAGACTCTTCCTCCATGCTGGTCTCCTCCTGAACATCCATGCAGCTGCCTACTGCCACCCTGACCTCCCTAGACAAAATGCCTGCTGCTTCCCACCATTCTCCGTGTCAGGCACAGCCCCCAGACCCTCCTCTCAGGCTCTGTCTCTGCCCCTACCCCCATCACCGCCACACCACCCTGCTTGGAGAAGTGGCCTGAGTGTTTCTCATAATGACCAGTAAAAGCAACCCAAAAGAACTAAATAAGAATGTACACTGGACTTCTTTTTTTTTTTTTGAGACAGGGTCTCACTCTATTGCTCAGGCCGGAGTGCAGTGGTGCAATCACAGCTCACTGCAGCCTCAAACTCCTGGGCTCAAGGATCCTCCTGCCTCAGCCTACCTAGTATCAGGGACTACAGGCCCATGCCACCTCACTGGCTAATTTTTTGTACAAACAGGTCTCACCACATTGCCCAGGCTGGTCTCAAACTCCTGGGCTCAAGTGATCCTACCTCAGCCTCCCATCAAGAGCTGGGATTACAGTTGTGAGCCAGCACACCTGGGTACCTCCAGCACCAAAGAGCTGTCAAGACTAGAAGGAATCACCATGCCAAAAGCAATGAGAACAGGAAACCCTCAAGCTGACCTAGCTCAGAGGCCATATTTGCCCCAAGGGCATCTACAGGTCCAACGAAATTTGAATTTCTGTTTTTATGGCCTTGAAGGTCAAGGGGGAACACAAAACCAGGCCTCAGGCACTTTGTACAAGTTGGGGGGTCTGATTGGAGACCCTCCTCACAATAAGCTGGGACTCCAAAGAACTACCTATTCTGTGTGAGTGACAGGCAAGTCGACCAGCCCCTGTGAGAAAGGACAGGCAGCGTGGAATCTCTAGTGCTGCCCAATGAACGTCGAGGCCTGAACTGGATGAAGGGGGTCCAAAGCCATGTCTCCAGGCACCTGCCAGACATGCAAGTTCTCCTGAAGAAAAGCACCTTCATTCTGAGCTTCGAAGTATGCCTACAAGAATGTTTCAAACACAATGAGCTGTACACAATCAAAAATATCCAGGCACACAGGAAACCACACTTCCCAGTTGAGAATCAGCAGCCACAACAGCTGACAGAAGCAGACCTGCAGTGACTTTGGAAGTTGGAATTACAGGTACCCGTCCAACAACCCTGCTGACTTCAATATAAAATAAAAGACAAGCCTGCAGCTGTCTGCAGAGAAGAGGAAATCCTAACAAGAGAAGTGGCACAGTCTAACCTCTCACCGGAACGTAGGCACCATGAGGGCCAGGACTCTCCTTTGTTCCCTGCCGTGACCCCCAGAGCAATGCCCTGCCCACATGGGAGCTCAGTAGCAAACTAACTAAATGAACACACTGGACTAAGGCCTTCAAGGAGGGGACAGGGCAGCCATCCGCCTGTTCTGGGTGAGCCTGGTGAATCATTCTAGTCAGTGAGCAGATAGGTGAGAAGAGGTGATTAACCCCAAATTTCCCTTCAACGTGACATTTCTCTGTGTGAACGCAGGCACTAATGAAAAAACAAACCCAGCCACAGAACGGCCTCCACAGTGGAGAAAAACAACCCAGAGGTGTAATGACTATTGCAAAAAGCTGAATCCTTTAGGCCAAAACAAGCACCCCCAACCGTTATAATTTCGAGTTCTCCATTCTTTATTACAGCTCATAGGCTTGGCTTGAGAAGCCTGTACCAGGGATTCTTTCTGTGGGGGCAATTTTGGTGCCTGCAATTAGCTGAACAGGCAGCTTTTGTCCCTGCTAAAGCACTCAATTGCAGGTGTAATTAGGTTCCCTCACCCCTGAAATCTGCAGAGAGCCGCCCGCCTTGACTAACTGCACCCACAATTAAGTGCTTACGGGCATGTGGCTGGAGCCGGGAAACATGTGCACGCAGCTAATAGCAGGGGCACCAAGCAGGTTTGCAAAAATAGACACTGCGGTGGAGAGATCCAGGCTTTTTGCATTTGTTGTTCAAACCGCTCTGTCCAGCTGGGAATAACGAGGAAAGACAAACACACCAATTAGGCTAGGTCCATACATAAATAAACTGCACAGCTCCTTAATTAAGACACTTACAGGAGTGGGCAAAGCTGTGTGGAGGCAGGGGAAGGTGAGCCATGCCCCGTGGGGCTGGCACTGTGCAGGGGCACCAGCCTTGAAGAGCACCCAGGGCGGATGCCATGGTGGCTGAGATGGCAGAGTCAGTGGCAGACCCGCTCCTGGTGAACACAGCTGTGGGCCACTCCAGCCAAGGGATACTGAGGCGGGTGGGGGAGATTTGGGGGCTGGAGAGGGACTGGTGGGATATGGGGAGGAGCCCCAGAGGTCCTCCAGGGCAAGATGGAGGTTAAGGCAGGAAAGGAAATGAAGGTGGCTTAAATCCTGTGTGTCCAGAGAACGGCAGTGGGGCACCGAGCCTGCTTCCGGATCCTTTTCCCAGAGCTGGTTGGTCTGGTGGGTGATCTCCTCCCTGCAAGCAGCAGTACCTGCCCTCTCCTCCTCCACTTCCTCCCCACAGGGGCCTCTGAAGGTGGCAAGTCCCCAGTGAAACCACCTGCCAGCTTCCAAGGCCGGCTCCCCCAGGGCACCTTTAGTTGAGACCCAGGTCCTTGTCAAGTTCCCTGGCTACAAGCACAGTCAGAGAAAAGAAAGGACACATGGGGCCAGCGACGAAGACGGTAATGCCAGGAGGTGAAAGGCCGCTGGGGACTGTGGGGAATTGGTGTATTTCTGCTTCCCAGCACCCCCAAGCTTGTAAACTCCCTGCCGCACTGCTGTATTGCTTCTCAACAAGAAAACCAAGCAGATTATAGTCGCTGCACTCAGGCCAGGGAGAAAAGCTTCCCTCTCTCCTGACAAGCTGAGCCACTGAAAGCGATTTGCCTTTTGCAGGGCTCAGCAGTCCTGGCTGAAAGCAAAGGGCAGAGGCAATATTTAGATAATTAAAAACCCATTGCTGGCGGGCCAGCCGGGCGGCCACAGGTGGCTCTAGGGTGGCCCGGCAACAGCTCAGATTGGCCAGCGTGCCTCTCTTCTTCCCTCCCCTTCTGGCCTGGGTCTCCCGATTCAGCTACGGCTGTGGGAGATGAGAGGCCAGCAATCCAGCCGGGTGGCCAGCGGGAAATGCTGCCCAGGGAGGGGTCCGGGCCCAAGGCTGCGATTCTGGCTCCACAGCCCTCACTCAAGAGCCGGCCTCAGCTGCCTTTCCATCCACCTCTGCTCCAGCCACACTCACCTCCCTGCCTCAGGCCTCTGTGCTGGCCGTGGCCTCTTTCTGGCTATCCATGGCTCCTGGCTCTATCCCAGCCTGTACTCAAACACCACCTCCACAGACAGGCCCACCCTGACCAGCCCAGCCTCCCTGACCCCTCACTCTCCTGCGGGGCTTTGGGTACCATTTGATTTCTGAATTCACACCCGACTTTTCTGTCCTTCATCTTTCTCGCCAGGATCTCTTCGGCCTTCACCACGGGGTCAGCTGTGCAGCAGACACACAGTGACTAGACAAGTGAGTGGCCAGGTACGACACCACCCAGGCGCCTCGGAAGAGGGGTAGACACGAATCCAGATGGGGACTGTGGCCTCCGTGAGCCCTATGGCTCTGGAAGGTTCCTCCCATGGGGGGTCCCTGCCCCATGGGAGCTTGAGCCCAAAACTCGAACCCTGGCTGAGCTCCACCCCAGCTTTCAAGCACCTGGGCAGCCCCGTTGACCCCAGGTTGGGCCGGCCGGGCAGGCCTCAAGCCCTCACTTAGCTTCACCTTTGCATTTTTAAAGCTCGTCTCAGGTCCAGGAGTCGCCGAGCTCCCAGGAGCGGGGCAGGGATCCCTGTCTCCACTGTCCCGCCTTCTCTCCACTCCCCTGCTCTGAGCAGATGCCTATGAAAATCAAAATCAGGATCGGCTCCTCTTTGCATGGCCCATCCTCGATCATCTGTTGTCATGGGGACAGCCAGAGCGTGGGCCACCACCATCCACAGCTAACCTGCAGCCTGGATTTTAGGTCCTGCATCACCTGCCTTCCGACCAAATGCTGCCCAGAGCCACTAATGAGCCACAGAACGGGCAGCTGGAATTTCCCTCCTGGCTAGCTTCTGCATCTCAGCTTCACTGGAGCCTTCCTGGGTGAGGTGCTGGAGAGGGCAGGGCCTGACCACGGCCAAGCCCATTCTTTGGGGTGGGGCCTGCTGGCCGGAAGGCTCAGTGACTGCATCAGGCCTCCTGCTCTTTCTCCAAATTCCGGGAGCGTGTGTCCTGTGCACAGGGTCACCATTCCTTGCTGGCTCCATTCCAGGTCCTGAGTTTCTAGAGACTTCCCCTGTGATCAGCGATCTTTCCTGACAGCAGCCCCATCCCTTTGCCTGTAGCAGTGGCAAAATCAGCCACACCTGGCCCATCCTGGGAGGCCCCGGGTGCCTCTTCCCTCCCTCTCACCCCTCAGAGACAGGAAGAGTGACATGGCCATTCCGGGCCAGGCAGGCTCCAGTGGGCAGGGGCTGGGAGCCAGAGGGCCTGGTTCAAAGCCACCGCCATGCAGGGCCTGTGGCCTCGTGGTACCTCAGATCCTTGTCGCACTGAATGTGGGTGAAGAAGCTGCCACCCGATGGTGTGAAGCACAGTACACAGTGGAGGCCCAGCCGCCTGTTATCTGTGAGGTGCGGCTGATGTCCCATGTGCTAGACGAGGCCCTGCCCGCGGCCCACACAGGGAAGGACTGCAGAGGCGCCTGGCAAGCAGTGAACACCTTGGAGACCCTCCTCCTCCCTGGGAGCTAGAGGCTGCTTGGCCGACCGTCCTGCCTCCTGGAACTTCTGGATGGAGCCCTATTTCTTCTCACCCGCCATGCAGCCAACTCCACCGTTATTTAATGAGAGAAGGTTTGGCCTCTCCTTTTCAGAGGAGCCCCAGCCTACACCTCCTGAGCACCACCCACTTCCCTAAAGGAAGCAAGCCAGGGAGGTCCCACCGAGAGAACTCGGAACTTCCTGGCCTTCAGCCACAGAAGCCTTGTTGGTGACCTGGCCAAAACCCATTAATCCCTAGAGGTGGCTGGGTCTCCCTCCTGGGGACTGTTTCCCTGGGACATTCCCCTCCAAGTTCCTCTGAATCTCTTTCTCGTGGCCTTCCAAGTCTGCTTTGCCACTGTCCCCTCTTGCAGCAGCCCCTGTCCCAATGACTCAGCCCTTACTGTGTCTTCCATCTTTGAATCCCAAAGCCTAGGACTAGGGCTTGTGTATGGAAGGTGCTTAATAAATGCTTTCCAGGTATACAGCAGGTGCCCAATGAATGCCTGTCAGGAGACACATGAGGCAGAGGCCGGGCCGGGCAGGACAGGCCTTTGAAGCCGGA
Source organism: Colobus angolensis palliatus (assembly GCF_000951035.1). Taxonomy (NCBI): domain Eukaryota; kingdom Metazoa; phylum Chordata; class Mammalia; order Primates; family Cercopithecidae; genus Colobus; species Colobus angolensis. The sequence goes on from NW_012121376.1 coordinate 4,776,344, forward strand.
GGGAATTAAGAAAGAAGGTCCACTGGCCCTGTGGCAACGGCTTTATTTCTGCGGGCAAAGTAGGGGTGAGGGTGGAAAAATGGTTCCCACGGGCACCAAGCCAGGAGCTGATTTTGTGTTGGTCTCTCAGGCCCTGGGGCTGGTATCTTGACACATGCAGCTCTAGGTCAGTGATAGGACCTACTGGGGATCCCACCCACTTCTCCTTTTACCTAGTATCACCCCAACCCCCAAGCAGCCTTTCTCTTATCAGCCAACTGTCACACCCAGAGGGCCACAGTGGCTTTGCTTTTTAATCCCTCTCTCCCGGGCCCAGATAAGGAGGCCAACCTTTACCCTCTGCTGCTTCCCCTCAGCAGCCTGGAAAAGCTCCCAGATCACACAGGCCTAGGGTGTCTATAAAATCCCACTGACTCCGGAGGTAACCCAGGCGGGGTGGAGAAGGAAGGCCGAGGTCGGGGTTTCCCATCTGGGAGAATCTCATACCCTCCCAAAGACCTGGCTGTGGCCCCAGACAAGGGGAGGCAAAGGCAAGCGCCTCGTTCCCCGAGGGCGTAAGGACGCCTTGTTGTATGACTGTGGCTCTGAATCTACTGCTTTACCATCCTGGTACTGTGAGGCAGAAGCCAGAGTCAGCCGGGAGCACACAAGGCGAGCCTTCCTCACACCTCCCCCAGTCTGGTGCCACCCTGCCTCACCTCACTGAGCCTGGAGTCCTTTGGGGCAGGGGCTGGGCCTCATTTCTCTCTGTATCCTGGCCCTGAGAAGGCCTGGGTCCCCTGCTCAGACCATCTCTGTGTGTGTGAGACAGTCCCGCACAATCACCTCTAAGAAACAGGTGTGTAAGGAGCTGCTGCCATGCCGTGCACACATGCCTCCAAGACCACAGGCTCCTCATTCCTCATTCACGTAGCCCGGACTGGAAGCAACCCAAGCATCTGTCCCGAAGCAAAAGACGGGACCAACAAACCATTCAATCCCTACCACGGAACACCACGCAGCAAAAGGAACAGGCTATCGATCCACGCAGCAACGCCGATGGACGTCACAGAGGAGCAGCGTTGTGGGGCTGCATCTCCATGAGGTTCCACAGCCGGCAAAACTACCCCAGTAGTTGCCCAAAAGAAGCAACGGGAGGGCCCCAACAGACACTGCACACCCGAGCTCACGGCGGCACGACCAGCAGCGGCCAAGAGGCGGACGCAACCCAAGGGTCTGCGGACAAATGACAAATAAACAAAATATGGTGCGCACATACAGCGGAGGATGGCTCTGCCTTAAAAAGGAAGAAAATGCGGACGCACACCACAGCCTGGAGGGACCCCGAGGATGCTGCACTGGGTAAAATAAGCCAGTCACAAAAAGGTCCTGCAGGATTCCACATAACGTTATGTGTATTTTACCACAATTTTTTTAAAAAAGAAATTGGCCGGGCATGGTGGCTCACTCCTATAATCCTAGCACTTGGAGAGGCCAAGGTGGGTGGATCACTTGAGGTCAGGAATTCAAGACCAGCCTGGCCAACATGGTGAAACCTCATCTCTACTAAAAACATAAAAATTAGCCAGGTGTGGTGGCACACACCTGTAATCCTATTTGGGAAGCTGAGGTGGGAGGATTGCTTGAGCCCGGGAGGTGGAGGTTGCAGTGAGCCGAGATCACGCCACTGCACTGCAGCCTGGGTGACAGAGCGAGCCTCCATCTCAAAAAAAAAAAAAAAAAGAAGAAGAAATTTAAAAACTAGCTTAAAGGGATGGAAAGCAGATGGCAGTTGCCAAAGCTTGGCTGTGGTGGAGAGATGATTGGGAAGGAATACCTGAGAAGGAACGTTCTGGAGCGACAGCGTTATTCTAGACCTTAATGGAGTGGGGGTTACACAGACGTATGCATGTGTCAAACACCAGTGAGCAGTCCCCGCACAATGGGTGCATTTTATTGAATGTAAACAATCCCTCAATAATACTGAGTTTATTTTATTTATTTTTAAGACGGAGTCTCCCTCTGTTGCCCAGGCTGAAGTGCAGTGACTGGATCACAGCTCACTGCAGCCTCCACCTCCTGTGCTCAAGCGATCCTCCCACCTCAGCCTCCCAAGGAGCTGGGACCACAGGTGCGTGCCACCATGTCCAGATAATTTTTAAAATTTTTTGTAGAGATGGGGTGCCACTATGTTGTCCAGACTGGTCTCGAACTCCTGGGCTGATGTGATCCTCCTGCTTTGGCCTCCCAAAGTGCTGGGATTACAGTCATGAGCCTCCATGCCTGGCCAATAACATTGATATTAAAAGCTAAAAACATACTTTGAACACCCATCTCCCAACATACACATATTTATTTAGGAGTCATTTTTATGTACTACATATTAAAGATCTCTCCATTGTAACACATATGCAAACAGAATTTTTTTGTTTTTTTTCTTTTTTTTTGAAACGGAGTCCCGTTCTGTCGCCCAGGCTAGAGTACAATGGTGCGATCTCGGCTCATTGCAACCTCCGCCTCCCAGGTTCAAGCGCTTCTCCTGCCTCAGCCTCCCGAGTAGTTGGGATTACAGGTGCCCACCACCATGCCCGGCTAATATTTTTTATTTTTAGTAGAGATGGGGTTTCGCCATGTTGGTCAGGCTGGTCTCGAACTCCTGACTTCAGGTGATCCACCCGCCTCGGCCTCCCAAAGTGCTGGGATTACAGGCGCAAGCCACTGTGCCAGGCCAAACAGAGAAACTTCTAAAAGAGAAGACGAATTGAGTTCTAGCATTTTCTTCCCGAGCCTGCTGGGTTGCTGTCCTCCCCTTGGAGACCAGATCAACACTGTTCACAGGCAGCGGCCGACACCTCGGCAGGACAGGAGGTGGGGAACGGGCTGGTTTGAGCTGATTTTGGAATACATGGGGCATGTTCTGGGGAAAATCTCAAGCCCCTGAAGTTTGCTGATGACAACCACCAAACCTGGGGCCACAGGCGCAGGACTTGCAGGGAAGCTCATTTCATGCCACATGCACTTTGCAGGTTCTGGAGCCCTCTGCCTACACCCTCACATATAAGAACAGGCATGTGCCGGGCGCGGTGGCTCATGCCTGTAATCCCAGCTCTCAGGGAGGCAGAGGCAGGAGGATAGCTTGAGCCCAGGAGTTCGAGACCTGCCTGGGTAATATAGCGAGACCCCGTTCTCCACAAAAAGGAAAAAAAAAAAAAAAAGAAAAAAAAAAAAAAAAGAACAGGCATGACTCCAAAATACACATGTGGCAATTCTCCAAAGCAGCCGGAGTCTCCACCTGGAGCCACAGGCCCATCCCGCCTTCAACCCGACGCTGGACCCTAGGGGCTCTGCTCAGAATCCAGGCAGGGAGGAACACTGCCGGGGGATGGGGGGCGACCACCACAGACACACGGACGTGGCATGTAGGGCAGTAATGAGGAAGGAGGGGTCCCCAGCGCTAGGTTAGACGTGGTGGTTCACACCTATAATCTCAGCACTCTGGGAGGCCAAGGCAGGAGGATTGCTTGAACCCGTGAGTTTGAGGCCAGCCTGGGCTACAAAGGGAGACTTCATCTCTGCAAAAAATAAAAATAAGTTTAGCCTGGCGTGGTGGTGTACGCTTGTGGTTCCAGCTCCTCGGGAGGCTGAGTCAGGAGGATCGCTTGAGCCCAGGAGGTCAAGGCTGCAGTGAGCCATGATTGCACCAGAGCACTGCAGCCTGGGCAACAGAGCAAGACTTTGTCTCAAAAACAAACAAACAAAATGATCCCAGCTCTACCACATTTTAGCTGTGCAGCCTTAGGCATACTCCTACGTGCCTCAGTTTCCCCATATAAAATTGTGGATGATGATACATGCTTGGGGTTATCAAAGTTGTGAGGATGAAAAAGCTAATATACAGAACCAATATACAAACTATATTAAAATGGAGTGTCTGTATCAATCTTTTTTCAAGGCTAACACCGTATACAAAGCACTCAGAGCAAGCCCAGTACTGAAGACAAGTCACTGTTATTGTCTCCCTAGACACCCAGGTCCTGCCTCTGCCCGCCCCCCTACTCAGGCCCCGTCTCCGTCGGCTCCCTGGGGAATCTGTGTTCTCCCTGAGGACACCAGGAGAAAGGGAAGAGAGTCTCAATCAGCCAAGAGTCTCTTGTCTCTGCAGTCCAAGTTCAAGTCCACAGTTGCGTTTGTGTTTAAGTTGTCCTTTTCCTGTCCTGCGCCCAGCACCTGGCCCCTCCCTGCGCCCATTGTCTCAGGACCCAGGGCCATCCGGTCCATCCTGGGGGAGAACAAGGGAGCCCCCCGCCATTTCCTCGAACTTCAAGTCCCTTGGCCGAATAAACACAACTACACACAAAAGACATCCCGGCAAGGCCATACAGCAGTGTGGGGCCAGGGCAGGGCGGAAGGGGGCAGGCAAAAGCCACTGTTCCGGAACATTCTGTGTAAGGTGCCCGCGGGGCCATCCTTGGGTTCCAGGGTTTCTTTTAGCAGAGGCTGGGCCAAGAATGCCTGCCTGCACAGCTGAGGCCCTCCAGGAGGGCTCCTTCATCCCTCTCTCCTACCCGACACCACAGAGACATGCCTATGAGTATCTACGGACGACAGTCTGTGCTCATCCATCCACCCAAGCGAGGGCCGTGACAGGGGTCAGCAGCCCTGGACAACTTGCTCCTACTGCCCGGCTGTCTACGGCCACCATCTGACCTCTCTGCCCCAGGATTGTGTTGTTCAGGACCTCACCGGACACAGGACAGATGGGCACAAGCAGCTCAATACCCCAGCCCTCTCAGAGCTGCGCCCACAGTGGGGCTAAAGGACACCCTCTCTATTATTCCTTCCCTTCCCCATGTCCCCTTCCCACTTTCTCCTGTTACCTCCAAAGATCATTTCCCAAATAAAGCTCCTGCACTGAGGTCTGAATCCGGGCAAACAAACGAAGCCAGAAGCAAAGGTGTGTGCACGGCATCGGCTGGCAACTCCTGGGAGCCAGAGATCAGGCCCTGCTCCCAGCATGCAGCCAGGCCCGGTGGGGTTCAGCCCAAGGGGACAACCTGAACAACTGTCAGACAAAGGGAAGCCGGGGCAAGTCGCTGTCCAGAGAGCGGCCAAGGGGGCTACACCTCAGCCCTGGGACCGAGGCCGCAAGAAAAGAATCCTCCCCACTTGGGCCTCAGGGCTTCCCCTGGTTTCAGTCACGTTCAGATTTTCCCTCCTCCGATGAGACCCGACTATCTCAGAAGGAACCGCCATGCAGGCTGTAATGGTTTCCTGTGTATCTCATCCATTAATGGGAACTTGGATCCCCCAGCTGGCTGCTCCATGAGGCTTCAGGTAGCAATTTTCCATTTGTGTTTCAAATTTTAATGAACGCACTTGTCCCCCGGGCCCTCGTTGCAGGCTGTAATCCTCATGGAGTGGGTCGCAGGCATGTCACCCAAGGCTGGGCTCCAGTGGGATTTCTACAAGGGCTTGATTTCTCCAGGGAATAGCTCCGACGAAAAATGGTCCATGCCACAGCCTCCTCCACCCCCACCACCCCTCCCTGCTGGCTCAGTGTCGAGCTGGCTGCAAATCTTAAGATTATTATTTCTTTCCGACATCCCCAAAGTATCCTATATCCCAAGATGGAGAGTAAAGTTCAGCTCTGATAAGATTGCATCACCGGGGAGGAGATACATTCTCGCCCTTGCTCCCTCTGCCTCTGGCTAACATAATTCCTTTCTGATCTTACCCAGGGCATCCAGTCAGGCTGGGAGGCAAACAGGATAATCCATTTTAGAGAGATTGATCAATATCGTTAGGAGCTTTTTAAATGGTTCCACAGGCTTCAGGGAGCCAAGGCAGACAGCTGAGCTGGAAATCAGGGGCCAGAAGAGGCAGGAGGGCAGGCGCTAGCCTCAGGGATTTCCAGATAGTCCTTTCATTTCCTACCAGGCTTCAAGAGCTGGTTCCAATCAGGGCAGGAATGCTGGGTACATGCGGGCAGGTTGTGCACTGCACAAGGGGCTAGGCAAAGGGGAACAGCAGGCTGAAGTCTAGCCGACCTTTCACTCATCTTGCTAGTGCCTGTCCACACAGAGGAGGAACCCCTTTTCTAACCTACAGGCCACAGCTGGTCCTGCCAGCAAAGGACAGAGGTGTTTCCTGGCTCCCAGCTGCCTAGCATTCTGGGTCCTGTTTCCCCGTAATCAGGAAGACAGCCTTTCTGGCAAACCCCCTCTAGCTAGACAGTCTAATCGGTGAGGTTCCGGAAGCCTCCCTGTTCTGTCTCCACCTACCCTCCCCCAGCCTACCCCCAACAGGCCTCCATGTTCCAGCCTAGGGACACCTAAAGCCAGGGTGCTGGGAGGGCCAGTTAGACAAGGAAAAGGGGCCCGGTGGGGGTTGGGGGGCGGTGCTAGAGCAAACCAGAGCGCACCTGCCCTCCCGGTGTAGCAGGCGCTGCTCAGCTGCCCCCAACAGGTGCCAAGGGGTAGCGCAGACCCAGACCCAGGGTACCAGGAGTTTTAAAGAGAAGCTGGAACTCTGGGGTTTAAATGTGGGGAAGAAATTTCTTCGTTTTTAATTGTAAATACTGGCAATACATCTTTAAAAATAAATAAAATACCATGTAGGAGCTAAGAAAACATGGCTGCAGGCTGAGTACTGAGCCATTTGAGGCCTTCCACCAGCTGCAACCTGGAGACTCTGCCCCTGTCTCCTGGACTGCTGCTCACTTGCCACGGAGTCACTGATGTGGCCTTCCTGGCCACATACTGATGGCTCAGCTTCTCTGCTGAAAACCTCCCGGCGGCTTGACACCCCCAGCCCCCACCCCAGTCCCACACACGATTAACCACCTGCACATCCTGAATTGGACCAAGACTCACCCAGCCCGACCCCTCCGGACCACTGCAGGCACCGCCTCGCTGGCCTCCTGCTGCCACCCACGCCCCCTACAGTCAATTCTCAGTACCGCAGCCTGAGGAGGCTGGTCCACCAAGATGTGGGTGCCTCTGCCAGAACCCTCCATGGCTCCCATTTGATTCTGAGTAAAGGCCAAGTTCTTACAATGGCCTCTGGGGTCTCGAGCTATCTTCCTCCCACTTGCTGATCTCCTGGCTTTCACTCCCACCCCAGGGCCTCTGCACCAGCTCTTCCCTTTGCCTGTCTTACCTCCTCCACGAGGCAGCCACATGACCAGAAACGGCTTTATCAATAATCATGTTGGAACAAGAGGCATAAACTCGCACTTCCCCAGACGATGGGACATCCCCCCACCCTTGGTTTCTTCTGTGCTCTGCCACAGGGTATCAGAAGGCCCTTCCTGACCACCCCATTAAAAAACAAAACAACACAAAAAACAGCAACTCACGGCTGGGGGCAGTGGGTCAGCCTGTAATTCCAGCACTTAAAAAGGAGGATGGGGCGGGAGGATCGCTTAAAGCCAGACTTTTGAGACCAGCTCTGGCAACATAGTGAAATCTCATCTCTACTGAAAATTAAAAAAAAAAAAAAAAGCTTGGGGTGGTGGTGCACACACCTATAGTCCCAGCTACCTGGGAGGCTGAGGTGGGAGGATCCCATGAGCCCAGGAGGTTGAGGCTTCAGTGAGCTAGGGTTGTGCTAGCTGGGTGACAGAGCAAGACTCCAACTCAAAAAAAAAAAAAAAACAACAACAAAATGCAGCCATCCCTGCCCCGCTCCCCCAATCCTCCTTACTCCATTACATCTTCCCCATATCGCTTTTCACCATCAAACCTAACACATATTTATCTGCTGATCTCTTTGTTTGAGGCCCTCACTGCACTCACGCTTCATGGGGGTGGGAGTCTTGTCTGTCCAGCTCACGGCCACACAGCCAGGTTAGAGCAGTGCCAACGGCTGAAGGCCTCCCCCGTGCTTGCAGGATTTGTGCAAGCTGCTTTGCCTGATGCTGAGGCCCCCCACACCCCTGCCCACCTCTGCTGCCATCCTCGTCTCTCCCTCTGCCATGAACTGCTGGAGTGTGAGAACAAACTGACTGTACACATGCTCCTCTCTCTCTTCCAGGAATGGCCTTCTCCTCCCCACCTACCAGGCAAACTCCTATCCATCCTTTAAAACCCAATGAGGAAATCTCCTACTTCAGGAAACATTCCCTGACTCTGTTCCCACTGCCACCAGTTAATCCTCCCACCTTCGACAGTCACTCCTGTATATGTCTGTGCTGCCATTCACAGCTGTCCACATCCATCGATGTGGGCGAGCCCGTGCGCTCTGTTTCAGAGCACAGGCTGTGCAGTCAGCCCACTTCCCCAGGCCACGGCTGGCCCCACATCCCGCCGCCAGGGCTGCCGGCCCCACTTCCCCCCACCAGGGCAGGCTGCTGGTCCTGGAACTGCATTCACTGCTGCAAGCCCTCCCCAGGGCAGCGTGGCTCGGGTGCGTGGGAAGTAACTGCCTCCCCAGCACAGGGCAACTGCCTTTTTGGCAATGCCCGTGCAGCAGGGAAGAGGGTCAAGAGCCTGGTTCTCGCCCCAGCTCTGGGCACGCAGCCCTTGTCCTCCACCCCTGCCTCCTCGGTAACCCTGGTTCATCCCAGCCCGGCTTCTTCCCTGGGAGAGGTTCTTCTGAGGGCGAACCTCTTCAGCATGGTCCTTTTGGCTTCCCTCCCGCCCGGCAGGGGCAGTAGCTTTCCCATCAATCATCTGCCTCACAGGAGGCCCTTTAACACACGCATGTGCACAGGTGGGCGAGGCCGGAGCCAGCCCCTGTGCGCCCACAGACCAGCAGGGAGACAAGCCCGGGCAGCGGTTCCTCCTGAAGGGAAGCATGACGGGCCTGGCTGCAGCTCCCTGGGCTTGAAGTCAGGCCGCTGCTCAGGAAGACAGAGGAGGTGAGGTGCAGGCCACTGCCTCATCGGGATCATCCTGACTGGACAGGCGAACGCGGGGAGAGGGCCATCCCCTCCCCAAATCCCTGCACAAGGGACAATATTTTTACAACACTGTTTTGGCACTTCCACTCTGAACTTAATTTAACATCCATATTGCTGCTACTTAATTAAATAGATGAACTCATTTTACATTTACAAGTCTTAATTCATCCCGAACAAAATTGGCCATGTTTAGTTCTTTATACACTAGCAGCTCCCTGGAACAAATGGTGACCTTTTCCAGTTAACAGTGGGGACAGGTTAAAAGCTAATTATCGGCTCTGGTCGCCTGTAAGAGTGAGTGGACGTCTTTATCCATCATCAGAAGTGAGGGGAGAGGTGGCTGGGTTGAATTCTTTCTTCTGCAGTCACAGGCAGCCAAGCTGGCAGGCGGTATAGACCTTGCCCAGATCTCTGATGGTGGGCAGGTGGTCCCACCCCTCCCCATCCCTGCTTTCCACCCACATCCCACCCTGCCTATAACCACTGCCCTGTCCGTGCTGCCCAACACACCCCTGCATCCCTCTGGCCTGCCTGGCTGACCCCAGCCTTGTTCCCAGGCAGCCCCTGCCCTGGAAGACCCACCTCTCTCCCCACAGCCTGACCCTTCCAGACCACTACGCCCCGGATTCCAGCAGTCCTGGCTGCTGGCATGCACGGGACTGGCTGTTCTTCTCACCCTGCGCCGACAGTGGGGCACACGCTCTACTTCTGCAGCTCCTGAGGGTCGGGGGCCAGTGGCACGATGGCCTGGGTCCCCAACATTGCCCCACATGCCCCATCGCTACAGCTGGCGAAAGGGAATAGTGAGTCCCTGTCTCTAGGGGCTGTGGAGAGGGTTCTCGAGCTAATACCTGAGGAGGAGCTGGGCCTGACACACAGGAGGTACTCAGGGAATGTGGCTTTTGCTGCTGAGCACAGGGTGGGGTGAAGAGATGTCTGGCTGGTGGGCTGGGAGTCAGGTGTCAGGCTCAGGTGCCTGTCTCTCAGCAGCTGTACCAGGTGGGGACTGTCTACACCCAGGAGCCATGAGCTAGGGGACAGAGGGAAAGTTGAACGGTCCCAGGACCCTTGCTGAAGGCATCTGGCAGGTCCCTGCCTTTCCACCCTGGCAGAGTCAACGCAGCCAATCCAAGGCTGCTGGCTGGTGTCCTAAAAGGCTGATGCTCCGGAGGCTGGAGGGCCGCGGGCTCAGGCTCAGCCACAGGTGAGGTGCCCAAGGCAGCCAGCAGTGCTCCCTCTACTAGGCAGGCAGGTCCTATTACTACCCCTGCATTATAGGAAGAAACTGGAGCCCAGAGAGGTTAAACGGCTTGTCAGGGGTCACACAGCTAGCAACTGTGGAGACAGGATTTGAGCTCAGACATACTGACGGCAAAGTCCATGGTCTAATCACAAAACACACTGCCCCTTGAGGGACAAATGGAGCCCCCTAAAGGTGGGTAACTCTGCATTCTGGGCTCTGTGACGTTAACTGGTCCCCAGGCATGTGGGCAGTGACACCCCCCATTGGGGGGTCAGCTCCTACACCATGAGGTATTGACCCCCAAAGGAAAGCCTGCCAGCCTGCCCTGGGCACTGTGAGCAGGGTAGGAGGGAAACCATGAAACAAGCAAGCCTAGGGCCAGCCTGGCCACCTCGCTCCTTCTCAGCTCGCTGGATTTCCCCAACTCTGGGGAGATGACAGCCACGCCGACAGCTGCTCTCCCACAGCCGCCCTGCCCTCGGGCTGAGCCAGCCACACTGTGCCCACAGCTGGTAGAGGGATGTTGATCCCAGGAGAGGGGCTGTCTGTGCCCCTGGCGGTCACCTCACCATCAGTGGGGGGGACAAGTGGGCCAGAGGAGCCCAGCTGCAGGCAGAGGGGCAGCTGCTGCCAAGGTGCCCTCCCCGGCCGGTGAAACCACTGGGTTGGCCAGGGGCTAGTTACCCCCTGGCCCACTGGCCTCAGGTTCCCTGTGGAGGCCAGGAGGCTGGCGAAACCCCCCGGGCCAGCAGGCGTGGTGACGCAACCACGAGGGCTGACTGCAGCAGAAGCTGCGGGCAGCCAGTGAGACGGCCGGATCACCCCAGGGAGCAGGTTGTTTGTTTGGGGAAAGGGGAAGCGGGCATGGGGGGGGGCTCACTCGTTCGTGTTTAATCCTGCTGGGCTCACTAATGGCAGCCTCCGTGGCCTCAGGGGCCTCAGGAGATCCCAGCAATGCAGAGATGCAGCAGGGCTGCTGCAGACAAGCCCGGGACCATGGACCGGCTGCCTCAGTTTCCCTAGGGTGTAAATGTCCTGCCCCTACCTCCCACCCATATGGGATATGGGGAGGCCATCAGATGCCCCTCGGGGGAAGCTGACTGGCCCTGGTGCCCTCTTCCCCTCGTGATTACAGGCCTGGCCTCAGGCTTCCTGGACCAGGAATGCAAACAGGTCAGGACAGTGTACACACACCGGGCTTCCTGGCTGAGGCTGACAGCGCCTCCCCACCCAGGGCATGAGGCCTCAGCACCCCGCGGCTCCCCTTGGACCCCACCCTCACCTTCCCACACGTGGCCAGCCCCGGGACGGAGACTGCAGGACCCAGGGCCCCATCCGACAACCGCCACAGCCACGGCGGCCGCGCTGGCATTGAGGAGCCCTCGTGTCTTTGCAATCCCACTCTGAGCTCCGCAGGCGGCCCCACTTCTAGATGAGCAGACAGAGGCCCAGAGAGGCAGAGTTCCTTTCCTAAAGCCACAGAGCCAGCAAGCAGCAGGACTGGGATGGCATCTGAGGTGCCCCGGGGTCTCAAGGCCAGAGCTCTTACCAGCCCCACCACCCCGCGTCACCTCTGCTGACATCCAAGGGGCAAAGACCTGGCCACCTAACTACCAGCCAGAGAGCCAGCCACCAGCAGGCAGTCGCCAGCACAGGAGTCAGACGGGCAAGGCTTGAACATGTAGGTCCCCCGCACCCCACCGGCGCCCAGACCTGGGCCCCGGAAGTCAGAGGGATGAGGGGCTCCTGGCTGCAGCAGCTGGCCCTGGCCCCACCACCCGGCAGTCAGGGCTCAAGGCAGACACACAGGGGTCTCGGAAACAGCATCACCCCAAAAGCCGTCTCCTACCCAAGGCGTTCCTCAGTGGGCCAGAAACCGAGGGCGTAACCTGCCCCCTCCTGCGCCCTCCCACTCCTGCTCAGCCTGGGCCTGTTCACCCCCATCTCCCGCAGCACTGCCCGCCAGCCAAGAGCCCTGTGGTGTTGCTGGCTCTGAACCAGACCCCTGCGCCTGAGGGCCAGCCCCTCCCCCGCGGAAAACGTGACACCTAGACTGAGCTACCAGGCCAAGCAGCCAAGACTCTCAGGGTCTCCCAGTGTCCGGGGAGGCCGCTTGCAGTGACACTGGAACCCAGGGAAGGTTTGGAGGCGCAGGCAGGCACGAGGAGGGACCCCCTCTGTCCCTCAGACCCCTGGAACTGCATCAGCTCCAGCCCCCAGGGCTGGGGCTAGGAGTGGGGTGGGAGGCGGCTCCCAGGGGTTCCTCAGCCCTGCTTCCTTCCTGGCCCCGGCCCTGGCTCCTTCCTCAGTCCCTGGAGACTCTCCCTGATCTGGGGAGTGTGGCCAACTCCTCCCAACCCGGAGGCAGTTCCATCAGACAGTCGGCAGTGTATTCACCCAGCGCCTTCCTGAGCACAGAGGATGGAGGTGGGTTTAACGAAAGTGGGAGAGGGAGCTCCGCTGGACAGGCAGGATGCCCTGTGCACACACGCACACACAGGGCACTCACAACCACAGGCACACACATACAACACACACAGGTCTCACACACACAGGGCACACACAACAGTTACACGCACACAACACACAGGGCACTCACAACCACAGTCACAGCCACATGCACACAACACACACAAGTCTCACACAGCCACACACAAACACACACAGGGCATGCACAACCACAGGCACAAACACACAACACACACAGGTCTCATACACACAGCTCACACACACAGTCACATGCACACATAGTCACACAAACAAGACACACACGCACACACACAACACATGCCCACAGTCACACTCACACACAATCACACACACAACACACACCCACATACGCCATGCAGAGTCCTATGCACATACAACATACACACACAAACACAAAGTCACGACACACAGTCATGCACACAAGTCACACACAACACACACCCATATACAACATACTTACTCCTGACACTTCTACATATATCCAACACACATTCACACTCAACACACGCACACACCCATTCACACCACACAGCACAACCACACACATACACACAGTAAAACTCCAACACACTTTGTACAACCTACACACAGACACCCACACAAGCACCCACTCACGCCCTCACACTCACAGACTTGGAGCCAGCCTGCTGTGAACCTTGGGCAAGTGATGTCACCGCCAGGTGACTCAGTTTCCCCATCAGTAGGATGCAAATTATCCCCGCTTTGTGAGCCACAGATGAGCTACGGCCGGAGGCACAGGCAGTTCTCAGAACAGCACCACTGGCTCCACTCATTCTCACGAGACACGCAGGGGCTAGTTGGTTGGACGAGGTGGGCAGGAAGGTCTCCTCTGGCAGGGAGGGAGTCCTGCTGACCCTGGGAGGACATGGGGAGGGATGGGCTGGGGAGGGGAGGGAGGGCTGTGTCCTGGGGGTTGTGGGGTGGGCCCTGGGCTGTGGGCATCTTTTATACCTGACCCAGCCCTGACGGCCCTGACCACAGCTCAGGCAGGTGTTGGGAAGGGTGCAGCGCAGGGAAAGAGAGGGATACTGGACAAGCCACGGCCGGGCCAATCCCGCAACTCATCCAGGGCTGTGGGAGGAGGAGAGGAGGGAGCTCCGGTTCATAAAGCATCCATTAAGGCTGGCTGGGAGGGGGCTGACGATTGTCTCATTAAATCCTTGGAGCTGCCACCCGCCCAGATATGCCTGCCTGGCTTCCAAAGACCGTGTTCCCATGGGGGCTCCTGGAGTTTCTAGGAGGCTCTGGAGAGGCTCCCGTGGGAGGCTGTTTCCCCTGCCACCTTTGCCAGCTAGAAGATGCCCCGGCTTCTGTGAGTGGGGCCCAGCTTCACGCTGGCACGCTCTGTCATGGGAACAGTTGGCATGGCCGGGCCCTCATTAGCACAGGATCTTACAACAGTCATGTGGGAGCCCTCCACGACCCCGTGGCCTGAGCGCCAGCGTGCTCCGGGTTTTAAGGGGTGAGAACACTCAGAGAGAATGAGGCTGGCCCCTCTCAGGGCGGCTCCAGCGCACAACCAGGCCCCTGTCCTCCACACAACACATTCCTGCTCCTCCAGGCGGGAGCTGGAATCCCTTTAGCCGATGCTCAGATGCAGAGGGACAGGGAGGCTGCAAACACACGTTACTGATGGCAAGGGAAGGATGCCTGAGCAGGAAGGGGACTTCAGGGACACCACTGTAAAGAAGAAGACACCGAGGTCCACAGAGAACCCAAACATGCCCAGAGCTGAATTGCCACAGGTAAAGCTGGGCCTGAAACCCCGGCCTCTTGAAGTCCACAGGCTGGGCCCTGGACAGGATTCTGCTGCAGGCAGGAGGAGAGTCAGTGTGCCCGAGAGGCTGGGCTGGGAGGACGGCAGTGGATTGGAGGAAGGAGCTCTGGACCCCATCCTGGCTGCTTCACAAGCTTCCTCTGGGCTCCAGTTCCTCCTCTACAAAGGTGAGCGTGAGGTAAGGTTTAAGTACAGGCACAGGGTCACTCTTCGGGTTTATGTCTCTAAATCTAAACAGAAAATCAGCTCCCAGGCCTGGCACCGGTGCCTCTGATCTCTGACCCTGCCCTGGGATCACACCAAGTATCGGTGGATGGCAATCGATGGTCTGGGGTCCAAGGCCTTCCAGCACTGGTCAAGACGGAGGTGCAGCCCGGAGGTCAGAGTGTCAGCATGACCACGCTGATGCCTGAGATCTTCACGAAGAACCCAGACAAACCGGCCTGCTGGGCTCCCAAAGACTCCTCAGCCCCAGCTGAGACCTTCCAGCCCCAGCCAAAGACCTGTTCGACCAGTCTGTCTGCCAAGCCACTTCCATCCAGGGCGGTGCCGGCCAGCTGTCACAGGGTGGTGGGACCAGACCCACTTGGGCCTTGGTCCTGCACCTAGGAGGCTGCCCTGTTTCTCCTTTCCCCGAAACTGGTCCCCATTGTGATCCACAAAGCCTTTTTCTCTGGCAGAAAATCAGAAAAACAGAATGTGGGTGTGTGTTGGGTAGTCTTGGCTTCTGAAAGGTTGGGAATAAAAATAGGAGCAGGGGGCCGGGCGCGGTGGCTCAAGCCTGTAATCCCAGCTACTTGGGAGGCTGAGGCAGGAGAATCACTTGGGCCCGGGAGGCTGAGGTTGCAGTGAGCTGAGATCACGCCAGCCTAGGTGACAAGAGTGAAACTCCTTCTCAAAAAAAGAAAAAAAAATAGGAGCAGAGGCAGAAAGATTCCTCCGAGACCCTCCTTGTCTTCTCTTGGGGGTCTGCTACAATCCAAACGTTTGTGTCCCCACCCCCAATTCCTGCGTTGAAATCCTCACGCCCAAAGTGATGGTATGAGGAGTTGGGGCCTTTGGAGGTGCATAGGGCGTGAAAGCGCAGCCCTCACGATGGGATTAAGCTCTTGTTAGAGGGCACCCCCCTTCCACCATGTGAGGATACAGCGAGAGGGCACCGTTCATGAACCACAAGGTGAGCCCTCACCAAACACCTCATCTGCCAGCACCTTGATCTCGGACTTTCAGCCTCCAGAAATGGAAGCAGTACATTTCTATTGTTGTTAAGCCACCTGGTCTATGGTATTTTGTTATAGCAGCCTGAGCTAAGACAGGGTCCTGGGCCTCCCTACGCACCCAGAAGGGCCAGAAGCCCCAAAGCACTGTCGGTCATAAGGAGAAGCCTCTGGGACCCTTTCCCAAGTATAGAGGGCATGAGAGAAAGGTACCTTCCTGCTCCTTACCCCCAGCCAGGCTTTTTAGAATCCCAGAGCACCAGTCTCAGGAAGGAAGGGGAATATTCCGACTCCTTAGCCATGAATGACGATGACAATGACCACGATTGCTGGTGGTGGTGATGACAACGGTGGTGATGATGGTGATAATGGTGGTGACGGTGATGATGGTGGTGATGCTGATAGAGGCTGTGGTGATGGTGGTAAAGGTGACAATGATGGTGATGATGACAGTGATGGAGACTGTGGTGATGGTGGTGAAGGTGATGATGATGGAGACTGGTGATGGTGGTGGTGGTGATGGGGACTGTGGTGATGATGATGATGATGGTGGAGACGTGATGATGGTGGTGATGGTGGTGATGATGGTGATGATGATGGTGGTGATGATGATGATGGTGATGATGATAGTGGTGGTGAAGGTGATGGTGATGATGGTGATAGTGGTGATTATGGTGATGGTGGTGAAGGTGATGGTGGTGACAGTGATGGTGGTGAAGGTGATGGTGGTGATGGTGGTGGTGGTGAAGGTGATGATGGCGATGGTGGTGAAGGTGATGGTGGTAGAGACTGGTGATGATGATGATGGTGATGGTGGTGAAGGTGACAGTGGTGATGATGGTGATGATGGGGACTATGGTGATGGTGGTGAAGGTGATGGTGGTAATGACGGTGATGATGGTGGAGACTGGTGATGGTGGTGAAGGTGATGGTGGTGATGATGGTGATGATGGGGACTATGGTGATGGTGGTGAAGGTGATGGTGGTAATGACGGTGATGATGGTGGAGACTGGTGATGGTGGTGAAGGTGATGGTGGTGATTACAGTGATGATGGTGGTGGTGATGATGGTGATGGTGATGATGGTGATGGTGGTGAAGGTGACGATGATGGAGACTGGTAATGGTGGTGGTGATGGGGACTATGGTGATGATGGTGATGGTGGTGAAGGTGATGATGGTGATGGTGATGGTGGTGAAGGTGATGGTGATGGTGGTGATGGTGGTGAAAGTGATGGTGATGATGGTGATGGTGGTGAAGGTGATGGTGATGGTGGTAAAGGTGATGGTGATGATGGTGATGGTGGTGATTATGGTGATGGTGGTGAAGGTGATGGTGGTGACAGTGATGGTGGTGAAGGTGATGGTGGTGATGATGGTGGTGGTGGTGAAGGTGATGATGGCAATGGTGGTGAAGGTGATGGTGGTAGAGACTGGTGATGATGATGATGGTGATGGTGGTGAAGGTGACAGTGGTGATGATGGTGGTGATGGGGACTATGGTGATGGTGGTGAAGGTGATGGTGGTAATGACGGTGATGATGGT
>NW_012121376.1:4800872-4803305 GCF_000951035.1 Colobus angolensis palliatus
ACGGTGGTGACGATGGTGGTGATGGGGACTGTGGTGATGGTGGTGAAGGTGATGGTGGTGGAGACTGGTGATGGTGGTGGTGATGGTGATGATGATAGTGATGGTGGTAAAGGTGATGATGGTGGTGATACAGATGGTGGTGAAGGTGATGATGATGAGGGTCATAGGTGAAAATGTTTACAAATACCTACAACCTAAGTGGTCTCCACACTTGATACCTAGTACCTCATTTAGCCCTTCTAGAGCCCTACAAGGTAGTGGCGTCATCACTCTACTTGTCCAGAGGAGAGACTGAAGCACCAAAAGAAAGTGATCTGCAGTCATACATGGTGAGGGAGGGGCTGGGATCTGAACCCAGGCAGACGGGTCCAGAGTGCACTCTTCAACACCATGGTCCTGCCTGGATCCAGGTCCAGAGAAGAAAAACATGAGCCAGCCAAGGGACAAAACGGGGGTCTGTGCTGAGGGCCCAGGTGTGAGCCTGAGCTGGGTGGCAAGACAGGGCTTTCCTTCCTGCATGGGCATCTCACAGTGCCAGGTGCCAGTCTTGCGTAAGGAAAGGTCCTTTTTATACCACAGGGGCGCTAAACCCATGGCAGCGGCTCTGGGCACACCTGAGAGCGCATCCCTTGTTCACTGAGTGATTTAAAACCAGGCCGTCCGCACACCACATTTTGGCTTTATAGACCGACTCTGAACCTCATCTATGCATAATATGCAGGACTGTGGTGTATCTTACTTTTCCCCGTTTTACAGCTGGGGAAACTGAATCTCAGAGAGAGCAACTGTTGGTGGAAGGCAGAGTTGGGGCCAGAAGCGAATGTGACAAACCGTGAAGGCCCCCTCAGCAGCCCAGCCTTGGCTCCCAGCTGTGAGACCTTGGCCAAGTCACTTCTGTGCCTCAGTTTCCTCTGATGTAACACAGACAGTTGCATCACTATCTCACAGCAAGTGAGATGATGCAGACACAGCACACAGGACAGTCCTGGCCATGCGGTCAGGGCACCGTCCTGTGGTCCTTTCCATAGCTCCTTCCAGAACCTGCCTCATCCACAGCGGGCACCCTCATCACCCAGAGACCCCCTTCATTCTCTCTTGGACCCTCACACCCAGAGACAACTGACCCTGTGGGGCACACCCAAAGCCCCCCACCGAGGGGTCACTGGACCTGGGCCTGCAGGCGCAGATGTCTGGGCGGCTGGGGATGGTGGGGCCGTGGCAGCAGCCTCTGCAGGGCAGTGATAACCTGGCTGGCGCTGGCCGGCTGTGCCCAGTTCCAGCACACGCGCCTGTCAGGGCATCTCGGGCCAGGAACCGTGTCCCTGGTGCCCAGCTTGGGGCCTGAAGCTGGAAGCGACAGGGGGGCAGAGGCCCTGACAAAGCATACATCCTCTGTGGGCAGAGATAAACCTTGGAGGGGAGAGGGGCGCTCCACCAGCCTTGCCAGTCCGCCACATGCTGAGGGGCACACACAAGGCCTTTCGCGGCCACGCGGCTCCGCTTGTCGTTATTCACGGCGGAGCCTGCTTTATCTCCCACACAGTATGTGAGGCCACGAGATGGACGCTGGCTCCGTGCACGGGGCTCCCTTAGAAAATATTAATATGTAAATGTCACTCTCCGAAGACCAGAAATGAAATGGAATGACCGACCGCAAGATGCTCTGCTGGCGAGATAAAACGAGCAAAGAAAAGGAGAAAAAGCTGCCGGGGCTGGAGGTGGGGGCGAGTGCTGAGCTTAGGCAGGCGGGGCTGGAGGGGAGTGTGGGATTCAGGGGCTGGTGGTGGGCGGTGCGGGCAGCCACTTCCACGCTCTCCAGGCAAACAGCTTCAGCACAAGGCCTGAGAGCAGGTGGAACCTTCTGGGCTGCGGCCCCAGTGTCTTCACTCCGACACAAGATGACACATATGGGCACTAATGTGTTACTCTCTCCAGGGGTCTGCTGCAAGTTTTTTATGTGCAGAACTCACTTGGTCACTGACAGCTCTATTGCCCCATTTCACAGATGAGAAAGCTGTGGCACAGGGAGGTTAAGCAGCAGGACCAAGGACACATGGCTGTGCCAGAACCTAGGCCCCTGCATGTGTCCTCAGGGTACCCCATCTCCTCCCATCTCCCACAGAGACACCAGGAGGGACCCATCTGATGGCCCCTGTGTACTGTCGAACCCTAGGCTGCCTTCCTCATCTCCCCAGAGGGGGGGGCACAGCCTGCCCCTAACGAAGGCAGAAGCCCCCACCCGCCAGGAACATCAAGAACCACGACACATCCCTGCCCCAAGCTGCACCCCGTGGTTAGTGGGTAACGCTACGAATACCACCCGGCTCCTCAAATCAAGGTGAGAAAAATGGTAAGGGGGCCTTAGAAAGAACCCAGCCCACCTCCTGGTTCATTCCTCTAATGTTACAGCTGAGGAAACTGAGTCTCGGGTAA
>NW_012121376.1:4804178-4809264 GCF_000951035.1 Colobus angolensis palliatus
GGCCACACCACACTCCAACACTGTCGCCCACCACCCCCTTGAACTCCGGTGAGTGGGTGCTGGCACTGTCTCCGAGTCACAGTTACAAGGTCACAGGTAGAGCAGCAGCCCGCCCAAGGTCCTGCGATCACAGGTGCTGGCACCAGATTACAGCCCAGCTCCACCCTGTTCCCCAGGCCTCCCAGGAGTGAGTACTCCAGGGGGCTGGTCCCTGTGAGGCTCACGTGAAACAAGCTGTCCCCAGCAGGGACCACAGACTTAGCTCTAGGGAAGTTCTGGTAAGAGGGAAGACTGGATTGAAGACTGAGAATGCCACTGCCCCCAGGCCTCCCTTCCCAGCCTCGGCTGCAGCCAGGTGCTGGCATGTTCCTCCTCCTCCCATCTCCTCCCTGCCCTTTCCCCTGCCTGCCCCCTGCCCTGTGTGTGCAGTGCTGGGACAGCAAAGAGTGGAGTCCCGGGCTCTGGATGGGAACACCCACTGGCCAGAGACGGTGGGGAAGGGCAGGCTTAAGGCCTTGGCAGAGGATGCAGGAGGGGACAGGCTTTCTTGCCCCGTATTTCTGGGGTGCTTTAAGGGCTCTGTCCACATGTGCTGGGGGCCACTGAAGAGCGGGTTCTAATGTGTTTCTGCCCCACCCCATCCTAGCCTCGGACCTCAGCTCTGCACAGCCCAGCTGCCAGGTGCCCTGGAAGGCATCAGGAACATTTCCAACTCCAGCCCCCGCCCTCCACACCCCCCGACCTGTTCAGGCAATCTCCCCACACACGGAAAACTGCCTGGCCCAGTCCAGGCCCCTGGCGCCTCAGGGTCCTCAGAGGACACAGGTCAGGCTGAGACCAGCCTCTGGCCCTTCTTTCTGAGCTCCTGCCCTTCCCCCATGTCCCTCCGCCCACCATGCTGCCAGATCTCATCAGCAGACTCTCAGGGTGACCCCAGGCCCGGAAGCTAGAGAAGCAGTCGTGTTTCTTCCTCACCCACTGCCAGCTCGCTACTTAACCCTGCTGAGCACGGAAGCCCACGGCCCAGGAGGCTGGCAGGAGGGGCCTCGGGGGAGTGTGGGCTGAGACCAGGCAGCTCCTGGCTCCCCAGGCACTGTCTCCAGGCTAGAGTGCTGGAGTGCAGGCCCCTGAGGACGGGGATGGGGGCAGAGGTGAGGCGGGTGCCCGCAGATGGAAACTGATTTCAGAAAGCTGGAATGCTGATTGGGAAACATCAGGGCTTGTTTGTCAAAGTGAGGCACGCTGGGAGCGGCAAGACCGCCTCCTGGGCTCCCCAGAGGCGGAGCACCCCCGACACGTGTGCACACGCATCCACAGGCACGCATTCATACACACATGTGCACACACATCCGCCCACACAGATATTCACATGTGCCCATGGGTACACCTGCAGACACACAAACATGCATGCACACTCACACCCACACTCACAGGCAAACACACAAATACATGCCCACACACACGTACAGGCAAACACACACACGTGTGCATGCACACACACATCCCTGCCAAGCCTCTGACTCACCAGCCTGGCCTGCAGCTCCCAGGATCCCTGCAGGGACGGGGAGAGGAGCGGCTGGGGGCTCAGGAACCTCCTGCCAAGGCCCTGACCACCCCCTGGGGCAAGGGGCAGGCAGAGAGCAGGCACTCGGGGCCTGGACGTGTGATCTGGACTTGGGAAACCTCCATCCTGGAAGGAGAGGTTTCTGGCAGCAGAGGCCCTTCCCAGGGACAATGGGCGCAGAGCCTCTGAGCTCAGCCGCCTGTGTGAGGAGCCCAGCAGGGTGAAGAGGGGGGCTGGCTGCCTTCCCAGAGGCCGTGCCAAGCTTCCAGTGGTGTCACTCTCCCAGGCAAGGGGGCTACACAGCCAAGTCCACCACCTCCAGGCCTGACTGCCTGCCCCTCCTCCAGAGTTGAAGGATGCCCCAGGAGCTGCCCTGCTGGAGGGACTCGAGAGCATGCAGGCATCCTGGGGGCAGGACTCAGAG
The DNA here is from genome assembly GCF_000951035.1 of Colobus angolensis palliatus. Classification (NCBI taxonomy): domain Eukaryota; kingdom Metazoa; phylum Chordata; class Mammalia; order Primates; family Cercopithecidae; genus Colobus; species Colobus angolensis. The sequence goes on from NW_012121376.1 coordinate 4,806,167, forward strand.
GGTGCAAGGGATGGGGGGCGGTCCCCTGAAAGGGGAAACGCAGGCAGCAGTGCAGAGCTGTTTTCAGGGAAGGCCTGGGGGTTCCTGGCCCTCCTCCCCTGAGACTCAACTGGAGGGAGAGGAAGAGGACAGAGTGAGAGGGGAAGGGAAAAATTGGGGAGGGGAGAGGGGTGACGGAAGAGGAGGAAGAGAGGGGAGGAGGGACGCTGAGAGGAGCAAGAGAGCAGGGGAGGAGGGCCGGGTGGGCAGGGGCGTCTTCCAGAGGGAGGCGGGGAGAGTGATCAGTGCGGACCTCTGCACCAAGGGAGACCTCTTCCTTCAACCACAGTGTACCCTGGAATCACCCGGGGAGTCTGGGGTCTTTTGTTTTCTTTAGGAGGCCCCAGGGATTCCAACATGGAGTGGTCTCAACGGGAGGACTCCAGCAGTAGCACTACCTGGGAGTGGAAATGCAGATGCAGACCCCGGGGCCCTGCCCCAGAGTATCACACACCGCGGTGGAGTCCCGATTTCTGCACTGCACACGTTCCCTGCCCTGGAGGGATTCTGATGTTTGAAGGAATGTGGGACGCCCCCCGCCCCCCGGTCTGCAGTGTATACCGGGGCGGAGGGGGGAGGCGGACTCCAAGAGCAGCCCTTTCTCAGGAGTAGGACAGGGAAGGAGTGGCCCAGGGGCCGTGCAGCAGGCAGGAGGTGTAGGGCCCAGGAGAGCTGTGGGCATTCAGGCGGGATTCCTTCTGCTTCCTGGAGGAGGAGGGTGAGGCCTGGAGGCAGCAGATTCCCCTAAGTCCTCCTAGAAGCTGGGCAGACAAAGAAGGGGCTGGCCCAGTGAAGCCTGGGAATGGGTCTTTAGGTTGAGGAGCAGCAGACAGGGAAGAGAAGAGAGGACGTTGCGTGCCTGAGTGGTGAGGGGGGTAGGCTGCAGGGGCCCCCATGGTGGGGACGGCTAGTGCTTCCAGGCACTGTTTCAACCACTGTGGGAAGGCTGTTCTTCCCACAATACTCAGGAGCAAATAGGGGCACAGAGACATTAGGGAAGTGGCTTTAGGTCACCCAGCTGCAAAGTGGCTGAGCGGGGAGAGAAGGAACCAGATAGGCCAGAGTCCGGGTTCTTGCTCCCAGCTGCCATTTCTGAGCCAGGAGAGAAAACCCAGGTGGGCTGGCGTCTGGGTTCATGCTCCCAGCCGCCATCTCTGAGCCGGGAGATGGAACCTAGGTGGGCTGGAGTCTGGGTTCATGCTCCCAGCTGCCATCTCTGAGCCAGGAGAGAAAACCCAGGTGGGCTGGAGTCTGGGTTCATGCTCCCAGTCACCATCTCTGAGCCGGGAGATGGAACCCAGGTCGGCTGGAGTCTGGGTTCATGCTCCCAGCCGCCATCTCTGAGCCGGGAGATGGAACCTAGGTGGGCTGGAGTCTGGGTTCATGCTCCCAGCCGCCATCTCTGAGCCAGGAGAGGGAGAGGCAGGACACAGAGGCAGCAGGAGTCAGGCATGGCTCAGGGGTCCCTGTTGGGCCAAGTGAGGAGCTCCCCAGATAGGTTGATGGACCACAGAGCAGAGCGATGGAGACGCTCACAGGGCTCAGAACTCAGGCTGTGGGTCCTGAGAAAGCAGACAGTGGCGAGGGCACAGGAGTGTTTTCAGGGATTCTAGAGTTCCCCACGGCAGCTGGGGTTTAGGGTCAGATAAAGCGTGGTGGGCAGAACTCCATGGTTGTAGCTGGCCCTTCCAGCCTTCCCAAGGCTGGTGATGCACCGCTGCCCAGCTCTCCCTGTGATTCAGCAGGCCGGAAAGACGCAGGCAAGATTGGGGTCCCCCTATACCTGACTTTCTCGGACCTGCAACTAAATTAGCTTCTGTCTCCACCAACATCACTGGCTAATCAGCCCCCGCCATTCCCGTTCCCCGGGTGATGGGAGCGCTTTGATACCGGAGTGGACTCTAATGCGTGTGGTGTGAGGGGCCCTTCATTTACTACGTACCTGTAATTGATGTTTATATAAAGTAGCTCTTACAGCTACTCAAAGTAGGAGATGAAAAGCAATCAATCAGCCATTTGCCTCGAAAGAGAGGGAAGAAAACACCACACATATCAAAAGCAGTCCCCGAAAAAATCCTGGGGAAGGGGCAGGATTAGCCCGTGAGCACTTTAAAGTGTGGGGTTCCCATGAGGCAGACGGATGGCACAGCCAGGGTTTGGGGGGTGGCACAGGCTGTACTGGCAGAAGCACAGCGAGTGTGGAGTTCCTTCTGCAGAACCCAGGCTTCGGTGCAAGACGCTGTCCTGGGGCCCGACAGCCGTCCTCAGGGTCTGGCTGGTCCTGCTACCTACTCTAACAGCTTCGCAGCTACCTGCTGTGTTCCCTCTGGGTCATAACTCCAGTGAATACTGTCTGGGTCCAGGCTTGGTGTTGAGGGGGCTCTGCTGAGCCCGAGGATGTCCCCAGGGCCACACCCCTGCCTCACAGCCAAGATTTAATAATGACCATGGTGGGCCCAGCCAGGCTGTGGACTGGCAGAATAGTGCTCCCTGCACCTTGTGCCAATTCTCTCCCCTCTGCTCCCACCCACACACTGCATCCACCCTCCGACCCTCACACCACTGCAACGTACCTCCCCCCACTCCTGCATGGAGACCCCGACTACAGAGCAGTGGGAGAGGCTGGGGATCAGAGCCCTCCAAGCAGCCTGCAGGGGTCTCTGCCCTGCGGTGGCTTAAAACAACAGAATAGCTTCTCTCATAGAACTGGAGGCCAAAAGTTGGAAATCAGTAGCAGTGGGCTGAAATCAAGGCAGAGGCAGGGCCCTGCTGCCTCCGGAGGCTCCTTCCTGCCTCTTCCAGTTCCTGGAGCTCCAGGTGTTCCTTGGCTTGTGGCTGCATCACTCCAGCCCCTGTGTGTCTCAAATCTCCCTCTGCCTGTCTCTTCTGAAGACACTTGAGATTGCATTTAGGCCACCTGGATACTCCAGGATAATCTCATCTCCAAATCCTTAACTTAAATCCCCTCTGTAAAAACCCCTTTTCCAAATAAGGTCACATACACAGGTTCAGGGCATCGGGACATGGGCATCATTTGGGAGGCCTTTTTTTTTTTTTTT
>NW_012121376.1:4810739-4837875 GCF_000951035.1 Colobus angolensis palliatus
AGAATTTATCAGCCCAGAGGAAGGAGTCTTTCGTGCTGGGCCTCACACAGTGGGGTCCTCGTGGCAGCAAAACTTTGCTTCTGGGAATAAAATGGCAATTCAGCCCCCGGAGTATAATGAAAAGCCGGCTCACAAAGCATTTTCTTTTTGAGCAGCTGAGCGGCCCCCTAATGATGGGAGAGCCGAGGGGCAGGCAGGGAGCCCTGGGGGCTCCAGGGCGGGTGCAACTGATGGTGGCGGCGTGGGGGTGCTCGGCCCCCCGGGCCCCACCTGCTCAGCGCTGCCTGGCCTAATAAAGCCTCTCTCTTTGGAGTCACATTCAATGCGGTTCCAACAGGGAGCCATACGTCACCAAATCCAGCAAAAATTTGTGCTAAATTGAATCAATCCATCTTGGAAATGGCTCTTGTCAGCTTCTGTCAGAGGAACCGTCTGCAGGGGACGAAGGGATCAGGACGTGGGGGTTGGGGGGGGTCTCCTCTCCCTTCCAAACACCTCCAAGGTTCCCACAGTCTCTGACAGAGGTAAGGAAGGGACTCACACACACACACTTACCCTCACGAATGGGGCTCACGGCACGCAGTCAGGGAGCAGGCAGGCAGCCGAGGTGTGCCGTGAACAGCACACATGTCCCGCACCCAGCATGGCCAGTCTGCTCTTGTTCCCCACACTGGCCTTCAGGACCGGCACACACCCTCAGATGGAGCCTCCTGGCCTCTCCATTCAATGTCACTCCACAGTCATCAGGCACTCGCAAAGCACCGGGCAAGCTGATGACAACCAGGGCCAGGGGTCACTGGCCAAGCGGAGCTCGGACCCTCCAGGTGGGTGACCAAGATGACGACCCCTTCGTACTTTGGAGCGGGCGGGGAGGGCTCTGGCCTTGGTCTTGGCCTCCCCGTATCTGTACCTGGAGCTGGGGGCTCCTGAGATGAAAAGGACACCAGATGGGAGCCAGCCACTCCCCCGTTGTTCTGAGTTAGACTCAGGCAGCCTCTGAAGGCCCCAGCCCTGGTCCACCACCAACACTGACTTCCTGTGGCCAGGACCCTTGCTACCACCACCAAAAGCTGTCCTTGGCATGGATCCACCCCTTCCTGCCCCCTCGCTTCCATGTGCACCCACACATACCCACACGCCTATCATGGGGGCGGGCCACTTTCTCCGTCACACCATAACCCCGCTCTGCCCGGCCTTCCAGCCTTTGTCCGTGTCTTGCCCCTCACCAGGCAAGCCTTTCTTCTCTACAGAGGCTACCTGGATCCTTCCTCTTCCTCAGGTCCTGGTTCAAGTCCCTCCACCTGATGTTCCCACCTTTGCCCAGCCCTACCAGACATACCCACTGTGTCCCAGTCAGCCAGTCGCCAGTGACCAGCAGTGCCGTGGTCCAGTGAACCATGTGTGCCCACCCAGTGCACATACGCCGAGGGGGAAAGACCCCGACACACACGTCTGTACATCCCCGAAGACCTGACACCAGGCTGGGCACACAGTTACAGACCTTTCTCCTGGATGTAAAGTTCAAGGTAAAAGACAAAGCATGATTAGCTTCCTGCTAATTTCAGTCTCTACAGAAAAACAGACCAGCACAGCAGCTTCCACCAGCATAGAGAGCGCAAGGGGCAGTCTCCCCTCTGAGACTGTGTCTGGGTAACTATTGCCACGTGTCCACGAGGCAGCTCGCCGAGGATGTTTTAAAGGCTGCGGGTCCTGCCCTGACACCCACCCAGGCCACAGCTGAGGGGACGGATGGCTGGAGGCTCAGGCTGAAGCTCAACCACCTCTCACCCCTCGCAGACAGTCCCCCTGGCTCTCTACAAAGCCCTCCAGGGCGTGTGCTCCTTCTGGAGCTGTTGGCTTCTTCCCCATCCAGTCCCAACTCACCTCTCACCCCTGGTGGTGCGGAAACAGAGCAGGGACTGGGTAGAAGCTACCTGCGTAGGTCACTCTGGAACATCATCTGTTCCAAAACATAAGTGAGGGAGGCCGGATGCGGTGGCTCCTGCCTGTCATCCCAGCACTTTGGGAGGCGGAGGCGGGTGGATCACCTGAGGTCAGGAGTTGGAGACCAGGCTGGCCAACATGGTGAAACCCCGTCTCTACTAAAAATACAAAAATTAGCTGGGCATGGTGGTGCGTGCCTGTAATCCCAGCTACTCAGGAGGCTGAGACAGAAGAATCACTTGAACCCCGAAGACGGACATTGCAGTGAGCTGAGATCAAGTCACTACACCCCAGCCTGAGCGACAGAACAAGACTCCATCTCAAAAGAAATAAAAGATAACTGATGGACTTAGAAGTTGGGGCACTGGCCACCTCAGTCCCCATCCATCAGCAGGTGGCTTCTGGGGGCTGGGTACACCTGGGGGCTGGGCACACCTGGGCACCCCTGGGGCAGGGGCCCATTACATGGTGAGCTCAGCCCACAGAAACACACAAGGTGTGTGCTTGCAACTTTTCTGATGAATATGACGCATCCATTTCAAATTGAAAAAGAGGGAAAATGACACCTATTATGGGCTGGTTTGTGTCCTGCCAAAATGGATATGCTGACATCCCAGCCCCCAGGCCTCAGAATGTGACTGCATTTGGAGACACAGGGCCTTTGGAGAGGTGATTAAAGTCAAATGAGGTCACCTGGGTGTCCCTAATCCAATAGGAATTGTGTCCCCATGAGAAGGGGAGGCGTGGACACAGACCCACAGCCAGAGGGAAGACGGCGTTCACACGCCAAGGAGAGAGGCCCCAGAGGAAGCCAACCCTGCCCACACCTTGACTTCAGGCTCCTGGCCTCCAGAACTGCGAGGGAATGGATTTCTGTGGTTCAAGCCAGTGTGTGGCATTTTGTCATGGCAGCCCCAACAGATGAATGCAGCACCCACTGGGTAAGGAGGAGCAACCCTGCCTGCGGTCCCGAATGGGAATCCCAGGCTTCCGGGCTGCCCTCCCCACTCCAGCCCAGGGACCTGGGTGAGGCCAGAGGAAGAGAGGGACGAGTGGGGTTTGGCCTTGTGAGGTCGCCTACCACAGACCCCTGCTCAGTTTCCAAACCGGATACCACGTAAGCAGAATGCTGAGGACAGAGCTCTGCAGAGGGATTTACGAGCAGGCAGAGAAGACAAAAGCAATCTCGCTTGACACAAATCTAGATGAATACGTGGATAGGAAACCCACAGACTGGCAAATTAAAACGTGGTTCAGGGCCGGCGAGCATCGAGGACGCCCGTTGATGGATCTTCTCAGCCACACAGCCACGCCAACCAAATATGTCACCACAACGCACTCCGGAGAAGCCGCAACCCCACACAGTTACCCCAGGAGGGAGGCAGAGTCACTGGTCGGCACACTGCAGGCTACCAAGGCTACGGACTCCAAGCTTGTGGGGTGGCGTGTGTGCAACTCTGAACCATGCCTTGGAAGGAGGGGGCTGTTGGGTCCTCCCTGGCTCAACAGGGGAGGGTGGTTGAGCGATTGCTGGGTTTGCTAGCACTGTCCCCTCACTAAGCTGTAAGGTTTGGGGGAACAAAGGCTTCGTCTGCTATAACCACCTCCCCCAGCAGGTAGCAGGAGCTCACGGACTGGCTGATGAATGAATGAATGACAGTGGCTGGCATAGGGCTATGTTAGCAGCTCTTATGATTATAGCACCGCCCCCACCTCCCCAGGTTGAAATGCATTGAAAACACACCCGCTCTACGTACAAGAAAACACCCAACCCATGAGAGTGCGCTTTCCACTACCTGGGCCAACCTCCTCTTCCATCCTCAAAACACGTCTTCTACACCAGCCACTCCAGAAGCTCCCCTGATCGCCAACAGGCCCTGCTCTTCTGGCTCCTTCTTCGCTGGTCTTGTCCCCTTTTCCCGGAATAACCCTTCTCTCCCTCCCTGGTGGACCCACCAGATCCCTCAGGGCCACGCTTGGATGCCATCCATCAGCTGAGCCTTCCCCACGCGCCTGCTCCTCCCTACCCCCAAATAGAGCCAAGCTATCCATACGGTAGCCACATGTGGCTATTTATATTTAAATTATTGAAATAAAATCAAAGGAAAAATTGGGTTCCTGGGCCTCACGGACCACATTCCAAATGCTGGAGAGCCATATGTGGCTGGCGGTGACCGTCAGGGGCACACCAGGCACAGGACATTGCTCCATGGATGCAGGAAGTTCTGCTGGCCGGAGCTACCATAGGAAGCTCTGCAGCGCAACTGCTCACAACAGCTGGTGTCTGCAGGTCAGCTCCCCGGTTGGACTCACTGTGGATTCCCTCTTGGAACCTGGCATTCAGGAGGCACTCCAAACTTGCACACAAACTAGAGATGTTTAGGGCAGCACCAGGTCTTTTTTTTTTTTTTTTTTGGAGACAGGGTATCCCCCAGGCTGGAGTGCAGTGGTGCAGCCACAGCTCACTACAGCCTTGACCTCCCGGGCTCAGGTGATTCTCCTGCCTCAGCTTCCCAAGTAGCTTGCACCACAAGGCTCAGCTAGTTTACTGTTATGCTTTATAGAGACGGAGTCTCCCTATGTTGCCCAAGCCGGTCTTGAACTCCTGGCCTCAGCCTCCCAAAGTGCTGCGGTTGCAGGTGTGAGTTACTGCACCCGGCCTACCTTTTGTTCTTAATTCCAGGGAGGCAGAGTTTCCAGAAGATTCTGTTATCACAATCGTGTGTTAGGGGTGTCTATACATACCAGACCCCGAGCACGTGCCCCTCCGACACTCCCACCTTTGCCCTGTAATGTCCTATTTCACAGCGATGGACACTGATGCCCACACAGGTGGCAGAGTTGGCACTGGAATGGTGGGTCTGACACCACAGCAGCATCTCAAAATCATGCTCCCAGGGCCTGGGCTCCATTTTGAATTCTTTGTAAGATCAGCTAAGGACCATCCTGTGTGACCCTCCCCAGTCCCCAGGCAGAGTGACAGGCACCGTCACAGGCCCAGGAGCACTCGCTGTGACTGATGTGGGCATGTGTGGAGGGCCTCCCGGGTGGGACTCCCAGGCTCATGGGGGGTTGGGGCTGGAAGTGGCCTCAGGTGCCCCTGGTCGCGTGGCAGGCCCTGAAAGGTGAGGGACAGGCCCTGAAAGGTGAGGGAAAGGCCTCAGGTGACATGAACATCGGCAGATGCAGAAGCTCATCACCCCATCACCCTGCTTTCGGAGCACCTCCCACCCACAGCACCATCCTCCCCTGGGTGCCAGAGAGTCCATCCCTAGGCACACGAGCCACCCACAGCACCATCCTCCCCTGGGCGTCAGAAAGTCCATCCCTAAGCACATGACACGGCCAGGCCCAACATTCAACAAACCAGGATCCAAACCCGAGAAGAAGAAGGCAAATTCGGCCTGGGTGAGGGATGGGAGTGCTGGGTCACGTGGGGCTGTGTGTGCGTGTGTGCGTGCACATGTGTGTGCACACGTGATGGTGACGAGGAGAATGGTTGGGAACAGAAGGAACTCTTGATGCAGCGACTTCCCCGTCATAACTTCCTTTCAGACCTTCACCTTCCTATAAATTCTTCATGCACCAACAAGCAAGGCCAAGGATGATGCTCACGCAGGGGGCAGAGCCAAGGCCACAGCCACCGGCCTGGAGCACCCCCCATCCGTCCTAGTTCTGTACCCCCTAGTTCTGGGACATTAAAAATCCCCAGATGGTTTAAGCCAATTTGAGTCAAGGTTTTCTGTAACCTGTAGCCCCAGACATCCTGACAAATAAATTTACTTAATATGTATCTAAATTGGCTCACTTGCCAGTTTTTTCTTTTTTATTTAAATTTCTTATTTGTATTTAAAAATTGTTTTCTTTCATCTCTTTATTTCCCAATTCTAACTATGTGGCAATCACTCACTATTTAACCCAACTGTCCCTGAGACTCCAAAGACTCGTGGGTTTCACGCTAACTGTATGCTACCTGGAAACACCTTAAAATAGCCATCGGGCGGTTGGTGAGTCAGAAGACACGCATGTGCGTGCCCCTGTGACCGCTCTGCGGGCTGCAGCCGTCATCACACCCAGCTTTGGAAAGCCAGACCTCTGGGTCTCAAAAGACCTTTCCAGAACAGGGCTCCACAATTCGGCCTCTACAGTGTGTGGCCCGCAGTATGGGTCCAGACCCACCTGCTCACAACAGGCTTTGCTAACACTCCAGTGCTCACCTTACATCGTGGGCTCTGGGGGCGGCCCTCAGGGAGGGTTCACACCCACCCTCCTCAGCCCCCCTCCCCAAGATGCCTTCTGCTGAGTGGGGTACCTGTTCCACCTGACCTCTCGTCACGCATGGGGTCCTGTAGAGTACTACCAGCTGGTAGGGATCAGCAGTAAACACAGGCCTGGAAGAGAGGTGTGGGCGGTACCGTGGGAGGCAGAGGGCGGGCAGCGGATGGCGCTTTTCTGCAGGGTCAGCAGCCCGGGCTCCGGTGACCACCGCCACACCTGACCCTCCCTCCTAATGAAGGGAGCAAGAAGGAAGACCATCTATCTTCTGCACTCCCGGTCCTAATTAAGCACCGGCGAATTCCCCATCCTGGCTGCTTTCTGTCCCCGGCATAATATGTTATTTACCTGCAGCTAATGGGTTCACGGGTGATGATAGTCTTGTATCAAATGACGGCCGCTTGGCTTCTGACAGTTTTAAAGACCAGTCTCGGGGACACTACAGTTTCTAATTACAGGGTCTGTCATCGGCGAGGTTTGCTTCGACACTGCCTCCTTCTCCCTCGGGTGACACTTCTGTCCAGATAGGAAATTTAAGTTCAGCCCCGACAGTTAAGGTTAAAAATACTGCTTGGTACGAGGCAAGAGATCATAATTTGGGTCGCTGCCGTGTTTAATTAATTGGACTGCGGCAATCAGAGCTCCATGGGCCATAATTACCGGCAGGGCCAGAGGCCCCGCTCCCCTTGCCGTGTCTCACAGCTGTAATTTTGCAGAGGCTCTGACCTAGCTCAGAGCAAGAGGCCCCGGAGTTCTCTCAAGGCCGAGGTCCTTCATTAGGAGGCCATGATTTGTGAGGAGGAGGAGGGTAAGGAGGAGGAGGAGGAGCGGCAGCTGAGGGCAGGTGGAGGCTGGGGAGGTAAGGCAGGAGGGACTGCACCTGCCCACGCCCTTCCCACCTGGGGGCTGCCTCTCCACCAGGTCATTTTGGCAGCTGACCCTCCCTGAGACACCCGTGCAGTGACCCCTAGATACTAGAGAAAGTCACAGGGAATGAAAATCCTGGCTTCAGTGTCTCACTCAACCTGGCGAGTGGCTCCCACCCACTCTGGCCTCCTGCTGTTCTACCAATGGGCTTGGTGAGCTCAGACCTCAGGGCCTTGACACTGGCCATGCCCTCTGCCTGGGACGCCCCTCAATGTCAGCATGGTTTCCTGCCACTCTCTTTGCTCAAACACAAGCTCAGCGTGGCCTCCTCATGGGGCCTTTCCCAGCCTTCTTACCCCCATCGCCCTCCAGCCATGGACCCTGCCTGTCTCCTCCGATAATCCTCCTCCCGCCGTGCATTCTGCCTTCCATGAGGACCCGGCCCTGGCCTCCTAGAACAGGCAGCTCTTTTTGACCCCCCTGCCTGCTCCAGGTCCCCCAGGGCCACTGCTGCTCTCCAGGCCAGGTTGACCTTGCTCAAGTTTCAGAGAATCCCTGGAGAAGCCAGAGTAAATGTAGTCCTTCCCAGCTCCACAGACACCAAGATGGCCCTGCCCAGCTCGCTCCTTGATCTTGACCCCAGACTGCCCTGCAGGTCGGGGGTGTCCTTGCCTCTGACCCTGTAGGGTTCCTTCTCCAGTTTCTTTTAGCTCATGCTCTCGAGAGCAGAGGCCTTGCGGCCATCATGGCAGACACAGGCCAAGAACTTGGACCACCAGGTGGAGGCCTTGGCTCAGGCCTGGCCCAGGGCCGGTCGAATTCGGGAAGGCCCTCAGAATCTGGCTCCACGGCCGCAGGGTACGCTGGTAATAGTGGGAACTTTGGAACCAGACTGCGCCCTGCTGAGCCTCAGTTTCCCCATTGGTAAAATGGGAGGAATCCTGCTTCCTCCCCGCTGAGAGCTGTCCTGAGCAGACGAGCTGACAGCGCTCAGGGCGGCACACGCAGGGCCATGAAGCTGCGCTACCCACGGCACTACCCACAGCACAGGCTGACCTCCCAGGGAAGCTGCCAGGATCGAACTCCACCGTGCACATCCAGGTCCTACAATCCCACCCACGAGGCATCGCCAAGGCTCTCTCGGGACTCAGCCCATATGGCCCCCTGGCTGCCCCAAGCTCAGCCGGGCAGGTCCATCCCACCTCACTCAACCTCCAGCTGCCTTCCCTCGGGCTCAGCACCTGCAGCCAGCACAGCCCCTTCCCACGGACCCCCACTGAGTGCCCCTGCCACCCACTCCCCTCCTCCCGGGATCTTCCTGCCAGAGAGAGCTCTCGCTGGGCATCCAGCTCCCCTGCCGAGCCTCCCGGGAGGAGAGCAGCCCCTCCAACCTCTCCCCCCACAAAATATTCTTAGATGACAGCTCTGCCAGGGCCTGATGGAAATTCAGAAATAAAATTATTCGTGTGAAGGAGATCTAGTCTGCAAGTGTTGGAGAATGACGGGAGGAGGCAGGGCCCTGTTGGGTGTGAGTTCCCATTCTAAACCCACACAGCCAAGGGGTAGCATCTGTGGGCGGCAGCCTGACCTGGGCGGTTCTCACCCAAAAGGGGGTGTTGTGGGCTGAACTGGTACCTCCAAAAGATATGCTGAAGTCTTGGCAAGGCACGGTGGCTCATGCCTGTAATCCTAGCGCTTTCAGAGGCCGAGGTGGGAGGATTGCCAAGGCCAGGAGTTCCAGACCAGCCTGGGCAACACAGTGAAACCTAGTCTCTGCAAAAATTTTTTAAAAATTAGCCGGGCATGGTGGCACATGCCTGTAGTCTCAGCTATTTAGGAGGCTGAGGCAGGAGATCGCTTGAACCCAGGAGTTTGAAGCTGCTGTGAGCTATGATTTGCATCACTGTACTCCAGCACGGGTGACACAGCAAGACTCCATCTTTTTTTCTTTTTTGAGACGGAGTCTTGCTCTGTAGCCCAGGCTGGAGTGCAGTGGCCGGATCTCAGCTCACTGCAAGCTCCGCCTCCCGGGTTCCCACCATTCTCCTGCCTCAGCATCCCGAGTAGCTGGGACTACAGGTGCCCGCCACCTCGCCTGGCTAGTTTTTTGTATTTTTTTAGTAGAGACGGGGTTTCACCATGTTAGCCAGGATGGTCTCGATCTCCTGACCTCGTGATCCGCCCGCCTCGGCCTCCCAAAGTGCTGGGATTACAGGCTTGAGCCACCACGCCCGGCCGACTCCATCTTAAAAAAAAAAAAAAAAAAAAAAAAAAAGGCGAAGTCCTAATCCCAGAACCGTGTGTGTGACCTTATTTGGAAACAGGATCTTTGCAGATATCAGTTAAGAAGAGGCCATACTGGAGTAGAGTGGGCCTTTAATCCCAAGACTGGAGTCTCCAGAAGAAGAGGAAAAGGGACTCAGACACACACGGGGAAGACAGCCACGTGCTGACAGAGGCAGAGACTGTCAGGGAGCTGGAGGGCGAAGAAGGATCCTCCCTGGGGCCTTCAGAGGGAGCATGGCTCTGCAGACAGCTCCATCTGGGACTTCGGGTCTTTACAACATAAGAGAACACATTTCTGTTGTTTTTACGCGCCCCCGCATCCCCCCCTCCGGTTTTGGTACTTTGTGTCTGCAGCCACGGGACACTGAGGCGGGGAGGGGGTGACATGGAGGAGGAGGGGGCAGAGCGGCTGGCCGATGCCCTGGCACACCCCACTCGGGTGCCCTTTGCAGCGTGCCCAAATCCATCACTGCCACGATGTGCCCCTCCTCCCAGACCCTTGGTGCTCCGTTCCCATGGAGCTCGGGGACCCAGGAGGTGGGGGACAAATGTGCCTGTTTATTAGGAATCGAAGGCTGGGCTGTGCACATCTCAGTGGAGAGCTGCTTTTGAAGTGCCGAGTGATTTATTTTAGCCAATTACTGGTGCACTTCCCCTTACCCAAGACCACACGTAATTGATTGAAACCTATTGAAAACAAATTAGCCAGCACCAGGATGCAAAGATCTGTTTATCACTTCTCTGGAGGTTTGCAGGAAATCCACGTGAACTACAACACACATTCCCATTTGTTTTTCCCTTCCCCAGAAGCACAGGAGGAGAAAAAAGAACAAACCTTTTCCAGACTGAGCAGGCCTCGCTCTGCACCTGGCAGCCTGTTATTTTCTAGCTCTTGCAATACTGGGGATGATATGGAAGGGGCCCTAATATTCCACGGTACTAACACCACTGGTCTGTGGTGGGGTGTTTAGGGTGGTCCCATGATTTTACTGCAGAAACAAACATCTGCATACCCCCATTTGTGTCTGTTTGCTATGACTTGCTTTCTTACAATAAATTCCCCAGCATGGGATTTCTGGAATCCAAATGAAGAAACATCTCCATGGGTCTTACTTCCACTTTTGCCTTTTTTTGTTTTTCCAAAAAGGTTTTTCCCATGTACATGATGCTCGGGCTGCAACAGTCTGTCCATTTCACCACAACTGTGCCAGCAACAGATGTTATCGTTTTATGTTTGGAGGCTGACCTAGCAGGTATAAAATGGTACTGGAGGGTGGGTTGAAATTGTACCTTTTACATAAATTTTTAAAAATTATTTTTAATTGCAGTAAAATGCACATAAAATTTGCCATCTTTGCCATCTCGAAGCGCACAGTTCTGGGATACTAAGTACATTCACACTGAGGTGCTTTCTTAAAGATAACTTTCCTGCCTTCTCTGTGACAGCTGGCAGGCGCCCTGTCGCTGATGCCAATCTGGGTTGTCCTTCATGCCACAGATCCTATGAACTTCACTGTGCCCAGGTCTTGGCCTCAGAAGCCACTCCCAGGAGTGTCCCAGTCCTAGAGTCCTACTTATACTCAGGGGATACCAAGCGGCTTCCTCCTCTGCTCAGAACCTGCAGTCTCTCTCCCCTGCATTTCCCATTGGGCCTCAGCTCCTCCTGGAAAAAGCCCTGCCTTCCACCAAATGCAGGTCACATGGTGGCCCCAGCCCTGCCCGTCTCCCCATTCTGGCATCAAGCTTCCAATTGCTGGAGCTGGCATTTTCTCTCCCTGGTCTGTGCAATGCCTCTCACGGCCTGTCAGCCCAGGCCAGGTGCACGTTGCTCTAACCACAATGGCCCTGCCACTCTGCAGGGGGCAGGGTGGCCAGGCCAGACAGCTGTTCCTTCAACTGGAGCCCAAGTGAGGCCTGCCTGCGCCACCCCTGGACAGCTGCACCACCGCCCAAGTCGAAAAAGGTGAAAGCTCCCAGGCCCTGGGGGACCCCAGCCCTCTCCCCTGCTGTCACAGCCACCACTGTGTGCTGACGTGTGTATACACGTGTGAGTGTGGTGGTTGTCTAGGTTGTATGTGTGCATGTGTAGATGTGTGTGGTATGTACATATATACACACGTGTGTGTTTATACATATGTATGGTATGCATGTGGGTGTATGCGTGAGTCTATATGCATGGATGCCTGTGTACATGCATGTATCTCTGTATGTCTGTGTCGGTATGTATGGTGTCTGTCCATGTGTGTACATGTCTATGTGTGTATATGTACATCCGTATGCATGGGTATCTGTGTGTCCGTGCATGTCTGTGTGTCTAGATGTATGTGCATGTGTGTACATGTCTATGTGTGTATATATTCATCTGTATGCATGGGTATCTGTGTGTCCGTGTGTGTCTGTATGTCTGTGCATGTATATGTCTGTGTATGTATCTGTGCATGTGTGTTGGGGGGTGGGGAAGGGGACGCACTGAGGACACCCCAGCAGTTCAGTGCCGTGCAAGGATGAGCACAGGCTGGGAGGACCCCAGGAGAGGAACTGCAGCCTGTAGAGCAAACGGGGGGTGCACACTGTGCTTCTCTCCTCCCGCCAGTTCCACTCTCCTTCGTCAGCCAGCACGGCCCTGCCCACACGCCCCTCTGGGGCCAGATCCAGGCACCCACCTCGCTCCCACCCCAGTGAGGCGTAGTGCTCCTGCGCAGCACACAGGCACGGTGGTCAGGGCATGAGGTCCCTAGGTCACCTGCTCCCCACCTCCCAGCTGTCAGACTTCTGGTAAGAGCACTGTTAGCTCCCCAGGCCTCGGTTTCCCATCTGTAAAAAGGGGATAACAAGAATGCCACCCTCCCAGGGAGACTGTGGGGACTAACAGGGTTGCCACGTCAGGTGCTGAGATGGTGCTGGCTCTGGGCTGGGGGTGCAGAAGTGCAGCCTGCCGCACCCCGGGTTCCCTAGTCCCAGACCTTGAAGCAAGTGCTGGTTGTGTCTCCCAAGAAGATGTGTCCATGTCTCAGTCCCAGGACCATGCACAGGACATTACGTAGAGACGGGGTCTTTGTAGATGTAACAAAGGAGTAAGTTCGCGCCACACCACACTGCAGTGCAGACATGGGAGGCCTGGTCCTCTTCAGCAGGTTGCTGTGAGATCACAGTTCAGAGAAAAATAGGCTCCCATTAGATACAATGACTTAAAATAAGAGCGGGGTGCCTTTCAGGGAACCATGACTCTGTGCCGGGCACTGGGCTGGGGAATTGACGCGCATGATCTTGTTTATCCCAACCATCCCGTGAGCCCCTAGAGAGCTCTACAGCCCCGTTCTACAGATGAGGAAACTGAGGCACAGGGCTGAAGCCTCTCGCTCCAGGTTCCACATGTGCTGGGATCCGGGAACTCCTGCTGCCACAAGAGTCCCAGTGTAAAACACAGGAGGCAAAGAAGGAGGTCTAACACCAGAGGTGCGCCCACCCGCTCCACCCTCAGGAGACCCAGCAGCTTCAATGGGACCAGAAAGGCCAAGACCAGGGCCAGGCGTGGCAGCTCACGCCTGTAATCCCAGCACTTTGGAAGGCTGAGGCAGGCGGATCACCCAAGGTCAGGAGTTCAAGACCAGCCTGGCCAACATGGGGAAACCCTGTTTCTACTAAAAATACAAAACTTAGCCGGGCGTGGTGGCGCATGCCTGTGATCCCAGCTACTCAGGAGACTGAGGCAGGAGAATCGCTTGAACCTGGGAGGCGGAGACTGCAGTGAGCCGAGATCGAGCCATTGCACTCCAGCCTGGATGACAGAGTCAGACTCCATCTCAAGAAAAAAAAAAAAAAAAAAAGACCCAGACCAAAAGGGGGGACGTGGAAACCCTCCTGCCACAGGGGCTACCCTGGGCCCCAAACCGGCCAGTGACAGCAAGTGAGGGGCACTTTACAGCCCTGCCTGTCCTAGGTCCCTGGCGACAGTGTCTCTTTGCTCCTGCCCCTCCCTCTCCTGCACCCCTGACCATCACTGGAGGCCTCCAAGGAACCCGGCTTGAATCAGGTTCTGAATCTTCCCGAACACGCTATCTGTATGTCATGACAGCATGGTCCCAGCTCCCTGCAAACAAGTCAATTTCTCCCGAATTCCACTTCTGCCCTCAGCCTGTAAAAGCTGCCCAGCGGTGGATGGGTCGGCCCCCCTGCCCTCAGCTGGCCTGGTTGCCACTCTGTAGACATGCCCCACCGAGGCCACCCAGGCTGCCTGCCTCCCCAGCACCCTTTGCTGGTCTCCCAGGCACAGTAATGGTTCCCTCTCTGGAAGCTTCCACTCAGTGCTTATCGCTCTGCTCTCTGTGAATCTCGTTCCCGGCACTGTCAGGTCCCAGTGGCGCTTGGCGTCAGCCGTGCAAACACCATCACTCACACAGCATAAACCTGTTGTAACCATCCCGGCCAGGCCCGCGAGGGGCGGCCCATCACTCATCCCTGACGACAGCCTTGGAGGCACGGGGTGGTGGGAGATGGATGGTTCTGGGAATTGCCATTGGCTGCAAAGTGGGCACCTCTCACCTCTGGGGAGCGGGGTCAAGTCACTGTCACCGCAGGCTGGGGCCCTGGAGAAATGAAGCCGGAGACCCTGCTCCTAGCTGTGCCCCCATAGAGTGCTTGGATGGATTCTGCACCCGGGATCCAGCTCTGGCTTGCAGAACAATTGATTCCCCGGGCTCCCTGTGATGCTCTGAGGCAGGTCCCCCTGGGGCTTTTGACAAATGAGGAGTCTGAGACCGAGGGATGCTCGATGAATTACCCCAGGTCTCCAGGCTCTGGCATCCTTTCTGTCAGGACAGGCTGCTCTGGCAGGCCTCAAACTCAGCCTCCCCTCCTCCAGCCTCCAGGAGGCCTTGATTAGGCCTTAACTGCCCTTGCAGGGGTTTAAAATGTACCCAGCATGGCTGGGCATGGTGGCTCACACCTGTAATCCCATCACTCCGGGAGGCCGAGGCAGGCGGATCTCCTAAGTCGGGAGTTCGAGACCAGCCTGACCAACATGGAGAAACCCTGTCTCTACTAAAAATACAAAATTAGCCAGGCGTGGTAGTGCATGCCTGTAATCCCAGCTACTCAGGAGGCTGAGGCAGGAGAATCGCTAGAACCTGGGAGGTGGAGGTTGTGGTGAGCCGAGATCACGCCATTGCACTCCAGCCTGGGCAACAAGAGCAAGACTCTGTCTCAAAAAAAAAAAAGTAGCCAGCTGTGGCGGTATACATCTGTAGTCCCAGCTACTCAGGAGTTCCTCACTTGAGCTCAGGAGTTCAAAACCAGCCTGGGCAGTATAAGTGAGACCTTGTCACTACAAAAAGAAAAAAAAAAAAAAAATTAGCCAGACATGGTAGTGTATGCCTGTAGTCCCAGCTACCTCGGGAGGCTGACGTGGGAGGATCGCTTGAGCCCAGGAGTTTGAGGCTGCAGTCACGACGCCACTGCACTCCTGCCTGGGTGATAAAGTAAGACCCTGTCTCAAAACAAACAACAAAAAAAGTCTATGCATTAGTTCCCTAAAGTTGCCGCAGAGCTTACCCCGAACAGAGAGGCTTATAACAACAGAGGCACATTCTCTCCCAGTTCTGGACACAACGAGTCTGAAATCGAGGCACCAGCAGGGCCGTGCTTCCTCTGCAGGCTCTAGGGGAGGACTTTTCCCTGCACCTCCCAGCTTCTGGTGGCTCCTGGTGTCCTTTGGCTTGTGGCCGCTTCACTACATTCTCTTCCTCTGGCTTTGCATGTCTTCGTGTAGGGACCCCAGTCATGCTGGACTTGGGGCCCACCCTATTCCAAAATGACCTTATCCTTAGCAACTAATAACATCTGCAAATATCCCATTTCCAAATAAGGTCACCTTTTTTTTTTTCTTCCCGAGACAGGGTCTCACTCTGCTGCCCAGGCTGGAGTTCAGTGGTGCAATCCCAGCTCACTACAGCCTCCACCTCCCGGGCTCAAGTGATCCCTCCACCTCAGCCTCCCGGTAGCTGGGACTACAGGCATGCCCCACTACACCCAGCTAATTTTTTGTGTTTTTGTAGAGATTGGGTTTTGCCATGTTGCCCAAACTGGTCTCAAACTCCTGGACTCAAACAATCCTCCTTCCTTGGCCTCCCACAGTGCTGGGACTGCAGGTATCAGCAACTATACCTGTCCCCAAATAAGGTCCCATTCTGAGGTTCCGGGTGGATGTGAATTTGGGGGCACTCTATTCAACCTACTGTGGACTCGGATGCTGGAAGCTGGAAGGGGCTTTACGGCTCACCAAGGGTGCCCCCCTCTTCTTCTGATAAGGAACCCATGCCCAGAAGGGGGAGGTACCTCCGTGGCAGTCCCCACACAGAAAGGAGGCGGTGGGCCCCGTCCCCTGCCCCGCCTGCACCGACCTCCTGCTGCCTGAAAACAGGTGGGCCGTGGAGAGGTCGATCACTGGGTACAGGGGCCGAGCCCTACTGGGTCCATCCTGGCCCAGGAATTTCTAGGTCAGGCCAGCAGCCTTCTTATGGGCTGTGATCATGCTGGACTGTTTCCAGCACTAAATTATTTAACACACAACTATTCTAGTGTTCTCTGCCCTTCAGGAGGAGGGGAGAAAGGGAGAGAAAAGCTCAGGATGGCTGGGCCCATTCCCCAAGAGCCAAGGTTGGGGTAACTGAAAGCACTGACCCCGAGTCAAGCTAGTTTGGAAGACCCTGCCCATAACGTTTTCTGAGGCAGAGGGTGGCACGGGGCGAGGAGGGAGCACTGGAGTGGGAGTCCTGGCCTGTGATTCGGAACTGGCTGCATGAGCCATGCGAGGTTGTCAGGCCACCGACAAAGGCCGATACTGTCTCGGTGGGTTTGAAGCTCAGATGAAAACATGTTGGGAACATTTTATTTATTTATTTGTATATTTATTTATTTATGTTTTATTTTATTTGAGACAGAGTCTCCCTGTGTCGCGCCCAGGCTGGAGTGCAGTGGCGGGATCTCAGCTCACTGCAGCCTCAGCCTCCTGGGTTCAAGCAATTCTTGTGCCTCTCAAGAAGCTGGGATTACAGGTGCAGCTACCACTTCCAGCTAATTAAAAAAAAAAAATTTTAGCCGGCCACAGCTGGCTAATATTATAATTTTTTGTAAAGATGGGGTCTGCCTCTGCTGGCCATGCTCGAGTACAGCAGTGTGATCACAGTTTACTGCAGCCTCCGACTCCTGGACTCAAGCAATCCTCCTGCCTTGGCCTCCCAAGTAGAGGACTACAGATGTGCACCATCATGCCCAGCTAATATTATTTTAATTTGTTACAGAAATGGGGTCTCACTATGTCACTCAGGCTGGTCTTGAACTCTTAGCTTCAAGCAATCCCCCCACCTCAGCTAATACAAAGTCTTAAACCTCAAGCCATGTGCAATGGGAATTTGCCACAGCAAAGTTCTGCCTGGGGCCTCTCCATCGCCCCTCCCTGGAGAACACAGAGCTCCCCGGCTCCCTTTCTCCATGCCCCTGCTCCAGCATCCCCCCACCAGCCTCCGCTGTCCCCCACTGGCACCAGCCCTGTGGCTCCGTACCCTGCCCTGGCTCTGAGCTCTCTTAGTGTGCCTGCCCACAGACCGGTCACATACGCTCAGGATGTTTATCGCCATCCCCGACACACACACAGAATATAAGCTCCTCCAGGGCAGAGGCGTCTACCTCTGTCCCTGCTCTGTCCCCTGCTGCAGGCTCATAGCAGATGCTGAGCAAATACTCCTAGGAGAGACACGTGTGATCTGAGCCCAGCACCACTCCAGGCAAACTCAGGAAGGAACAGAAAGGCACCGTCAGGTCATGCGTCAGAATCCCCCAGGGGCGGCTCCCTCTGGGAAGGAAGAGGCCCGGCTGTGTGTCGTCTCTGCTAGGCGGTGTGGCTACTCAAGGATGCTGAATCTGGAAACTACCTGTGTTCAAATCCAACCTCTGCCACTTCGGAGCTGTGGAGCCTCAGACAAACTGTGGAGCCTCTCTGGGCCCGAGTCCTCCACCTGTAAAGTGGTGATATGAAAGTACCTCCCCTCATTGAACTCTTGTGGATGTTAAACAAGTGAACGTGAGTGAGGCCCTCAGAACAGGGGCTGGTATTTCGTAAACAGCAGGTAAGTATTTACTGCTGTTGCCATCATTGCTGGAATTCCAGGGAAAGAATTCCTAAGAAAGTTAAGAGTGCGGCAAAGGGGCGGGGATTCGATTTGAGAGGGGGACTCAAACGGGGCTGGGGCCTGCGGGCGGGGGACAGAATTTGAGTCCCTGAACTGCTGGAGATGGAACCCCAAAAACCTCAGCGCAGGCCGACAGAGGCGGCTCCCGGCCAGCGCAGCCGCCGGCAGCCTCTAGTCTATTTATAGATCAAACACGCTCGCCATCAAGGTCCCTGCGTCCCCGCCAAAAAGCTGGTTCTGACAAGCAGGAAAAGCAAGTCAACCAGAGGCTCCAGCCAAGCCTGTCTGGCACCCGCTGCCTCGGAGGGGCAGGCGTGGCCAGTGGTAGCCAGCTCTCCAGGCCTGGCTGCCCGTGTCCAGGGGTCAGCTTCCCAGCACCTCGGTGGTGATGGTGGTGCCCAGGTAAGCAGAAAGATGCCCCAGCCCACGGGGTGCTCAGAGCAGCCCTGAGACCCAGACGGCGACAGGGACAGGCAGACAGAAGGCACCTCCTGTCCACATGAATGGAGCCATGTGGTATCAACACAGGCCACAGTTACCCCCGGCCGACCTCGCGAGAGGCACTGAGTCTTCCAAGAAAGGGGCCCCTCCAGGCTGCATCCAGCCAGGCCCAGTGTCACACCCACTCTGCCCCTCTCCTCATCAGATTGTGGGTGCTGAGACCTGGCTTTCAGGCTCCCAGGAGGACTCGGGGTACCAGCTGCCCCTTCCTGAAAGGAGACCAGGCTCTGCCACTTTTCTTGCCTCCTCCACCATGGGGTCTGACTCCTCAGGCGGGCCACGACCCCGCCTGAGCCCAAGCTCCTTCCAGCTGCCACACGGGCCTTCTCACCCTCCTCGCCCACAGGCCAGGCCTCCCTGCGCCCCAGCACCCCTGCCAGAGGGCAGCTTCTGGGCTCACACCCTGGTCCCCCAAGTCATCCTGCACATGTCACCTTCTCATGAAGCCCCTCCCAACCCACTCTCGTCTAAAATCCCCCAGCCAGCCCCCTAGAACACCCAGATCTTCCAACATCCCACCTCTCCTGTTCCTGTAGGGAGCTTCCTGTCTGTCTCCAAGGGCAGGGAGTGTTCCCCGTGGCTCCGGGACACCTCAGGTGCTGGCAGGTGCTCAGTGAACACTGCGTGAAGAAACAGATAGATCCTGGGTCCCTTCTCGTGGCCCCAGGTGGCACCCAGAGGCCTGATGCTGCGTGAACACAACAGTGCCTGCTAGCGGCTCCGGGCTGAGCTGCAGTTGAGAAGGCGCGAAAGCTCTTTCCAGCTGCTCAGGTGCTGCCCCTGTGATGGGGCATGGGGAGCCCAGCTGCACCCCTCCCCCGGCACCTGCAGGACCTACCTCAAGGAGGGCTTTGGGGTACCATGGCGGCCAGAGGCAGGGGGAGAGATCGGGGTGTGGAGTCCAGCCCCACGGTGGGGAGGCTCCTGGGGCCGCTAATGGCTATACCCCCATCCAGCAGACTTGGCCAGCATTAATTTGACCATATATACACACGCTAATCAGCTGTAACCGTGGCACCCAGCTCAATTCAAATTGATTTACTGAGCCTGGAAATGGATACAAATGTGATTAAAGGCTTTTTATTTTACATAGGTTCTCTATAAAATGATTTAAATCAATTGCCCGGCAGGCCCCACGCTGCTGCTGCACAGAGCCCTCCTCTCATATTGATGGATATGGTGCTCCAAGCCAGGGCTGGAGGCACGGTGCTCTCTGTCCCCGCCCTGGGATCAAAGTCGGGGCAGCCACAGCATCCACTCGCGGTGTGGCCGCCTCCACGCGGGGTGCCTCTCTGCGGTGACCAGGCACCTTCTTGGGGGTAGCAGGAGCTAGCGGTTCAGGGGCTGGCCTGGGGGCCAGGCGGGTGGGCCGTGGTGACAGCCTCCTGCACCATCGTTCCTTCTGGCCACGATGCCCTGGGCCTGGGAGGTCAAGTGCAGGATCTAGACCTGTGAGGGGGGTGCAGGAATGGGTGCTTCTGCGGACATCACCTGCTCTACCCTGCTGCTCCTTTTACACATGAGGAGACCAAGGCCCAGGGGTGTGTACCAGGGTATCAGAATCGGGGACAGACAGATCCCGGCTCCTGGGCCACCCACGGCATCCATGAAGGCCCCACCTGCCCACATGAGTGCCTAATGGCTCCGGTTGATTTATAAAACATTGTCTCCTCCAGTGAACACAGAAAACACGAGGTGCTCCCAGGCCCCTCAGCCTGTGGGGGGCTCAGCATGAAGCCCCCAACACGTAGGGTGCTACCCAACATCCAGTGCAAGGGAGGCCGGAGCAGCAGCCAGCAGGCCAAGGAGGGTCTCTGCCACCACCCCCATCTGTATGTCTCCAGGAGCCACCATAACACGGGACTGCAAACAGCATCGCTAAAGCCACAGAACTTTCTTCTCTCTCAGTTCTGGAGCCCAGAAGTCGGAAGTCCAGGGGTGGGCAGGGCTGCACCACCTCAGAAGGCTCTAAGGGAGGTCCCTCCTGCCTCATTCCAGCTCCCGGTGGGTGTGGGTGCTCCGTGGCTGTGGCTGCCACGGCTACACTCTCGCCTGTCTGCACGTGGCCTTTCCGGCCTATCTCTCCTCTTCTCCTAAGAACTACCAATCAGATTGGATTTAGGGCCCACCCTAGTCCCATGTGACCTAATCTCAGCTCCATGACATCCGCAAAAACCCAGTTTCCAAATAGGGTCACGTTTGAGGTTCTGGGCAGACATGACTTTGGGGGGACACTATATTCACCCCAGTTCAGACGGGGTCTGAGTCAGCACACTGGGGTTCAGCCGGGAAGAGCTCATCCTCCTGTGAAGGAGGCGTGGACCGTGTAGCAACTTCACGAATGAAGCACGGCTTGTGGGGCGGGGGCTGCGGGGCAGACGCTGTGGGGTGGGGGCTGTGGGGTAGGCACCGTGGGGCAGGCACTGAGGGGTGGGTGCTGTGGGGTGGGGGCTGTGGGGTAGGCACCGTGGGGCAGGCACTGAGGGGTGGGTGCTGTGGGGTGGGGGCTGTGGGGCGGGCGTTGCGGGGTGGGCGCTGGCTGTGTGCCTGGGTCCGACGGCTGCACAGTCTGCTCCTTGGAGGGGCAATGTGCCACCACCTGTCTCCGCTTGAGAGCTTCTGCAGCGGTTCTGAGAACTGCAAAGGCAGACAGTGCTGGAGCCATGTGCCACCTGGTTACTAGGCAGACCCCCAGCCCCCAGTGCCCACTGACAGGCAGGGGCCACTAGCCTCTTGCATCTTGGTGGCAGAGACCCTGCTCAGAAAACCCCACTGGCCAGGCTCAAAAGCCTATCTAGGATGGGGAAGCGCTGGCTGGGGGCAGGGAGAGGGTCTCTGACTCCAGACCTGAGCTGTCCAGTAGAATAGCCACAGGTGGTGATTTCAATTCAAAGTTGAGCTAATAAACATGAGATAACATTAAAATTCCCTTCCTGCGTTGCCCAGGCTGCGCGTAGTTCGTTGCCAGCACACAGGACACCGCAGATGCGGATACTTTCCAGTATGACAGAAAGGTCTGCGGAGGGCAGCTCTGAACCTGCTTTTCCTGGCGTAATTTGTACCATGTTGCCCACGGAACAAAAAAGAACCAATGCAAATACTAACAATTTAAAAACGAAAGGCCAGGGCTGTTGATGGCCCTTTACCCCAAATCTGACCCCTGGGTAGCTGTTAGAATCGGGTGTCTCCTGCTGTTTCACCTTCCCTCTCTGGCCACACTGTCCAGGAAATCACCCACCTCTGATCCCCTGGTCCCCAGCCTGAGGCCCTCGCCTAATTCTCCGGTGTGCTCAAGCTTCTCCCAGAGGCAGCTCAAGGTCCTCCTTCAGTCTCCATCACTCTGTCCTCTGCTCTCCACCTCACAAACTCCTGCACATCCTTCAAAACCCAAGTCCAACTTTATGACCTCTGGAAAGACTGTTTCTGCAGCACCTTGAAATTCCTCTCTTGTGGCTCTCTTCACCGAGAACCTGAGTCCCTGGTGCATCTGCCCTTCTCTGTCTGCCTGTGAGCATTTCGTAACTAGTCAGTTCAGTACCTGGCAGGAACAGGGAGCTTGGACCTGCCGAGACAAGAATAAGCCAGACTTTCAACAAGACCCTGAGTTTCTAGAGCTCAGCCACGCAGACAGCCCCACAGGCTGTAATGTGCTGGCTGTGCAAATAAATAAATGTGCGACAACCACAGACGGGAACCAGGTCCCATCCTTTGTTTGTACTCTGAGCATACTCCGAAGCACACAGTAGGAGCTTAATAAACGGAGGCAGGCAGACAAGCTGAATTAAGTGTAGAAAAGACTGCAAGAGGATGAGGATGCTAGATGGGGACACTGAAAAGTTGAAAGGACCAGTAAGAAGATGAGGCAGGCAGGGCCCATGACACCTGGGAGGAAGGAGCGGCCCTCCAGAAGCCAATCCCATCACTCGGGTTTTCCTCCACCTCCTTCCTGGCTGCAGAGGGAAGTGTGGCCCTGCAAGGTCACAGCGAAGATGACCACAGACTCCAGGACATTCCCCCAGGCTCCCCTTGTCTGGTCCTGCTAGGGTCTCAATGGCCAGGCAGTGGGGCTGCCGCTGCTCTGCAGAGCCCAGAGGAGTGACAAGTGGCACTGGGGTAGAGCCCTAGAGGTGCGCGGGGCATCGGCGATGGGTGGGTCACCCTTGCCCCAAATCACCCTTTGTGAGGCCAGGAGCCACGGCCTCGAGGGACCACCAACCGAGGCGGAAAGGGCACGTAAACCGTGCCAGGTCACACAGATGCCTGCCTTGAGCTCCATCATTCCGGAGTGAGCAGTGGCCTGGACGGCCCATCTCCTTCCCCCATCACTCGCCATTTCCCGAGGGCACAGCCCGGGCCCCAAGCCCCCAGCTTTCTGCTTCTATTCTGGGGTCACCATCAAGGTTGTATCACGGGGTGATTCCCATCCTGGACTTGGGGACCTGGATTCGAGGGCCTGGCTCTGCCGTTCCCAGCTGTGTGACCTGGGCGGGTCACTTCGCTTCTCTGTTCCTGTTTCCCATCTATAACATGGACAGAAATAAGGGGAATAATGTGGTCACTGTGGGCTCACATCTGCCTGGCTCATAACGAGGCCTCCGTGTTTATGAAATTGGCCTGCCCAGGTGCAAACACAGACCACACGAGGGTTCTCAGGCCCTTGACATGCCCGTCACAGCCGGGAAGACTCCACGGACCCCAGAGCTTCGCTCTGCAAAGCCTGAGCTCTAAAACACTCCTCTGTATCCACGGGAGGTGGCTCGCCACGTGAGGAGACGCAAGGCTGTGAGTGCAAGGCAGACTCAGTCATTTCTATAAATGCAGAATTTTTCCTGGGGGGCAAGGAGGTGACACCCAGTGAGGTGCTATTTGTGTCCATGTCCACTTCGAGCAGGACAATCTCTTCTCCTCCCGTTTTGCTTGCCCTCTTTTCCCAGCTGGACAGAGAACCCATCCACTGGGGCAGGGCAGCCTCTGGAAGCTTCTGGAATTCTTGCCTTCCAGCGTGGCCCAAGGCCTCCCTGCGTCAGAACCTCCTGGGGTACACAGCAACCACCTGTGAACCCCAAGTCACTGGGGTGCCTATGGTGAGGTGGGCACAGGGCTAGGCACAAAATGACCACACAAGAGATCAGTTAAAACTGTAATTTCACCTGAATCCTGCAGCCTACATTTAGCAACAGCTGAACTCACCCCAAGAAATGCACACTGAGCACCAGGCACTGGCGAGGCCCCAGCCATGCCAGGAGGGACGCAGAGGGAGCCACGAATGTGGGGTTGGGGGAACCCCCGAGAACAGCCCATGCGACAGGACAGATGCCTGCTCCCTCCCGGGCATGGAGAGGCTACTGGAGGCGGCAGGGCAGAGAGTGAGACGGCGCTCGTATCCTCACTGGGGCAGGAGTGGGACAAGGCTGGGGGCCAGGGCAGGCCCCTCAAGGAGAGAGGAGACTCCACACCAAGGCCGCCGGCCACAGGAGCCGTGGACAGTTCCACCCAGAGGCAAGGCCTTATCAGTTTGGAATCCTGAAATTCTAAGACAGGAGACATGCCACCCTCTAAACGGAGCCACCTGGTGCCACTTAGTGGCTGCAATGTCTTTTTGATGCCTGCCATGCCAAGGGGTGGGAGCTGTGCTGCAGGGTAACGGCGGCCCTGGGCAACGCCGGGGAGAACAGGGGAGGGTCCCTGCTGCCCTTGGAAGGTTTCCCGGGTTCTTGAGTGCAGTGAGAACACGCGTGCTCTCGAGGGCAGGAGTGTGTGTGTACGTGTGACAGCCGGTGACACCAAGGGAGCATGTGAATGAGTGAGTGTGCAAGTGTGTTATGTGTGAGTACAGAGAGAAGGGGAGAGGCAGAGAGGCAGGGAGGAAGGGAGTAGGGTGGGAGAGAAGAGGAAGAGGAGGTGAGGACAGAGGCTGCAATTGGAGGGACTGGGCATGGGGTGCCCCCAGTTGGCAGGGCCGCACCTGGGGTGGGCACCCTGACTGCATGGAGCTGCCGTTATGCCCTATCTGTAGAATGGGGCCATGACACCCCCTAGCAGGCTTCTGGGCCAGAACAGGGTCCCTGTAGAGGGCAGGCGGCCACGGGTGCAGGCTCACGTCCTCAGGGCCTGGGTGAAGGGGCCTGTGCTCATTCTCTGTGGATGTTTGGGGGAAGGACGTGGGTGTTTCCCGGAGCAACAGCTCCCAGCTCCTACCTGGGGCCTGGGCTGGGTAGGGGCTGTGGTGGGAGGGCTGCTTCTGCCTGCCTGCCATCCCTAGGGAGGGTGGCATCAGGCTCCCCAGGAGTGAGGCGGCCCAATTACAGGAACAATTACGGGCACGCTGATGCACAGCCGGCCGCCTCGGCGCCCACCTCGCGAGTGACAAGCTGGCCCGGCGGGCTGCGCACGGCTTTAATCCGAGGAAGGCTCTCGAGTGCTAATGGTGCGAGCAGGCTCATTAGCTGTAATCCATCTGTCCTTAACGCGGCGGCGGTGGCGGCCGGGCCTGCGGGATGAAGGATGCCCTCCCAGAACGGCAGGCGGCAGGCGCTGCGGGCACAGACTGAGAAGGGGCTGTGCCTGGCTCCCTCCTTTGCCGCCCAGGAACATGAAATAAAGGCAGAGGTGAAGTCACAGGGGAGGAAGAGGAGGAGGACAGGGCTCCCCACCACCCCTGGTGTGACAGTGGCTGTGCCAGGGCTGCACGGGACCCGGCCCACCCTGCTGTGTGACTGCGGGCTCCTGTCTCTCCCTCTCTGGACTGATGCCATTCTCTGGGAAAACACAGGGCCTGGGATCCACGCCTCTGGGCGCGGGAAACCATGAGTGGGTGGCCCCGGGGTGCCTATCTCCGGGCACAGGCTGTCACTCCACTTCCCTGGGAGGTGTGGTGGCGTGAACACTGCCCGGAATGTTCCAGATGGTTTTCTGACAACCATAAATCCTGCTTTGTCTGTGGTGGCGGAAGTGGCCCTACTGCACCATCTGGACAACGGGTAGCCTGGCAAGGGGCGGTCACTGGTGGGTCCCCAGGGCCTGGCTCCGGGCCTAGGACAGGTGCTGAGGAATCAAGGCTGAATGAGGGCTGAGCAGGCAGGTTCCTCAGGCTAGGTTCGGGGTGCAGCCCATACCCAGGGCAGGCACAGGGTTAGGCAGCACCCACATGGCTGTCATGGTAGAGGACAAAGACCGTGAACTGGAAAGGGGGCCCAGGGAGACAGGCAAGGCAGGTGAGCTGGCTACAGAAAAGGGGCCACCCGGGCACAGAGCCGGCGCACAGAGCAGAGGTGGAGCGGCTGAGAGGCGCTCTGTGCCAGGGCCCTCCCTGGTCTTGAGTCCTGGCTCTGCTGTGCAATTGAAGGAGGTTACTAAGCTTCTCTGCGCCTACTTCCCCAGCTGTAAAAATGTGGGAAATAACAGCCCCTCCCTCAGGAGACACGTGAGCTGCCGTGCGGAAAATCCGTTCCAACGGGCCTGGCCCGTGAAGCACCAATAGTGGTCCCCGCTGTGCAGCGGATGCGTCTCCCCGGCTTCGTCACTCAAGGGCCACTTCTGCGGTTTCCGCCACGTCTGTGTACACCCTGCCCTGTAGTATTTACTTACTCCTTCAAATCCATCTGTTGTTTCTGGTTTGGGTTTTGGAGGGATAATTTATATCAACTAATTTTTAAAAACTACTTTATCTCCAGAAGGAAGCTGTCGATCACTGGCAGAAACAGGAACCCGGGCTCCCGTCCGAGTCCTGCTGGCTATACTGGCTCTGAGCGCAGACCCCTCTCCTGGTCCCCAAGGGACCCGCAGAGGCGACAGGGAGAGAGGCAGGTGTGTAGGACCCACTAGCGCCTGGCCACGCCTCGCTCACCGCCCCAGTCGGAGGACTGTTAGGATGGAAAAACCTCGCTGCGCTTCTACAAAGGGGCATATTCCTACATAGCGTAACTGGTCTGGGAGCCACATAAAGTCACCAAGTGTGGGATGTCCCCCTACCACAAATCCGAAGGCCTTCCTGGGTAACCCCAGCTCTGCCTCAGTTTCCCCATCTGGAAAACAGGGACGCACCTCTTGGGGGGGGTTGCTGAGGGGGTTTCCTCCAACGCTTAGGTCTGAAAGTCCCCCACCGTCCCAGCTGAGGGGAAGGCAGCAGAGCTGTACCCGTGACGGGCAGGGCCCAGAGGCCTGCTGGCAGGGGACAGGAGGAAGGTACACCGAGAACGGCAAGCTCCCCAACATTCTTCAATTATTCAAACAATAATCACACCCTTATTTAAAGTCTAGCCTTGCACTCGCGGCCTCCCGGCGGCAAGCATGGAGCCTGCTGCTAGGTTTACACGGGGATGAGCTCCCTCTCTCAAAGTCAATTAATTAAGCAAACGCTTTTGCCAGCATGTTCTCAGGTGTGCGGCCAGGAGGCCCGTCCGTCTCAGCCCGCCGCCTCGGGGACACTTGATCCCACAGGGCCTGCCAAGTGGGCGGGGACAGTGGCCAGCGGCCTGGGCATCGCCTGGTGGAAGAGAAGGGACCAGAAAGAACTGTTCACAGGCTTCGTGGAGCGCTTGCTGTGTGCCGGGCTGGGGTGGGCCACGGGCACTGGACAGGCTCTCAACACCCTCTTGGCCAGCCCCTTAGCACCCCAGTGTACAGGTGGGGAAACTGAGGCACAGAGTGGGTGAGGGACTTGCCCAAGGTTGAAGGTCACAGAGAAGGGGACTCAACTCCACACACTCCCCTCTGCCCCGTTTCTGTTCTCACTCTCCCACGACCCACCCAGGCAGGGAACAGCGGCAGTGACAGCGGAGGCTTCCTCTTCTGAAAGCTCGGGACAGAGAGCCTCGCTTTTTCAGGTTTCGGAATATTTGCATGTATTAATACACAGTGAGATTGTCTTGGGGATGGGACCCAAGTCTAAACAGGAAACTCATTTATGCTTCATATACACCTGATCCACATAGCCAGAGGTAACTTACACAATACTTTGAATAATTTGTACATGAAATAAAGTTCATGTGAAGTCCTTATGTGTGGAATTTTCTAGATGTAGTGTTGTATTGCCACTCGGAGAGTTTGGTATTTTGTTTTTGTTTTTTTTTTTTTTT
>NW_012121376.1:4838625-4857427 GCF_000951035.1 Colobus angolensis palliatus
CCTCCAGGTAAGGACTATTGTTACCAGGATTTTATTGGCGGGGGGATCTGAGTCACGCGGAGGCTGGGGGACTCACTCCAGGTCGCGCGAGTTGTCAGAGATGGGCTGGGGGTTTGAATCCGGACCGCCTGACCTGATCCCTGCTCTGGAGCCAAGTAGAGCCTTTCTAATCCCCTTGCAGGGCAGCTCAACGCACCCACACCCTCCTCCAGGAAGCACACAAGTACACGCTCTCACCTGGCAGGACTGGGCACACACCCGAGCACCCCCGGCACCAGCGAGTCCCAGCATGTTCTGGAGGGTCCCGGAGCTGGACCCTCACCCACGGTCTCCCATCACCCGCAGCTCTTCTCCAGCCGACAGCACTGGGCACTGGAGACACGGAGCATTGTGCCAAGGTCTCCCTCCTACAGCCGCCTGAGCCCCGAACAAACAGGACAAGGTGGATCGTCCACAACAGCAGCTCCCTTTACAGGTGCGGACATGAAATCCAAAGGCCGAGTGACTGAGGCCAGATGGCCCGCCTGCAAGGGGCACAGTCCGGGTGAGGGCTTCGGCCACCCTGCCCCCAGGGCCTCAAGGAGCAGGCCAGCATGGTTCGTAGGCGGCTGAGAATGTGGATGCCGGGAGGAGGGCTGCTCTGCACTCCAGTTCTGCCACCTCTACGCTGTGTGACCTTTTGGACACATCACAAGTAACATCTCTGGGCCCCCACACGTGGTCTCACAGGACCATCTTCTCAACTTTTCCACGCTTCTCGCCACATCTCCCAAAGTGCCGGGCCCTGGGCATTGTCCTCCTAAATGTACTTGCTCTGGTGGCAGAATTAGCGACACCCAAGGTCAAAAGAGCTGCTGGGCCCTGTGTCCACCTGCTCATCTCAGCTCCTGGAAACTGACCACGCCAAGCACTTCCAGAAAATGGACATCAATTGCCCAAACCTTGGCACACACACAGGACAGAAGATTCCAGTCAAACAAAAGCATCTCAATCAGCTCCCCACCTGGAAGGAAGAGGAGCCATCCACGAAGAACTAACTTCAATTCCTTGGCAAGGTTCCTCTTACGTGGATTGCCGTTTTCTCCCTACCACCTCCTTCTAGAAAACTCCTATCCACCCCTCAAAACCATTCCTAAGCATCAAGCTCCTCTGTCCCCACCCAGAGTTAACCACTGCCTCTTCCCCTCTGAGCCTGGTACAGGCCTCTCCCATGAAAAAAACTGGCTGTGCTACGCACTTTACATGGTTTATCTCAGGAAATTTTTCAAAAAAAGATGTCTTTTATCTCCATTTTACAGAGAAAGAAACTGAGGTGCAGAGTGGCTGCGCCACGTGCCGAGGCTGGGTGTAAACCTGGGAAGTCTGGCTCTGATCTCAGCTGCTCGGGGAAGGACCGGGTGGGGAGACGAGTGAGGCGTGGCTGTCGCAGGAAGAGCAGGTGTCAGGGCAGGCTGGGAAAAACACCGAAAGCGAGGCGGGAGGCCGAGTGGCCCAGAGAGGGAGCAAGGGCAGATTAAAAAATAAAACTGAAATCAGAGCAAAGGCAGCATACGCTGTCCCGGGAGGGGGTGGCAGACCTGCGGTTTTGCACGCGCTGCTCCCTGGGGGCCCTGCCGGCGCTTGCTCAGCGTGGAGCCCAGCTGCTTCGGAGTATTACTTCAGGAGTGCAGGGAGGCGAGCAGAGGTCTCTGGGCCTCAGGTCAAAACTTCAGGAAGGGGGCAATGGGATGTCAGGCAGAAAAATCAGATGGTGGGGATGGGGGGCCTGGACCTGACCGACAGTGCCGGCCACCCAATCTGGCCCCACATCTTCCCAGGGACCTTGGCCACCCCTGCCACCCGCCGCACCTGCTGGGAAGGTGACACGCAGGGTGGGTTGTCCCTGCTCCGTCTCCCAGGAGGGCAATCGGACACCAAGCAGAGGAACAGGTTCGATGGGCCGTGTGATTTGCTCTCAGTGGCCAGGGAAGGCGGGGGCCCCACTGGGCCTCCCAGGACAAAGAACGGGTGTCCCTTCAGCAGCTGCAGTCACAGGAGCGTTGAGGCCCAAGAGAGCTCCGAAACAGGGTGGAGTAGAGGTGGCAAGCAGAGCTCCCCAGGGACCCGGGAGCAGGCAGAGGCGGGTGGAGGCTCACAAAGGCCCCACATGCGCCCCCTGCCACACGGCCAGGAAGCAAGCGAGATGCAGAAGACGTGGACCAGGAAAACTCCCAGTCCCGCCTGGCCCAGTGGGGCCCTGGGATTTCCCTCCATCCCCATCCAAACATCTGCTTCTCATGCAAGTAGAACAATGTCAGGGCCATGCTGTAGATTCAGGAGTCAAACGGCCCGAGTCCTACCCCTGGCTGGGACCCTTGAGGCCGATGACTCTGGCTGCTCACTTCACCTCTCCGTGCCTCAGTTTCATCATCTATTCAACGGGAACAGGACGCTCAGGATGTTGATGTCAGTTTAGTGATTTCAGCCAAGTGCTGGGGACCAGCCAGGAACACGGGCAATGGCAGAGAAATACCACCCGTCCTGCATCGTGGCCGCTGTGTGGTCTCAAGCACCCTGGGGCCTCTCTGAGCTTTGGGTCCTCAGATCTGGAATCTGAACACCAGGCATGGAGAGCTTTGAGGAGGAAACAAACCCTGATACTGCAGAATGATAAGCCATTGGGCCTGGGCCTCAGTTTCCCCACTCTGTACTGGGAATGACGACAGCCCCACTGCAGAGCTGCTTGGGCTTCTGTGAAGGGTTCAGGCTGGCACCTGGCACATAGTGACACTCAGAAAATGTTCACTCCACACGGCAATGTGACGTCCCCAGCCAGCCCCTCGCAGCACCAACAGGAGGTTTCCAGCAGAGAAGGGATGGTGAGCTAAAAACCTCCACACTCAGTGAATCGAAAACATAACATCCACACACAAACTCATGCAAGCCAGGTGCAGTGGCTCATGCCTGTAATCCCAGCACTTTGGGAGGCAAAGGCAGGCAGATCACCTGAGGTCAGGAGTTTGAGAACAGCCTGGTCAACATGGAGAAACTCCGTCTCTACTAAAAATACAAAAATTGGCCAGGCATGGTGGCTCACACCTGTAGCCCCGGCACTTTGGGAGGCTGAGATGGGCAGATCACCTGAGGTCAGGATTTTGAGACCAGCCTGGCCAACATGGTGAAACCCCGTCTCTACTAAAAATACAAAAAATAAATGAGCCGGGCATGGTGGCGCACGGCTGTCATTTCAACTACTTGGAAGGCTGAGGCAGGATAGTCGTTTGAATCTGGGAGGTAGAGGTTGCAGTTGAGCTGAGATGGTGCCACTGCACTCCAGCCTGGGCAACAGAGCCAGACTCCATCTCAAAAAAAGGCGGGGGGGGAGGAGGAGGGGGAAGAAAGAAAGAAAAAAACACCTCATGCCAGAACGTTCATGCCAGCGCCATTCTTCATACCCAAATGGTAGGACTAGCCCAAATGGCCCCCAACTGAATGGACACACTGGTCTCTCCATGCCATGGAATTTTTGTTTGTTTTTTTTTGTTTTGAGACAGTCTCCCTCTGTCACCCAGGCTGCAGCGCAGTGGCGCGATCTCAGCTCACTGCAACCTCTGCCTTCCAGGCTTAGGCGATTCTCCTGCTTTCAGCCTCCTGAGTAGCTGGGATTACAGGCGCCCACCACCACACCTGGCTACTTTTTGTATTTTTAGTAGAGACAGGGTTTCACCATGTGGGCCAGGCTGGTCTTGAACTCCCAACCTCAAGCGATCCGCCTGCCTCGGCCTCCCAAGGTGCTGAGATGACAGGCGTGAGCCACCACGCCAGGCCCCATGCCATGGAATATTCCTCAGCCACAGGAAGGCAGGAAGTACTGACACACGCTGCTGCATGGACAAACTGTGAAGATGCAATGTCTGGCAGAAGAAGCTGGACACAAAAGGTCACACAGTATGGGAGTCCACTTCTCTGAAATGACCAGAACAGGGAAATCCACAGACAGAAAGGGGATGAGTGGACGTCTGAGGCTGGGGCAGAGAAATGGGGAGCGGGGAGTGACTGCTAATGGGGAGGGGGATTCTTTCTGGGGTGACGAGAACGTTCTGAAATGAGGTCATGGTGACTCAACACCATGGGCCTGTACACTTGAAAAGGGTGAACTGCGAGATATGAGAAATTTATCTCAATAAAACTGTTTGAAAAAACAAAACCCTAGGCCGGGCGTGGTGGTTCATACTTGTAATCCCAGTACTTTGGGAGGCCGAGGTGGGCGGATCCCAAGGTCAGGAGTTCGAGACCAGCCTGGCCAGCATAGTGAAACCCCATCTCCACTAAAAATACAAAAAATTAGCCGGGCATGGTGGCAGGTGCCTTTTAATTCCAGTTACTTGGGAGTCTGAGGCAGGAGAATTGCTCGAACCCGGGAGCTGGAGGTTTCAGTGAGCGGACATCACCCATTGCCTGGGTGACAAAGTGAGACTCCATCTCAAAAAAAAAAAAAAACCCTAAGACCTTCTTCTGCACCTGGAAAGTGACCCCTGAGAGCCCAGGAGGCCAGAGGGGCTCGCAGCATTCACGATAAGATAAGGGGTGCCGGGTAGACCCAGGTGGCTGCGGGCATGTTTGCCTGTGGCTGGGGGGGCACCCTTCTAGGTGGGCAGCACACAGAGGAAGGGCTCCTAGGGCTTTAATTTTGGCTAAAGAGTCAGGATGTACATTAAACAAAACGCATATTTGGAGTCTTCATTGAGCAGCTCCTGTGTACGTGTTTAGGGCGCAGGGGACGGGCTGTAGAGCCAAAACCCACCCAGTCCCCGACGGGTCAGCTCCAACTCAGCAAGAAGTTGCACAGGAATCAACAACCACATATACATCCCGGCACTCTGGGAGGCCAAGGCAGGCAGATCACTCGACCAGCCTGGTCAACATGGTGAAACCCCATTTCTACTACAAATACAAAAATTAACCAGATGGTGCATACCTGTAATCTCAGCTACTAGGGAGGCTGAGGCAGGTTCAATCACTTGAACCTGGAAGGTGGAGGTTGCAGCGAGCCAAGATTGCACCACTGCCCTCCAGACTGGTCAACAAAGCAAGACCCTAGCTCAAAAAAAAAAAAAAAAAAAAAAAGAACCACATACGATGCCAGGCATGGGAACCCACACCTGTAGCCTCAACACTTCGGAAGGCCAAGGTGAGAGGATCACTTGAGCCCAGGAGTTCAAGGCCAGCTGGGGCAACACGGTGAAACCCCGTCTCTACTAAAAAAAAAAAAAAAAATTGTCAGGCGTGGTAGTGCACGCCTGTAGTCCCAGATACCGGGGAGGCTGTGGTGGGAAGATCAACTGAGCTGTGATCATGCCACTAAACTCCAGCCTGGATGACAGAGTGACTCTGTCTCAAAAACAAATAAATAAAAGAATCACATAAACACACGGGGTCAGCCAGTGGGAACAGCATGTGCAAAGGCCACAAGGTGGATGGAATATAACGAACCAAGAATGGCTGGTGACCCAGGGAACAGAAGGCATGGGCAGCAACGGCCATGAAGCCATGATACATGGAATTTAAAGCAGAACGTGCATTCCAGGATTGCTGGCTGCCTGCCTTATTTGGGATTGTCTTATGTATGTGTAGGGGGGGGATTAGAAGATACCCAGAAACCTCACCATCCCTGAATGTCACCCCAGCCTCGGCAGGTACCCCCGAGTTGCCACAGGAATTCTCATCGGATTTCACTGAGCACCATCCCAGGTCTCCGGGAGCCTATCGTGTGTTCTTAGAAGCCTGCAGGCCTCAACAAAAGGTGAGGCACGGTGGCTCATGCCTGTAATCCCAGCACTCTGGGAGGCTGAGGGAGGAGGAGCTCAGCAGTTTGAGACCAGACTAGGCAACATGGCAAAATCCCATCTCTACAAAAAATTTTAAAAATTAGTTGGTGGCATGCAACTGTAGTCCCAGCTCCTGCGGAGGATGGGGTGGGAGAACCATCTTAGCCTGTGAGGCAGCAGTTGCAGCGAGCCAAGATTGTGCCACTGCACTCCAGCTTGGGTAATAGAGAGAGACCACGTCTCAATAATAATAACAATAAAGAAGTGGCCAGTGCGATGGCTCACACCTGTAATCCTAGCGCTTACGGAGGCTGAGGCGGAAGGATCACTTGAGCCCAGGAGTTTGAGATCAACCTGGGCAACATAGTGAAACCCATCTCTAGTATTTGAAAAAAGAAAGAAAGAAAGAAAGAAAAAAGAAAAACAATTAGAGGAAACATTCCCCCCACAGCTCCTGCCTCCTCTTTCTTCCCGGTACAAGCAAGATGCTCCAGTTTCCTCTGGAGAGGGCCCCTGGCCTGGGAAATTTCAGGCCTCGACCCCTGGACAGAGGCCCTGTCACTAGATTTACAAGGCCCAGAATTGCCCGGGCCCTTCAGACAGAACTGAGGCATGCCACAAATAATCCAGCTTCTGAAGGCCAGAGCCAGCATTGTGATAAATCATCACTCCTTAGCACAATTATAGGCTCCAGGCAGCAGACCGTCTCCACCTCGGCATGGCCAGGCTGGAGGGATAGTCTGCCCTCGCCTGCTTCAGGACACCAGGTGCCTCCACAGGACAAACACGGTCCGCCTGCCCGCATCCTGCCCCAGCCTTTGGGCCATGGGCTGGTGATGTCCCACCCCGCCCAGGTGCAGGCAGCCCTGAGGGGCCCCCAGCACTGATAACAGATTCAGCAACGCACTTGTCTGTACTTGCTCTGCTCTGCAAACCGTCCCTCCCCTGCTGCCCCTGGTTTTCAGGAGAGGGGTGGGGTCTGGGCTGGTGGCGGCAGGGAGAAGGGGAAGGAAAGGAGATGGAAAAGTTGGGGCCTTGTCTGGAAGGGGCAGGAAGAGAAGGGGGCCACTGGGGACCGCCCATCAGAGCAGGGTCAATTAATCCATCAGGGAGTGTTATTACAAGGCACAATTTATCGTGCCTAGGCCACATTAGTGGTGGCACAGAGGACATGGGGTCGCCCCAACTGCATCAGGAGATAAACTGGAGATGTCTGGAGAACAGAGCGGAGATTACAGTGAAATTCAGACGCCAAGGTCCCGGCCGCGAATCTGTCAGCACCACGGGGTCTGTCCAATAAATTAGAGACGATAAGGATTGAAGGATGAAGTATGAAAAGCAACATTCGTTTTGGAAACTGGCACAAGGGCTTTGTGGCATCTTTATTCCCCAGGCTCCCTCTTCCAGGGGTCCTGGAGGCTCAGTTTCCAGGCAGAGAGGAGCTTGTCGGGGAGGAGAACGTGGTGGGAGAGAGAGGGAGGAAGGCAAGGGGCACAGGGGAAGAGGAAACAAAAGGAAAGGAGGGGGAAGAGGAAAGAGAGAGCGGGTGGTAAGAGCGAGGGGGACTAGGGGAGGACAGAGGGTGATGGGGACGCAGCCCAGGGAAGCACTTTCCCCAAGGCTGGGTCAGGCCATCAGAAGAGGCACTCAGGTTTAATTGTGGGAAGTGCCGCAGAGAGGGGAATGAAATGTCACTCCCTGCTGGGGCTGGCATGGCCCCTCTGGCATCCCTGCTGCATGAGGTCCCCTACCTGCCTCCCTCTGTGCACCTCCAGCTGTACTCCCCCGGCTCCCAGGAACAGCAGCTGCCAACGTGGCAGGATGGGGAGGAGGGCAGAGGGCAGGGCAGGCTGTTTGGGAGAAAGACAAGACAATCAGAAGCCCATCAGAGCACGGGCTGGCAGGGTGGAGGCTGCACTGAGATGCCGGCTCTCCCTGCATGGACAGCCCAAACCTCTGGCCCCCTTCTCTGTCCCAGGTCCCTGGCCTGGCCTGGCCCAGCACCTCTCATCTGGACTGGCACAGGAGCCAGCTCACTGGTGTCCCCGCTTCTGCCTCAGTCCTCACGCCTCATCCTCCATGTGGCAGCAGAGGATCCATTGGAAGATGCGTCAGCTCATGTTTCTCCTCTGTTGGGAGCCTCCCTATGTCATACTCTGCGCCCCCCCGGCCCCGCCGTGCTGGTTTTGGGCCTTCGGCCCCCAGAGTTGGAGCTCTCTCCTAGGCATTAGACCGGCTCCAGCTCTGTTTTTTGGAGCTGATCATGCTAGTGCCTGGGAGAGTGCTCCACACAGATGCTCCCCCACAGCACCCTGCTCCCCACCAGACTTCTCAGGGAGATCTCCGCTGTCCTCCTGTAGTGCTGAATGGTGATCCCCCACAAAAGGCAGGACCACGATCTGCACTTGGAACCTGTATGTGTGACTTATTTGGAAAAAGGCTCTTTGCAGATGTGGTTAAGTGAGGGCTCTTGCAATGAGGTGGTCCTGGATTATCTGGGTAGGCCCTAAATCCCACGATGTGTGTCCTTATAAGAAGAGGGGACAAAGAGCAAAGGCAACATGAAGACAGAGCAAGGAGATGTGACCACAAGCCAAGGACCACGGCAGCCAGGGGGAGCCGGCAGAGGCAGGGAGGGTCTTCTCCGGGAGCGCTGGAGGGAGCCTGGCCCTGCCAGATTTCACACTTCCAGCCTCCTGAACCGGGAGAGAACAAACAGCTGTGGTTTTAAGCTCCTCAGTCTGTGACGCTTTGATCTGGCAGCCCCAGGACTCCGACCACCTCTCTAAATCCTGCAGCCTGCCCACTCCTCCACCAGTTTCTGGCCCTGGCCCTGCCCTAACTTGGTTTCCACGGCACTTTGCACCTTTTAACTCATCACTTTTACTGTTTATTGCCTGAAACAAGCTCCCCAGGCCGGGGACCTGTATCTTTTACTCAATGCAGTCTCTGTGGCCAGGACAGTAAATGGTGCAGTCAGGGACCAGCAAATAGGCCGTGGAACGAAGGACAGTTTCTGCATGGCCCTCCCACTGCCTGCTGATCTCCATTCAAATGTCCTCCCTCGAGAGGCCTCCCCCCCAGTGCCCTGCTCCTGGCACCTTGGTGCCGAGCGCACCTCCTGTGCTAGAACTCCTCAGCCTCCCTCGCCTGTGCCGACGTGGAGAGAAGCCCAGTGGGCTTGGGCCGAAAGCCCTCTGCAGACACACAGATCAAGCCTCAGTCGGAGGAGCCACAGCATGGCAGGGGCTGCAGGGAGCCCAGGAGAGGCTGCAGCCCCCACCCCTTACCCCCACTGCTCTCCAGCGCCCAGCTCCCTACCAGAGGTGCCAAAGTCATCTCGCTTGGATCCATGTAATGGTG
This sequence comes from Colobus angolensis palliatus, assembly GCF_000951035.1. Taxonomy (NCBI): domain Eukaryota; kingdom Metazoa; phylum Chordata; class Mammalia; order Primates; family Cercopithecidae; genus Colobus; species Colobus angolensis. The sequence goes on from NW_012121376.1 coordinate 4,847,796, forward strand.
ACAGCTTCCCCGACCTTGTTCTTTGCCTTTAGGCCATTTAAAGTCATTTCCCGGTAGAAGCAGACAGAGCTGCAGAGAGCAGCAGGGTCAGAGTGAGCAAGGCCTTGGGCTCCAACAGGGGGAGGCCAGACTGGACCCTGAGCCGCTGCTGAGCTTGGGGCTGTGCCGGGCTGGGCTATGCCTCCCAAAATGCGTGGCCACCCCGTAACATGGCCTTATTTGTAAACAGAGCCTTTACAGATATAATTAGGTAAGACGAGGCCACACGGGAATAAGGTGGGCCTTAAGTCCAATGAGCTGTCCTTCTGAGAAGGAAATTTGGACACAGAATAGCACGTAAAGACAGACACTCAGAGAGAAGACCACGGGAGGAGGAGGCAGGGACCACGGCAATGTGGCCAGAAGCCGAGGAATACCCAGAACTACCAGAGGCTGGAAGAGGAAGGAAGGACCCTCCCCCAGGGCCTCCAGAGGGAGCACAGCCCTGCGTACACCTTGATTTCGGACTCCTGGTCTGTAGAGCTACCAAATAATACATTCCTACGGTTTTAGGCTACCCAGTTTACGGTCGTTTATTATGGCAGCCCCAGGAAACATACACATACCTTAAACAAGGATTTCTCAACAGGGGCATTTTGCATGGTCTGAGATCCCCCAGGAGACACCTGGCGATGTTTGGGCAGGTGTCTAGTTGTCACACTGGGACAACCGGTATTACTGGCGTCTCGTGGGCAGAGGACAAGGTCAATCTACAAAGCACAGGACAGCTCCCAGGACAAGGAAGTATCTGGCCCCAAACCTCAACGGTGTTGCAGTGCCTGAAGGTGTAAACACTCATCAGATTTCTCCCATGAGGGGCCACCACAGGCTCCAACCACAAGTGGTCACTTAACAAATGTGGGCTTAGCCAGGTACAATGGTGTGTGTCTGCAGTCCCAGTTGGTCAGGAGGCTGAGGCGGGAAGGTCACTGGGGCCCCAGGAGTTCAAGGCTGCAGTGAGCTAGGATCACACCACTGCACTCCACCCTGGGCAACAAAGCGAGATCATCACAAAAAAGTAAATTAAGAAATAAATGGGCTGGGTGCAGTGGCTTACATCTGTAATCCTTGCACGTCGGTAGGGTGGATTGCTTAAGCCCAAGAGTTCAAGACCAGTCTGGGCAACAGAGTGAGACCCTGGGTCTACAAAAAACACACAAAAAATTAGCTGGGCATGGTGGCGTGCCTGTAGTCTCTGCTACTCTGGGAGGCTGAGGTGGGAGGATCACCTGAGACAGGGAAATGGAGGCTGCAGTGAACTATGGTCTCACTACTGTACTCCAGCCTGGGTGATGGAGTGAAACCTTGTCTCAACAAGTAATAAAGAAAATGAAATAAATGTGGGCTGAAAGGCCTATGAGCCTGGCCTACGGTACCATGCAACCAACATTACGATCTTCAGCTTAAACTGTGACTAAATGAGGCTGGAGCTACGAAATCCTCAAAGGAGATAAGGTAGCCTTGGGACCGGCAGATCCCTGCCACCAGCTACCCCTGGAGCTGGGGACCTGCCCCCACCAGAAATGCTGAGAGCCCAGCCTCTTCTTCAGGTCAGCAGGGACTGCGTGTCTCTGGGCAGGGGTCCGGTTGAGAGCGCCCAGGGCAGATGGGGGAGGACTGAGCCATGTACCTCCGACGTGGCTGGGCTCAAGGACATGCCACAGAGGCGTCCATGGAGGGAATGCCTGAAGGCTCCTGCTCTGGGGTGGCAGCAGGAGCCCCCAGCGCCCCCCTCCCCACCAGCACCAAGCTTCAGTGGGCCGCGTGTCTGCCAGATGGCAACGCGCTATGTGTCAGGAGATAATCACTATTAAAAATTCACTGGGTTTTATTTTATCTTTGTATTTTTTTCAGATTCTGTTTGGGCTCTCCGCTTCCTCCTAAAGAAGCTACCAAACCGCCACGGTTACACTGTTTTAATCGCCGCTCATTAAAAGAAACACGGATGGGGTCACAGCGTTTCTCCACCCCAGCAGCTGTGGGGTAAGGGAAGTGGGCAGGGGGCGGGGGCTGGCTCTCCTGGGCAGCCCAATGGCTGCGAGCCCGCCTGCTCACCCCTGCGGAAGAGCCCTGCAAGGTGCAGCCCCTTCCCGGGGCACCCAGACAACCCTCCCAGACCCCGAGCTCCCTTGAGGCACAGAGCAATCGCACTGCAACCTGGGAAGGAATCTGGCCCTATCAGGTGCAGGTTACCAGGGAGATGAGTTCAGCGCCCCAACAAGAGGCACCCAAGAAACCACACATGGGGCATCCCAGGTACAGTGGCCGGACATGAAGGGGACCCCAAGTGGCCATGTCACTCGGGAAAGAGACACGGATCCCAGCTCTGCATCTGGGGCCTCGGGCAAGCCCTTGACTTCTCCAGCCCTGAGCCCTAGCTCTGCCCAGTGGTGTGCTGAGCTTAGTCTGGCTGCGGCTGGAGGATCACTGAGGGGCGCCAAGCCCCACAGAGGCACTCCAAGTCAGTGGGAAGACCCCCCCGGCTGGCCCCAGGTGCCCTCTCACTTCAACCAAGGATTCAGGCACCTCCTTGTTCCAGCAAGTTCTGGGTGCCGTGGGCACAGCCTGAACAGCCCAGCTGGCTCGAGCTGCCGACTTTCTAGAGGGGTAGGAGGTGAGAAAAAGCGGAACATGGATGGGGGCTCCCGCACCCTGGAGCCTTGCCCTCACCCTCAGAGTGAGCACATCCCAGGGAGGGGCCTCTGGGCAGAGGAGGGGGTGGCATCTCAGGCCTGGGGTGAGCAGGAGCAGCCCTTCATACCCATGGTTGCCACTGTGGGGAATCACAGTGAGGACGGGGGTCCTGGGGCACGCACCCCATGCTTGGTTGGGGACTCTGATGGGCCCAGGGCCCTGGCTCCCCCTCCCACCTTGCCTCCCACTTTTGGTGTCCCTAATCCTCTGTGGTTAGGTGACCTGCTTGGGCACCTGCTGGGAAAAAGGCTGGATTTTTGCAAGGTGCATTTCAGACTGGAAAATGACCTTCCTCCAGTCAGCCCGGCTGATTTCTCCCACCTGAACTGGGGACCAGAGAGGGAAGTGACTTCCCAGCCCCAGGGAGCAGCAGGACCCAGGTCCCCGAAGCTATGCCCCACAGTACTGGCGGCCTCAGAGTCCATAAGGAATGTTAGACAGAATTTTTAACCATTGCACATTTTAAAAATATGTAAGGTAGGGAAAAGGTGATGCCTGTGTCCTAGCGTTACCTTCACAAATGGCCACAAACTGGCTGACTAGAAATAAAGAAATGCCCTCCCTCACCGTCCCAGCGGCCAGATGTCCAACCCCGCTCCTGCAAGAGGCTCTTCAGGTGGGTCCTTCCTGCCCCTTCCAGCATCTGGTGGGCACCAGCGCATCCTGGCTTGTGGCCCCACCACTCCCATCTCTGCCTCCATCTTCACGTGGCCGCCCCTGTGTCTGTTTTCTCCTCATCTGTCTCTCATAAGGGTCCCTTCCATTGAATTTCGGGCCCGCCTTTTTTTTTTTTTTTTTTTTAAGACAGAGTTTTGCTCTTGTGCAGGCTGGAGTGCAATGGCACGATCTCGGCTCACTGCAACCTCCGCCTCCCAGGTTCAAGTGATTCTCCCGCCTCAGCCTCCTGAGTAGCTGGGATTACAGGCCCCTGCTACCACACCCAGCTAACCTTTTGTATTTTTAGTAGAGATGGGAGGCTGGTCTTGAACTCCTGACCTCAGGTGATCCACCTGCCTCGGCCTCCCAAACTGGGATTACAGGCATGAGTCACCATGCCCAGCCACGGGCCCTCTTTAATACAGGATGATTTTAGCTCAAGAGGCTTAACTAATTACACCTGCAAAGAAACTATTTCCAAATAAGGTCACATCCTGAGGTTCCTGGTGGATGCGAATTTTGGGGGTGGCCCTATTCAACCCAGTGTAGATGGTCGACACCCCCAGCACACTAAGATGAGCTATTCTTCTTCCAGCTCATACTCTTAGACATCAGTAGATGGGGAAAGGCAGCCACTCTTGCCAACATCTGTTCTGTGTGGCTCCAGGCAGGGAGGGGAGGGACATGACCCTCTGGCTCTCAAAGCTCTCCAAAATGACGTCTCTGGGTGGCACAGGCACAGAAGGGCCCTAGGAGGGCTGGGTGTGGTGTCTCATACCCGTAATCCCAGCACTTTGGGAGGTCAAGGGGGTGGATCACATGAGGTCAGGAATTCAATATCAGCCTGGCCAACATGGTGAAAACCCTGTCTCTGCTAAGAATACGAAAATTAGCTGGGCATAGTGGCACATACCTGTAATGTCAGCTACTCAGGAGGCTGAGGCAGGAGAATCACTTGAACCCAGGAGGTGGAGGTTGCAGTGAGTCAAGATTGCATCACTGTACTCCAGCCTGAGTGACAGAGTGAGACCCCATCTCAGAAAAAAAAAAAAAAAAGGGAAGGGCTCTACAAGAAGCTGGTCCAGCCCTTCAAGGAGTCAGGGAGGCTGAGGTCCTGAGAGTTTCGTACCTTGCCCACGGTTCTGGAATATTCCCTGTTCCTCTAGGGCTTTCCCACCCTCCTGTGGTTCAGGGAACCCCAAGCACAGAAACACCTGAGACCCAACAGGTGGGAATCAGTCTCCCATCAGGACCTCCAGCAAGGCTTTCGAGGTGGGCTGTGGCTCTTGGGAGGAGGCCAGGGAGTCACTCCAGGGACAGAGTGAGGGATGGGCAGAGAAGGAGTCCTCACCGGCATGAGAGAAGGTGAGTCTGCAACCCCGACCCCTCCCACGCCCCATTCTCTTCTGTCCCTCTGTGTAGCTTTCGATGCAGACAATGTCTCAGGTCCCAGCTCTGATGTGCTGACATTCACTAAATACTCCCTATGTTGTAAGCATGCCTTACACAAATCAACCGTCAACTCCAACACCCCCAGCAGGTCTGTGGCGGTCCTGAAAAACGTCCACAAATTCTTTGACACTCTTCCCATCTGGAGGGGTATCTCCATACCTTCCCCTTGAACCCGGGCAGTTTTGGAGGCTGCCTCCATAGAAGTGATGCTGCGTGACCCCTGTGGCTGGGTCAGGGAAGGTCACACAGCTTCTGCTGGCCTCCTTTGGGACACTGGCTCTGGGAGCCAAGTAAGATGTCCAGCTAAAGCCACCACGTTGAGAGACGGGGGGATGAGACCAACCCAGCATTCTTACCCCACCCATTTGCGTCTTCCCAGCCCAAACAGCAGGCACAAGTACAGAATCGGCAAGATGCCCCCAACCCAGCCCCCGTCTAATACAACAACACGAGACCCCAGGCGAGAGCTGCTAGCTGCACCCCCAGGTTCACGAGCAAACATGATTTTTGTTCTTGTTTTATGCCAATGTCTTGGGACAGTTTGTTACGTAGCAATAGCTGACTAGAACAAGACAGAGATGAGGAAACTGAGGCACAGAGAGGCCAAGTGTCTTGCACACAGCCCGTAAGAGGCAGCAGCAGGATGCGAACCCAGGCTGGCTGGCTCTGGACCCTCACTCCTTACTGTTAGCCGGGCAAGGGTGAAGACGCGGGTGCCCACACCATCCAGCAGGGGTCTGCATACTCACCCGGCTGCTGGAGGCTAGAGTCCAGGCAATCTACCACCCACCCTGCCCCACTTCCTGCCTGGCCTCTTCCTTTTTATTTATTTATTTTTAAGACGGAGTCGCCCAGGCTGGAGTGCAGTGGCGCTATCTCAGCTCACTACAACCTCCGCCTCTGGGGTTCAGGTGATTCTCCTGCCTCACCTTCTCAAGTAGCTGGGATTATAGGCGCCTGCCATCACGCCTGGCTAATTTTTGTATTTTCAGTAGAGATGAGACTTTGCCATGTTGGCCAGGCTGGTCTCAAACTCCTGACCTCAAGTGATCTGCCTGCCCTGGCCTCCCAAAGTGCTGGGATTACAGGTGTGAGCCACTGCGCCCAGCCATCTTCCTCCCTTTCTATATATTTAATTTGCAAACCTGGAAATACTCTGCACACTTTCCTTACTGGAGACAAAAGCACAAATGATACCACCGTCATTGCCACCTGCAGTGAGTCTTGGAGAATGCCAAAGGTGTGGCCACCTGGCCCTATCTATAAGGCACCCAAATGCCATCCTCACCTCCCAGGGCTGCTAACTCCTCAGGACCCATGAGCTCAGTTGCCAGTGTGTGCCAGCAGGGTCCCTCTGAGGCCATGGAATCTCAGGGGCAGAGCCTGGCCTGGGCCCACGGTCGCTGGCAGCCATGGCAGGGGTTCCCAGGGTTCACACAGCCCTGCCTGCTCCCCAGGGGGTCCTGGGGCCACTCCTGCTCGGGGAGTAATCACATCACCACGCCTGCGTGGCAGCTGCTCCATAGCTCTTAATTTCAAAGCACAATGAGAGCAACTCCTGGCTACCAGAGCCTGGGCCCTGGCAGAGCAGGTCAGCTGGCAGGCAGCCGGGTTACCATGACCTGGCTTTGAGGATGATCCACCCCGTGTCCTTTCAACACTGACCACGTGTTCCACCCAAAGTGCCCCTGTTCTCACATTCCCACAGCTGGCTGCTGTCACTGAGATGTGAACCTGCCCTCTGGGCCCCAAAGGAAAAGCTAAGCTCTTAGGCTGGGTCCACACCCCTGCCAATGAGCTCATCCACCCACGGGACTTGGAAACAATTTTAAGGCATCCCAAAGTACGCACAGACTTCGGATGTGACTCCACTAATCATCAGAACAAAGTGCTCACTGAATAGCTGGGAAGTGGAGCCACTCATTGGTCTGGCAGGAAAAATGGTTACTGTCTATTCATCTGACAAACATTTATTGGGCACCTACTACATACTCAGCAGCTTGGAAGATTCTGAGATGAGAATGTAAAGGATCTTCCCTTGAGGAACATCTGTCTGATAGGGAGAGAAAATAGGTACAAATGTATAAATTCCACTGAGAAAAACAACAACATAGACCATAAGGAGGCAGGAGAGATGACTTATGGCTGGGTGGAATCTGGAAGGCTTCTTGGAGGAGGTGGCATTTAAGCTAGGCCTTGATGTATGGGGAGACAGTAGGGAAAAGCAGGAAGGAATTTTCAGGTGGAAGAAAAAACAGCAGCTGACATTTATGACACTGACAGTCATTAACTGGACTGATGCACTTACCCTTAGCAGAGCAGTCCTGCCATCCCCATGGAATGAATGGGAGAATGTGGCACAGAGAGGTGAGGTCACTTGCCCCAAGTCACACAGCAGTAATGAAGGAGAACCCAGATGGGAGCCTAAGTCTGGTGCTCTTCATGGATCTATTACATGCTTCCTTTACACCCCAGGCACCAAGCAGAGATGGGAAGGGCCAGGGCATAGCACCGAAGCAGCATGAGATTCGGCTGGCAGGAGAGCTGGGGAGGCACGAGCTCCAAGTGGGCAGGGGGCAGCCGATGGAGGAGCCCAGGATTCCCACCCAACTGCTGCATGCTGCCGGGAAGCAGGGGCCGTCCCAGACTCCTGGATATCAGAGTGACCGGGTCTTTCTGGCACTGAAGGAAGAGATGCCAGCGGCCACAGATGGCTGGCTGGGAGCGTGCCCCTGAGTGGGACTGCCCGGGCTCCCATGAGCCTCTTCCCTCCGCACCTCACTAGCTGTGTGACCCTGAAAAACGAGCATGCTGTTTCCTCACCTGCAAAAATGAGAGGGCATGAAGCCAGTGCCCTCCCCCAGACGCTGCCATGAGGACTGAGGTGTGACCACAGGTAAAGGACATAGGGAGGGCCCATTCTATCCGTAAGGGGCCCCTACCAGCCCCTGCGGGCAGTCAACCCAGCACTTAACACAGGCCTCTCCAGCCGCCATGCTCCTCCCGGCCCCACTAGCTGGGCTATGGAAACAAAGTGAGGGCCCTTCCAGCTCCAGGCAGGTAGGTAGCCTCTGCACCTGGACAGGGGAGTCGGTGTGGCAGAGGGGGAGCAGAAAAGAATCCAACCACCACACCCTGCAAGCCAAGTACACCCTCCGCCTGGGAGATGGTGGCACATTCCCGAGGCTTCGTGAGTACCCTGTGCAACCCGCATGACCATCACCCCTGGGGGAAAACAGAGACTCCCAGACACCGCATGACCGGGCCAAGGTCACACAGCTGTCGAGGGGCCGTCTAGGGGCTGTCGAGGCCCTCCTCCATCAGCCGGGCACCCAGAGGAAGGGCGATCAGAGGAAGCCAGGCAGAGGGGAGCAGGGATCAAACACCCAAATAAGAAGAGAGTTTTGCAGGTTCACTTAGCTTCAAGGAAAAAAGCCTCCCCTTTTCTCTAAGCGGCTGCCCCCCACCCCGGCCCCCCAGGAGAGCGCTGGAAACCGCCTAAGCCGACATCTGATGGACAGGGATTTGTTTTAAGCTCTTTCTACCCACTGGACTATAATCATCAACCGTTCGCGACCTCTCCGCAAATGACTCTTTCTCCCCCTGAGTTTTCAAAAGGCAAAAAGCTTTAAAAGCTGCAGTTCAAACAGGCAGAGAGGTGCACACAGAGAGAGGAGGGGTGGGCGGGCCGGCGAGGCAGCCAGGAGGGGCCAGGCATGGGGGATGGCGTTGTCCCCCTGCTGCTGGCCTGGCTCACCTGGAAGAAAAGGCCTGCAGGTGAGGTGCCTGAAGGTCAGGATGGGAAGGAGCAGTCCTGAGATCAGCATCCCCGCCCATTCTTTGTCACTGGAGCCACCCTGAGGGGACCTTGGTAGCCAGGGTTGCTGTTCATTGAAGGCTTCTCTCCGTCGCTCACCCCGGCCACCTCTCAGCCCGAGGACCTCAGCGGCCCACCGCCAGCTTTACTGCCCTCACCTTGCGCCACTGCCCCGGGCCTCAGAGTCTCGCTCACCCTCTCTCTGATGGGACTCATGGCGCTACCCACCCTCAGCGGGCTCTGTGACTCTTACCCTCTCGCTGCCTAACTGCGCCAGTGATACAAGGCCTTCATGCCAGGAATTCTCCTCCCCAGGGAGCTGATGGGGCAAGGGAGGTGATCGGGCAGTTTGGGGAGGGGTAGGTTGAGAGTTCCAGCCCCACAACCCACCCCAGGTCCCACCTGTGCAAGCAAGAGGGCGCGAAGTCCACACACACAGCCCCATTTCCCACCTCCCGGGTCACTGCAGGCACGAGAGGCCCTGCCTGGGTTGCACCCACCTCCAGGAGCCCCATGGCCAGGCTAAGGCAGAGCCCTGCGGTACAGCAAGCCCGGTACCCCCGGCCACTTTCCTACATGGGGTCTGAGGGCAGCCTCCCCCGCCTGCCTAGAAGCGGCCCAGGCGCAGCCAGACCGCGGGGTTCAAGGGTTTTCTACCTGAGGAAGCCAACCCAGGGCTTCTCTTCTGAGTTGACAGCATGAGGAGGCGGCGCTGGGGAGCACGTGCGTGGCCTGAAGGTGATGGGGCTGGAGGGCGAGATGGGGTGAGTGTGGGGCCAAGTCCCAGCCCCGGGTGGGTGGCGCGCCCCAGAAAGTTCCACCCCGGAACCCCCACCCTCCCGTCCACGGGGCGGTGAGCTGGGCACTCACTGAGGTCCGGAGCCCCCACCCTCCCGTCCACGGGGCGGTGAGCTGGGCACTTACTGAGGTTCTGGAGCAGAGACGACCAGGTCTTCAAGCCCAGCATCCTGCG
>NW_012121376.1:4857883-4869547 GCF_000951035.1 Colobus angolensis palliatus
GGCAGCCCCCGCTCCCCTGCACTTGATAACGCGCTTGTCAAGACTGCTGAGTTGTTCCTGACCTCTCCCCCGCCGCTGCTAATTAAGGCTCCGCCGTGACAGTTCAAGTGCCGAGCATCAAGTTTGCAGAACCAAAGCCTCTAATTGGGGCCGCTTTTCATTTCTCCATCCCCGGGGCTGGGGCTCCCCAGACCTGGGCACTGGCGCATTTTTCTTTGTATTTTTCATCAGGGAGGAGGGGGAGAAGGAGGACAGGCACCAGGAGAGGAGGGCAGGCAAACAACCAAAAGCCTGAGGGTAGGGAGGGTGGAGGGCCCCCTCCTGCCCAGCAGAAGCCCGGTGGCAGCCACAGGACGCCTCCCTACCAGACGACCTGACAGCGCTTCTAACCCAGTCTCTGAGCTCCCTGACCTAGGGCTTTAAGGAGCTGAGCCCATCCCCCAGGAGACGACTGCAGGGGACCTCCTGACACCTTGTGCTCTGGCAAGGAGGGGCAGACCCGAGACTGGGTGCTGGGGGCAGAAGGTGTGTGTAGCTCTGATGCACACAGCCCAGCGAGCACAGCCTCCCTGCCTCTGTGGGGAGATGTGCTCAGCCTCGCGCCCCACTCCCCCGGGGCTCGCTGGCCTCTCCTTTCCAGATAAGTGCTGTGAGCACCGAGGCTCTAAGTGACTCTTCAAGCTGCCTTTCTCCTCCACCGCCTACTAAATCAAGCTGCGCTGAGAGCCATGGGCTGGGAGGAGAGCAGGAAGGAGGGGCAGGGCTGCCTGCTGCTCTCAGGAGCTGGGGAGGGGTGAGGGCTGGGAGAAGGTCCGCGGGGAGGGGAGATGGGGAGGGGAAGAGGAGGCCCAGCCGCTGGGATGGAAGAGGGGAGCTGCAGGAGGTCCAGTGAGGCTGGCTGGCGAGGCCTCTTAGCTCAGAATCCTGGAGCTTCAGGCAGCACAGGGATTATGGCTATCCCAGCCCTCCGACTGCAGCCTGAGAATTCCAGGTGATCCTCATTAAAGGGGTGGGGGCTTTCCTTTGAGCCACTACCCAGGCGATTCTTATGACAAGTCAAGTTTGAGAAACAACCATGTATACCAGGGGGTCTCGAACCCCTCGCAACAGATGAGAACCACCTGGGTGCTTTTAAAGCACATTCCCCCTTGCCTGGGCCTGCCCCCAGACCAATGACATCACACCTCTGGGCATGGACCCAGCCATTGGTATTTTCTAAAGCTCCCTGGGGGTTCCAGTGCGCAGCCAAGGTAGAGATCCTTTGTTCCAAACCAGTGGCTCTCAAAGTGGGGAGGGGGCTTTGTCCCCAGGGCATAGTGAGCAACCAGTGTCTGCAGACAATTTTGATTGACACAACTGGGGGTCACAGCGCTGCTGGCACCTGGTGGGTCGAGGCCAGGGATGTTTCTCAACACCCTGCAGCAGACAGAACAACCCCCACACCACGGAATCAGCCAACCCCAAATGTCAACAGTCCCAAGGTTGAGAAACCCAGGGTGAGCCAATCCCCCACCAGGCAAAGGCCCTTCAGGAACTGTCCTCCACTGCGCCCAGCTCGGGGCTTGCCCGGAGCAGGTGTTCCCTAAGGGTGCAGGGAGACACAGTCCCTGGGTCTCCTTCCCACTCGGGAGCTCACTCCTTCCCACCCGGCTGGCTGCCGTCAGCCTGTGACTGTTACAATTGCTTCCTGTGTTGAGCTGAAATCTCTTAACTTCTACCCCACTGGGCCAAGCCCTTTCCCATCTGTCATCAGACTTCATGTCCTTATTTGCAGCCCACTCTCACCGTCCCCTGGGTCTGAGCTGCTCCAGCAGACTCTCCCCACCCCCACCCTGGCTTCCTCAGCTCCTTCTCCATTGCTGTCCCTGGTTATGGGACGTTCCTTGGCCTGTAAACATCCTCCTTGAAGTGCAAGACCATAGGACCGTGTCTGCGCATAGGTGCTCCGCCCCGGCCTCCCACGCCCCCAATCTCTTCAAGTCTTGGAAGTGACATTAGCTCAGGCAATGAGAGGTCACTGCCGGCTCCTGCCCAGCTTGGAGCAGCTGAGGCCTCATTCACCCTAACCTTAACAAGTGAACTCCCCCGCTTTCTGCTTGTCAGTTTACGTTTGAAACAGAGTTTTGGGCTTTACATGAACTACCTTGCATTTTACCAAGTGCTTTCTTCCCATCGTCTAGGAGATTAGCAATATAATGCGGTTTCCAAGGCCAAATCGTCCAGCGTCCCTCCCTTGAGGGTAAGCCCTGGCGCTCACCCCTGCTGGACAGGACAATTTGGGGAGTTTAAGAAAATAGGCCGGGCGCAGTGGCTCACGCCTGTAATCCCAGCACTTTGGGAGGCCGAGATCGGAGGATCACGAGGTCAGAAGATCGAGACCATCCTGGCTAACCGTCTCTACTAAAAATACAAACAATTAGCCGGGTGCAGTGGCGGGTGCCTGTAGTCCCGGCTACCCGGGAGGCTGAGGCAGGAGAATGGCGTGAACCCAGGAGGCGGAGCTTGCAGTGAGCCAAGATTGCGCCACTGCACTCCAGCCTGGGCGACAGAGCAAGACTCCGTCTCAAAAAAAAAAAAAAAAAAAAAAAAAAAAAAAAAAGAAAGAAAATACCAGGCTGTGCCCCACCCGTGAGCAGCTGTATCAGAATCTGGAGGAGGGGCCCAGTGTGTCTCAAAGCACCCCGGGTGGTTCCAAGGTGCAGCTACGGCGGAGAAGGGCTGCTGGATGGATCAGGGACTCAAGGCCTTCTCCAGGCCGGCCCGTTTGACCTTGAACACACTTGCTGTTTCAGGCTGGAGTGCCTGTAGGGGAGTGTTTATCTGGTCAGGGGATGTGGGCCAGGAGCTTGCATCTCCCGGACAGCGTGTCCTTGCTCGTCGGAGGCCAGGCACTGGGTGAAGGTATGTGCACTGCGGGGCCCTGGGGGCTCACGCACCCCAGCAGGAGGACAGGATCCCAGGGAACAGGGTCTGCTTTCTGGTAGAAACTCTTTGGGAAGCTCCTGGGAGGAGCCAGAAGCCTGGACTGAGATCCAACCAGGCCATCCACTCACTGTGTGAGCTGGGGGGAACAGCTCAGCTTCCCTGCATGTCAGCAGCCCCCTCTGTGAAGGAGGGGTGAATGCCTGTTCAGCCTTGCACAAAACAAGCGCTCAAGACCAAAGAGAGAAAGCCGCTGGGAAGGAGAAACAAGTCTTAGCAGTGACTTGCCCGAAGCCACATAACTTGCAGGGCCTCAGTATACTCATCTGCAGGATGGGCAGACTGGGCTCGGTGACTCCCTGGAGTCCTCTACCTCTAATCCAGCCCTTGGCATGAATTAACAGATCCCAGCCACTCCCCACTAAGCACACAGGCAAAAGGACCAGACAGAGCGTGGAAATGGATGCCCTGGTCTCCCCAGAGTGAAAGGGCAGCTGGGTGGTTTGTGCTGTAAGCCCCTAAGAGCCAAAGGGATGGTGATGGGGGCCAACAGGAGCCCAGGGAACAGGGCTGCCAAGTATAGTTGTCCAGACTGTTCACTGCACAAGAGCTCCTGGAGGAAATGGCAAGTGGGAGCTGAAACCCAATACTCACTCTACTCTTCAACAGGCACCTGGGCATGGGATGGGTCTGCCTGAAGCAAAGGGTAACTTCTAATTTGCACAAAGGAGCCATATGGGCAGGTGGTGGCTCCGTGGAGGGGCACCCACAACTCCTGGATACATGTGGAGACACAGAGGGTGCCCGGGGGTGGCGTTTGCAATTGGCAGGGTGGTTGTTCTAGATAGACTCCGCCTGCCTCCTGACTTCTCTCGATGCCATCTTTCTGGGTGAATGAGCACAGGCGGTGTCAGAGGCCACTGTGTAAGCAGAGGATGATGAGCCGAGGCACCACAGGCAGCAGCTGACGGAAAGCCTCAGTCCCTGCCAAGGCCCTGGGCATAGGGTGGCAGGAGCGAAAGCGGCCAATACTCCTGAGAGAGGGGAGGGCCCTGCTTGCCCCACCCAGACCTGTGAGCAGGCAGCACGGTTTCTCCAGAGCAGGGAGATGGGTACTTCCTTGCTGAAGGTGAAGGAACACAGCGCCCCTCTGGCCTTGGATGGAGGGTTAGCAGTAGAAAGAGGAGGCCCCAGGCTCCTTGAACCTGAAGCGACTTTGTCCCTCCTGCAGTACAGAGGGCCTCATGCTTTAAGAAGCACCAGGATCCCCAGCAGTGCTTGGGAGAACACAGCCTTGCTCTGCCGCCCAGCATTTCTCATTTAGCAGGTCTGGGGCGGGGCCTGAGAATCTGCATTCGTAATGAGTTCCCAGGGGAACCCCACTTTAGGAACTGCTGCTCTGGTGTGATAGCCACCGCAATGTGATAGCCACCGCAGCCTCCCTGCTACTGGTCAGGAGGGCATCAACAGGAGATTCCCCTGGACCCCGGGCTTCCATGCCCAGCTCAACCAGCCTCTCCATCTGGGCATCCTGATACCTGGGACAGGGCCTCCATCTCTCCATGCCCCCTTCCAATGCCCTCCTGCTAGGGCAATGTCTGCTCAGCTCTGGCTGCCCTGGGGCGCATCCTTCAGTGCCAGCTGTCGAGTGCTCCCCTCCAGGCACCTGCACCTGGAGACCCATTCTCCAAGCAGGGCCTCATTTACCTGTGGCCTTACAGCTCCTACCTCAGCTGTGTTCCCTGGGCTGCACTCCTCCCTGCTCCTTGAGGGCAGGACTGTGCCTTTTCCGAATGTCCCCTGGCATCCAGCCGGGAGCTAGGCAGGGGGTCCCCGGAGCTGGAGGGGGTCCGAAATGGCTGGCCCCGTCCCAAGCGCTGAGAGGCCAGGTCAGCACCAGCTGGAGCTGCAGAGGGGGCTCTAGGGAAGCCTGGAGCCGACTGTAGGGTCTGGGGAGTCAGATCACACCTGAGTACCTCACTAGAAGACAGGAACCAGGGTGATCACACCTGAGCACCTGGTCAGATCACACCTGAGCACCTCACTAGAAGACAGGAACCAGGGTGCACCAGAATAGGGTCACTGCTGTGTGCCTCAGTCTCCTCACATGTAAAATGGGGTCAATAATAGCTACTTCAATCTCAGACAGAGAATGTATAAAAATTACACATCACCAATGCTACCACATCTCAGGATCGAGCAAGGCAGTGTATGGAAAGGCTCCGCACAGGGCCCCGCACACTGCCAGCCCTTAATAAATGTTGGTTGCTGTTATCTCTACTAGAAAGCAGCGTTAGCACCAAGCCTTGGTTATATTCTCCCCACACTCGGATGGCTCCCTCCACTCCTAGAGTCTGCCGCTCTGCCCAGCCGGGCTGAAGCTGGATGCCTGTGGGGCAGGGGCGGGGGTGGATCGTCCCCAAGTCTCCTTCCTGAGGTATGAGGACATGAGGACCTGGCTGGCAGCTTCACCCAAGGAGGCAGGGGGTGCTGTGTGCAGGTGGCCGCGGGGCCCTAGAGGAGCCCGTCCAGCCCTCGCCCTGCTCTCTGCATGCCTGAGCTCAGCCCCCACCAGGTCCTGGGACAATGACATTTCTCATCACCACGAGGGAGACTGTGAAGCCTGCTGTGCTGACCCTACCGGACAGAGAAACCCAGGATGATCTGTACCCCAGCCCCAGGTCAGGAACCATCGGAGGCAGCCTCTCCCCTCCCCTGCAGTGGGCAAATGCTGGGACTCATGGCCAAGCTGGTAGCCGCGGTCCAGTCTAGGGGGAGTCTCGCCGTCCCCTGTCTCCCTGCTACCCGGCTCAGGGTGGAGATGGCTCCCTTCTCTCCTCCTCCCAGAGCGTCTTCCTTGCTCTGGGGTCCTGACCTTGCCCAGATAAGCTCTGACGGGGCCTCTACCCTTTCGCTCTCCCCATCCTTATCTGACTATGTGTGATGCAATCCCGACAACCTCTAGGGCAGACCCCGCTGCCCTTTCTTTTGGGGTCAGAGGCAAGCAGGAGGCAGGAACTACCTGGCTCACCCCCACAGCCACCCTGGGGAGACAGCGATCTCAGGACGCTTACTGCTGAGGTTCATTTATCAGAAGATGCTTTCAAGCCCAACTGGCTAAGTCTTCCAGAAAGTAAGCTGTGGAAGCCCTTGGTCAGCTTTTCTGTCGGGAGTTGGTTTCTTGTGACTCAGCAAGGGAAGGCCCGTTTTGTCCTGGGCTGTGCTGTGAATGGCATCTTCTTTGAGAACACAGCCTGCCCGTGGTCTCTCCTGTGAGTCCCACCGTTCCTGGCAATGGCGGGGCTTGGGAGTGTGGTGGGTCACAGAGGGCAGGTTCTCCCCACCAGGGCCCTGGGTCACCACAGCAGCCTCCTGGCGGGTCTCACACACCAATGCTCATCCTGCTGCAGCCTCCCTCCCTAGAAATGCTTAATCTTCTTTAAATACCACTTAGCTGCCTCAAGTCCTTTCTGGAAGCAGAGCAAAAATGGCAGACCACACACACACACACATACACACACACACACACACACACACACAGAGAGAGACAAGAGAGAGACAGACAGACAGAGAGAGAGAGAGAGAGAGAGAGCAGGCAAATGACTCTCTCCTCCCTGTCCTCAGGATGCTTGGGGATGTGCAGCGGGGTCCACACCACCCTGGACTTCGTGGCAGTGTGAAATGGTGGGCTGCGTGCTGCTGAAGGTACAAGCAATTTGGAAATCCCAGAGCATAAACTGGAAGGCAGAGAGGGTGGTGGAGATGGCTGAGCCCCCATGTTCCAGAGTAAGCTCAAAGGGTCCCACCTCCAAGTCCTTCCTCCTGCAGGGCCTCCCCACTGGAACGCCCTCTCTCTCCCACTTTGCCTCACTGGATTCTGATGCCCCAGCTCCACTGCTTCTCAAAACCAAATATAATGCTGATGACAGACCCCCTTTGCACCCCACAACAATATACCAGGGGTCTGGCCCAGGTGTCCTCCACAATACTGTCCTGCCTCTCGGTGACCCTCCTCTGAGCCAGGCAGGACTGGGTTAACTCAGGGAGGCACAGCTGCCTCTGGACACAGGTGAGGATGAGTTGAGAGGGAGGGCCAGCCGCTCAAGTTCAAATCCTTGCTCTGTTACTTACAACTGAGTATCATTAACCTCCCTGAGCCTTAGTTTCCTCATCTCTAAAATGAGGATGCTATGAGTTTATTTGCATTTGTAAGGCACACAAAGCAGGGCCTGACCCTAGGGGTGGGGGTGGGTCCCTGGGAGGGAAGGGCCTTAGGCCAGGATGGGGGTTAGGCAGCAGGATGGGCCCCAGGCAGGCGTGAGATTGGAGAGAGAGCAGGACACTTTCACCCCCAGACAGCTGCCTGCACGTGGATGGGTCACATTCCCCCCAATCTTGTCAGAACTGAGAGCATAACTCCCCAACGTGGGAAGTCTTGGCCACCTGAAGTCTCGTGTGGGGGAGGCAGCTTGTAGCGCGCCAGGCTCCCTGAGTTTGTCTCTGATCTGAGACTGAGCCATCAATTCCAAACGGGGCTGAGTTGCAGCCCAGATAATCGGGGGCCCCCAAATGAGCAGAGGCTGTGCTTGCCCTTCTGTTTCCTGGGCAGCCGCTGGAAAGCCCACACCGGCCTGAGCATGGGGTGTGAGTGGGGGCCATGGGGTCTGCTGTTAGAACACGCCAGCTCCATCCCCAGCCCCACAATGAGTAGAGTTTCTTTCTTTCTCTCTTTCTTTCTCTTTCTTTCTTTCCTTCTTTCTTTCCCTCTTTCCTTCCTTCCTTCTTTCCTTCTCTCTCTCTCTCCTCTTTTCTTTTCCTTTCTTTTCTTTTTCCTTTCCTTTCTTCCTTTCTTCTTACACCAGGTCTTGCTCTGTCTCCCAGGCTGGAGTGCAGTGGCACAGTCTTGGCTTACTGCAGCCTCAACCTCCTTACTGCAGCCTCAAACTCAAGCGATCCTCCTGCCTGCCTCCCCAGTAGCTGGGATTACAGGCATGTGCCACCACGCCAGGCTAACTGAGTGGAGTTTTGGAGTCTCTGTTTCCTCACCTGTAAAGAGGGACCCTGGGGTCACCTTGGAGGAGAATGAGGCCCTGCTCTGAAGGGATAACCATCCAATCTGCAGGTGTTTATCACAGCTGCAGGGCGCTGGTCAGGCCATCACCCCAACTGTCTCCTCTGACGCTGACGAAGCCTCGTAGGATGCACCCGTGTCCCCATTTACAGAGGAGGAAATGGAACATAAGGTGCCTGCACAGAACCTGGCACCCAGAAGGTTGAGTTGTGGCTCTGCAGAAACATCTGTCCACACCCTCGCCCTCTGCACCGGCACAGGTGACCTTATTTGGAGGCAGGGGCTTTGCAGATGTGATTAACTTAAGGCTCCTGAGATGAGCTCATCCTAGATTAGAGTGGGCCCTAAACCTAGGGAGGAGTGCCCTTGTAAGAAACACGGAAGGAGAGGCAGACCCACGGAAGGCCACATGATGACGGAGGCAGAGCCCGGAGTGACGCATCTACAAGGCAAGGAGTGCCAAGTGTGGCCGGCACCGCCAGGAGCTGGGAGGAAGGCTGGGACAGATCCTCCGCCAGAGCCTCCAGAAGGAACCCGTCCTGCCGACACCTTGACTTTGGACGTCTCCAGAACTGTGGGAGAGTCAGTGTGTGTTGTTCTGAGGCCCCCAGTTTGGGGTGATTCATTACAGCAGACCCAGGAAACTCATTTGGTGTCTGCCCAGGAGCCTGGCTACATGGATGCTCCCGGGAACATGAGCCCAGCCAAAAGGGCACTGTAGGCTCACTGGCCCCCGGACCCCGCTGGCAGCAGGGGAAACTGAGGCCCATAGGCACGCCTGGCCGGCCACCCCTCCTGCCTTGGCTTGGAGCCTTTTGCTGGCTGCTCCCCTGCCACATGGGCAGCCCTCCAGGGTCACTGCCTCCACCAGGGCTAAGGGTGAAGAACCAAGGGCCTGGGGAAGCCTTGGAGAAGCTCAGAGGGTATGAAAATTACACATCACCAATGCCACCACATCTCAGGATCGAGGGAGGCCATGTATGGAAAGGCTCCGCACAGGGCCCTGCACACTGCCAGCCCTTAATAAACGTTAGTTGCTGTTATTTCTACTGGAAAGCAGGGTTAGCACCAAGCCTTGGTTATATTCTCCCCATGCTCAGGGTGGCTCCCTCCACCCCTAGTGCCTGCCACTCTGCCCAGCCGGGCTGAAGCTGGATGCCCACAGGGCAGGGGGCAGGGATGGAATCGTCCCCAGGTCTCCTTCCTGAGGCATGAGGACCTGGCTGGCAGCTTCACCCAAGGAGGCAGGGGGTGCTGTGTGCAGGTGGCCCCGGACCCTGGAGGAGCCCATCCAGCCCTTGCTCTGCTTTCTGCATGCCTGAGCTCAGCCCTCACCAGGTCCAAAAGTGTCAAGCAAGTGAGGCTGGCCGTGGTCAGACACCCGGGGGTCCTCCCAGAGTTGGGTGGGGTGCGACCACCTTGTGCAGAGGGAAAAGGAGGTCTAGTGAGGGAGGGCCCCCTGCCGGATGAAGCCACAGGAAAGGCAGTGGCGCCCTCTCTTCCTGGCCCCCTGGGCTCTAGATTTCACATCAGGAACTGCCCACCTAAGCCTGGTCTTCTGGGGTGTGGGGCACAAACCAAGCCCCGCCCCCAACAGCTGGGGCTTCAGGAGCCACCCTCAGCCCTAGGGTCACCACCTGAGGGACCTGCTACCTCTACCCACCGACCTCCTGATGAAAGAGGTGCCCTCACACCTAAGCTGGGACCCAGCCCCCAAAAGCAGCCCTATACCCCAGCCCTCCGCCCCCACTGCCTCGCTTCCTACGTCCAGCCACCCCGGCATACACTGTCACTGCCTGGCACGCCCTGGACGCCCGATGCTGAGTCCTTTGTGCACACCGCATCCATGCACAGAGCGATCTGCCCAGCCTCCACGGAGGGAAGGGAGGTGGAGGAGGGTGGGCAGGCTGCTCAGGGCCCCTGAGCCACCGTGTGACTTTACCACAGAGCTCCCCAAAACAGCGTTTCTTCACACCCCCATCAGCCATGTCAATGTCTAAATCTAGAACCTTCCTCCGATATGGGAACTGGAAAGGACTGCCTTGCAGTTGCTAACCCCATGCCCCTATTTTACAGGTGAGGGACTCAGACCCAGGGGCGTCCGTGACTCATCTGTCCAAGATCACAAAGAATCCTGGTGTCCCTCTGCTCTGGACTAGCAGCAATGGGGACACAAAATCAAAACACAGAGGTAAATTGCCAAACCACACAGCCAGAGACAGCAGACAGCTCCAGGGAGGATCCTCAGTGCCCACAGGGTGGGGTTGGAGGCACCGAGCAACCGCCCAGCCCCCAGCCAGCACTGCAGCACTCGCCTAGCCCAGCGCCTGGCAGAGGGAGGGGCCCAATCCCCGTTTGTTAACAAAACGAACAGGGGAGAGAGAACGCTAAACCGCCGCCACTAACAGAAAAGACGCCCGGAGTTCTGCCCACCACCCACCAGGGGTTTCTCTCTCCCAGGGCCTGTGCGGAGGGTCAAATCCTTCTCTGAGTTTCAGTGAGGCCTTAAGGAGAAGACCACAGGCCTCCCAGGGGGAACAGCCTGGGCCCACTGGGGCAGGGGATTCCAAGGAAGGAGGGAGGCCCTACGAGATGCAGCAGCAACCCAAGCTTCCAGGAGAATCTGTGTCCTTTAGACCAGGGGCTTCTGGGTCCCGCTGGGGTAACTTTGAAAAATCCCAGTAGCCTTGCCACAGTCCCAGATCAACCAACTCAGAGTCCGTGGGGGTGTGGCCTGGTCCTCCGCATTTGTTAGAGTCTGTCCCCAGGTGATGCCCTGAGCTGCCAGACAGAGGGAGAGGCGGGGGCCGGGGTGGGAACACACACGCTCAGCACCCGCTGTTAATTACCAGGGCCCACTGGCACGTCCCAGCTGATGAGAGTTGCGTAAATAAATAAATAACCGCGCTGGCAGGGTCATCAAACATCATCACATTAGGGACGCGAGGAGTCAGACAGCTTGACTCTCAAAACATAATCGGCTTAATTGTGGGGCCTCGATGCAGGCCAGGGTGGCAAACGGCTTCAGCACTCCCATTCGTTTCATTAAAATCCAATTATTCACGCTGGACACAGGTCTCTCTGGCGGGGACAAAGATGCATCTTCAGCCATGGTCTAACCTGACACCGAGACACAGGCCTTGGGTGGGGACGCATCTTGCTTACAGCACATGGGCCCCGCCTCCCTGGAACCAGAAACTCGGTGAGGGGGGAGGTAGGCAGAGACAGGCCTCTTGGGTGGCCTCTCACGCCAGGTGGCCTGTTATGAGGAGCCTAGCAGTGTGACTGTGGGCTTCAGTGTCTCCACCGGGCAAACCATTTGTGGTGCATCCACACAATGGTGCACTACTCTGCAACAGGAAGGAACCAACCACCGGCGCACGCACCAACCACCACCAGCGCACGCACCAGCTTAGATGGGTCTCAACCCTGGCACACTAAGCACAGGAGTCTTCGTACGGAACGCCTCCATCTGCATGACATCCTAGCAAAGGCGAAACAATAGAGTTAGAAAACAGACCCATGGCTGCAGGGGCTGGAGGTGCGGAATGACCACAAAAGGATGCCGTGGAATTTGCTGAGGTTGGAGGCAGAATTGTGTAAACTGTGGTGGTGGTTTTGCCACCGTATATGACTGTGAGAATTCACCGACCGGTATGCTCAAAAAGAGT